>NC_143050.1:29229166-29575833 GCF_057628025.1 Oncorhynchus mykiss | reverse complement strand
AAAACCTTGAGACTTCCTTAGATATCGTAAACCACCTATTGTTTACAAATATGCATAGGCCACCGCCCTGTGTCTTACCAGAGGCTGCTGTTCTGTCCTGCCGATTGAGTGTATAACCCACCAGTGGTATGTTCTTAATGTCGTCGTTCAGCCACGACTCGGTGAAACATAAGTTATTACAGTTTTTAATGTCCTGTTGGTAAGATATATGTGCTTTCAGTTTGTCCCATTTATTTTCCAGTGATTGAACTTTAGCTAAAAGGATGGAAGGCAAGGGAAGATTAGCCACTCGTCACCTGATCCTCAAAAGGCATCCTGATCACTTTCAGCTAAACCTCAGTTTCCTTTTCCAGCAAATCACGGGGATCTGGGCCTGGTCGGATGTCTGTAGTAGTATATCCCTCCCATCTGCCTCATTAATAAGAACTCTTCATCCAATTTGAGGCGCGTAATCTCCGTTCTGATGTCCATAAGCTCTTTTCGAGAGGCGAAAGAAACCCATACCTATTTAGGCGAGGTATTGGCTAGCGGAGTAGAACACTTGAAAAATGAATGGAGAGCCGAACACTCTCGGAGCTCAGATGCAATAATTTAATAACCTAATATCCAACGTTTCGACAGACAAGCTGTCTTCATCAGGGTATAATGATAAACACTGCTGGGTGACTCGTTTATATAGTGTCAAAGGACACACACAGGTGTCTGTAATCATTGCCGGGTGTGGCCTGATATTATTGGTTACTTCTCATATATTAAAATAGCATACAAAAAACGTAAATGGATAGCATACGATCCTATATACAGAAGCTCTTTTCGGTCATAAAAGACGGTAGCTGCAACATTATGTACAATACAAGTTACGATCAACTCGAAAAAACAAACAAGATTGCATGGTTGGTTAAGAGCCGATAAAACGGCAGCCCTCCCCTCTGGCGTCATTTTGCATACCGCACCAACAATCTGAGGCTGGTAACTCTAATGAATTTGTCCTCTGCAGCAGAGGTAACTCTGGGCCTTCCTTTCCTGTGGCGGTCCTTATGAGATCGAGTTTCATCATAGTGCTTGGTGGTTTATGCAACCGCACTTAAAGAAACTTCAAAGTTCTTGACATTTTTCAGATTGACTGACCTTCATGTCTTAAAGTAATGATGGACTGTCATTTCTCTTTGCTTATTTGAGCTGTTCTTGACATAATATGGACTTTTAACAAATAGGGCTATCTTCTGTATACCACCCTACCTTGTCACATCACAACTGATTGGCTCAAACGCACTAAGGAAATAAATTCCACAAATGTGCCTCACCACCTGGATTCGGGCTTATATAGCAACATTTGAAATTGGGTTTTTTACATTGGTAAAAAGTAGAGACTCAGAGCTACAAAGTGGAATAGCACACACCATATTTTTGAGGAACAATGGGAAAGTAATTATGCTTTAAAAATTGATAAACTTGTAAACTCACTTTTGAGAAAAGGGCCTTTGAATAGGTTGGTACCTACTGGAGAGCTCTCCTTTGTCTACACCCATTGACCATTGTTCACACTCTCTTAAGCCAGCCCCACCCATATCTTTAATGATTCACATGTGTGGTCATGTGCTAAACAGTGAGTAGTGTAGTAAAGATTAAGACTAAAAGTGGTAGTAGCCTACAATAAGGAAAAATTCCAGGTAAACAGAAAGTGTCCAGATAAAAACATTTTATAAATCCTAGATGACGCTTACCCAGACACACTTGTCTAAATTGATGGGTCATTTGAAATAAATGCTATAACCCCCAGCCACATCTGGTGGTGAAAAAAGTACTAAATTGTCATACTTGAGTAAATGTAAAGATAGATTAATAGAAAATTACATAAAAGTCACCCAGTAAAATTCTACTTGAGTAAAAGTCAAAAGGTATTTGGTTTTTAAAATACTTAAGTATCAAAAGTAAGTGGAATTGCCTGAATGTTCTTAAGTATCAAAAGTATAAATCATTTCAAATTCCTTAAATTAAACCAGGTGGACCAATTTTTTTTATTGACTGATAGCCATGGGCACACTCCAACACTCCGACATAATTTACAAACGAAGCATTTGTCCTTAGTGAGTCTGCCAGATCAAAAGCAATAGGGATGACCAGGGGTGTTTCTCTTAAAACGGGTGTGAATTGAACAATTTTCCTGTCAAAATGTAACGAGTTCTTTCGGGTGTCAGGGAAAATATATTGAGTAAAAAGTACATAATTTTCTTTCGGAATGTAGTGAAGTAAAAGAAAAAGCTGCCAAAAATATGAATAGTAAAGTAATGTACAGATAATACCAAAAAACGTAGTACTTTCAAGTAGTACTTTAAAGTATATTTACTGAAGTACTTTACACCACTGCCCAAATGCCTTCACACCAGTATATTAGCATACTTTATATACTGTTACACATGCACTTATCACATAGTATTCCATGCATAAATTAAGGCCATGCAACCTGAGTTGAAACAAGAGTGAGGTGCACATGTACAGTACATAAACAGATGCATACACCATATATTTATGTGTTGGACACTTGATACGGTCACATGATAATGTTGTGGTATGTTACAAAATCATGTTACGACCACATATATCAATATTAATTTTATATATCAATATTTTGCTATGTCTTGCTAAGTGGATGGGTTTCTACAGAAGGTGTACAGCCAAATGGTTACTTGCATAGTAGAAATATCAGTATAATGTCAATATAAATAAAATAATATACAGTATGTACACAAACAATATCAATAACGAAAGTGATAGACAAGGTAGTTACAATATATGCATACAATCAGGGGTAAAGTGGATGAGCAGCAGGATAAAAAAAATTGCAGCAGCAACGTATGTTGTGTTAGGAGAAAGTCACTTGAATAGAGGCACTGCAGATAGTGCTGATGACTGGTCCGTCCAAACCACGCATGAACAGGGAATCCATATTCGGAGAGCTTGTTTCTGTCCTGCCCTTGACTTTGGTGCAGGGCATGTGATGTCCAGAGCCTCTTCGTCGCAAAACTCCCTGATCATCTCAAAAAGATACGTTTGTCTAGCTGTGTCCAATCCAGGTGGTGCTTGGACAGGCAGACCATCTATGGGAGGAAGGATGTCAGCGTTGCGCAGCAGCTGAAACCTGGTCCCAACTTTGCCCTAATGCTCCTTTTGGCGACAACACCAGGCTCCAGAGCATCAAAGCTGTAAAACAGGAAATACAAAAAAGTTTGAAGACATTACCATCTTGCACAACATCAATTCACCTCTCAAGTTTAGATTAGAAGAATAACCTCATATAATGCAATGAGAATGATATTCACCTGAAGTGCTGGTACTGCTTGATCTGTGGCAGCGGCCTGAAGTAAGGAGTCAGGTGCTGTTGCCAGCCATAGATTTCCACAAGCACCGCATCATCCTCGAGTCAAACCAGCTGTGGGATGTTGACCCGTCACAGTGCTGTCCTTCACAACACCAGCAATCTCAGACAAAGTGTTCACTCTGGTCTTTCTGAAGCGTTGCTTGATGATGCCGAAGCACCAGTCGGGGACAAACTCGGAGTGGCTTGTGATCAGGAAGTGAAGGTCCAGACTGTGGTGGAGCTTGTTCATGGTCCGCCAGGCAGACGACCAGAGCACAAACTTGTTATTGTTTTGGCCACTGCAGTTATCCCAATTCAAGTCCATGGGATGGCAGCAGCTTTCCACCAGTGTTTGTGTCCTGGGTGGCATCCTGGTAATACTATTGCATTAGTTGTTGATGAAGTTCGCCACTCGCTGAAAGTCATCATGCTTCAGGTGTAGCCTGTGCTTGATTGGGCCAGCTCTCTTTTTGATGGGAGTCATTACACCATTCTCCTTGTATGACTGGCATTCTGAGATAACATCACAACACAGGTCATGTATGTAACGTTAGCTAGCTAACCAGCCATCTAACGTCAGCTGGCTAACTAACAGCAAGCTTTAACTAGCAATACAACTTTCTCGATAGCACCTGATAAATTCAGAGCAGCAATGTTATTGAGCACAGTAGCAACATATTTGCAGGTCTTCATGGCTAACATTATATCTAGAAAAAAACTGCAGTAGAAATGATTATCTAAGCATACCGGGCAGCTCATTTTATAGAAAAAAGATGCTTCACCGTAGACCAATCCAAACTCATCTCTCGGCATGTTCAGCCCACTCATTATCTCAGCCAATCATGGCTAGCAGGAAGGTTGCTGGCTTTTTCTGTGACTAAACCAACTAGACTTTAATAATTTTATTCGTATTTACAGATGGCATACATGTTTGTTTTTAAGGCACATGAAAGTTAATGTGTTTGAGAAGGCATTTCTGCCCCAAAAGAAACGCATTTTGATTAAAAAACGGCTTTCAAACGGCTCTCCTGTGAAGTTGTGACTTGCGACATACGCCTAGTTTCCTGAATCTGAATCAGGCACACCTGTTAATTGAAATGCATTCCAGGTGACTATCTCATGAAGATGGTTGAGAGAATGTCAAGAGTGTGCAAATCTGTCATCAAGGCAAAGGCTGGCTACTTTGAAGAATCCCAAATATTAAATATATTTTTATTTGTTTAACACTTTTTTGTATACTACATGATATGTGTTGTTTTATAGTTTTGATGTCTTCATTATTATTCTATAATGTAGAAAGTAGTAATAATAAAGAAAAACACTGGAATGAGTAGGTGTGTCCAAACTTTGACTAGTACTGTACTTCCATAAATTTTTTTGTCTGGTTCCGGGGGACCTTCAGACAAGGAGGCTTGTTGACATCCTATAGCAAAACAATGTATGTGTGAGAGTCTCACCTTCATACAGATGGTTCATGTTAGTGTGTAGCCCAAACTGTTCGATTGCTACAGACAGAAGTTGGCAGATCAGCTGTATCAACTTCAGACTAGTCCCAAAACAATTGTGGGGCTCGTAGAGCAAAACGGAGAACATCATCGTGTTCATGAGAATCTCATCTTTCCATAAACTGTTTGGACGTTACAGACGATATTGTGAGAATACCGGTTTTTGGGATGTCTCATGGTCTGACAAACACCGCTCTAGCTCTGTCACCTTTCACCGCAGATGTGGAAGTGTTACATAGACGGATGCAGTAGATTGAGACACAACCAATGCAACAACAAAAAAAACATATCTCTTAAACTGACATTTGTATGTGGATTGTTTTATTATACTAATTAGATTTCCGTGCAGGTGATTTCCCTGCCTGTTTCATTACTTCACAATCAAGGCCAGTTGCAGACAATTATCGGCTAGGAGGAAATTAGATTTCCAAAATGTTGATAACATATTTATAATCATCTAAAATATTTGAAACAAATTTTACACCAATGGGTTACTGTGCCAATGACCAATAAACAAAACATACGGACATGGTTTGCGTTTTCAACACCACAATAAATAGACGATGTCAATCTCGGCAATCAGAAAACACATCCCTTCCTACCATGTAGGTTTACACAGTATCGAAGGCTTGGCTTGACAATCTCTAAATGTCATTAAACTTTTTGGTGTTTCTTAAAAACTTCTTACGGCTAGGGGTTCCGCTAGAGGACTTCATGTTACACAATACATGTATGTTTTGTTCAATAAAGTTCATATTTATTTCCAAAAATCTCAGTTTACATTGGTGCTTTATGGTCTAGTAATGTTGTGCCTTGAAAACATCCAGCAAATTTTAAGAGAGCTTTGTTAAAGATACAAGTATTATGCACAGAATTATAGATATACTTCTCCTTAATGCAACCACTGTGTCAGATTTAAAAAAAACTTTACGGAAAAAGCAAACCATGCAATAATCTGAGTATGGTGCTCAGACACAAAAACAAGCCATGCAGATACCCGCCATATTGTGGAGTCAGTAAAAGTCAGAAATAGCATTATAAATATTCACTTACCTTTGATGATCTTCATCAGAATGCACTCTCAGGAATCCCAGTTATACAATAAATATTTGTTTTGTTCGAGAAAGTCCATAATTTATGTCCAAATACCTCCTTTTGTTAGCGCGTTTAGTAAACAAATCCAAACTCACAAGGCGCGGGCAAGTCCAGGCGAAAGTTCAGATAAAAAGTTTAAAAAGTTATATTACAGTTCGTAGAAACATTTCAACCGATGTATAGAATCAATCTTTAGGATGTTTTTAACATAAATCTTCAATAATGTTCCAACCAGAGAATTCCTTTGTCTTTAGAATTGCAATGGAACACAGGTCGCTCTGATGTGTGCGCGCGTGACCAGCTCATGCCACTCTGGCAGACCTCTGGTTGAATCAGCTCTCATTCGCACCCACTTCACAGTAGAAGCCTCAAACAACGTTCTAAAGACTGTTGACATCTAGTGGAAGCATTAGGAAGTGCAATATGACCCCATAGACAATGTATATTGGATAGGCAATGAGTTGAAAAACTACAAACTTCAGATTTTCCACTTCCTGGTTTGATATTCCTCAGGTTTTCGACTGCCATATGAGTTCTGTTATACTCACAGACATCATTCAAACAGTTTTAGAAACTTCAGAGTGTTTTCTATCCAATACTACTAATACTATGCATATTCCAGCATATTTATGGCTTTGTAACAGGCCGTTTACTCTGGGCTCTATGCATATATTAGCTTCTGGGCCTGAGTAGCCGGAAGTTTACTCTGGGCACACTTTTCATCCGAACGTGAAAATGCTGCCCACTATCCCAAACAGGTTATTAACAGATGTCTCTTTACATTCATCAAATTGCCTCTGAATAGTTTAGATTGATTGATTGATTTTATTTGTCAGTCAAAAATGTACTGTGCCTTAGTGTTTACATACACTAAGGTTGGAGTCATTAAAACTCATGTTTCAACCACTCCAAAAGAATTATTGTTAACAAACTATAGTTGTGGCAAGTCGGTTAGGACATCTGCTTTGTGCATTACACAAGTAATTTTTCCAACAATTGTTTACAGACAGATTATTTCACTTATAATTCACTCTATCACAATTCCAGTGGGTCAGAAATGTACATAGGCTAAGTTGACTGTGCCTTTAAACAGCTTGGGAAATTCCAGAAAATGATGTCATGGCTTTAGGAGCTTCTGATAGGCTAATTGACATCATTTGAGTCAATTGAAGGTGTACCTGTGGATGTATTTCAAGGCCTACCTTCAAACTCAGTGCCTCTTTGTTTGACATCATGGGAAAATCCAAATAAATCAGCCAAGACCTCCACAAGTCTGGTTCATCAAAATAAAGACCTCCACAAGTTTGGTTCATCCTTGGGAGCAATTTCCAAATGTCTGAAGGTACCACGTTCATCTGTACAAACAATAGTATGCAAGTATAAACACCATGGGACCACGCAACCATAATACCACTCAGGAAGGAGACGCGTTCTGTCTCCTAGAGATTAACCTACTTTGTTGCGAAAAGTGCAAATCAATAACAGAACAACAGCGAAGGACCTCGTGAAGATGCTGGAGGAAACAGGTAGAAAAGTATCGATATCCACAGTAAAAAGAGTCCTATATCGACATAACCTGAAAGGCCGCTCAGCAAGGAAGAAGCCGCTGCTTCAAAACCGTCAAAAAACAGACTACAGCTTGCAAGTGCACATGGGGACAAAGATCATACCTTCTGAAGAAATGTCCTCTAGTCTGTTGAAACAAAAATAGAACTGTTTGGCCATAATGACCATCGTTATGTTTGGAGGAAGAAGGGGGATGCTTGCAAGCCAAAGAACACCATCCCAACCGTGAAGCACGGGGGTGGCAGCATCATATTGTGCGGGTGCTTTGCGGCAGGAAGGACTGGTGCACTTCACAAAATAGATGGTATCATGAGAAAGGAAAATTATGTTGAAGCAACATCTCGAGACATCAGTCTGGAAGTTAAAGCTTGGTCGCAAATGGGTCTTCCAAATGGACAATGACCCAAAGCATACTTCCAAAGTTGTGGCAAAATGGCTTAAGGACAACAAAGTCAAGGTATTGGAGTGGCCATCACATAGCCCTGACCTCAATTCTATACAAAATGTGTGTGGAGAACTGAAAAAGCGTGTGCGAGCAAGGAGGCCTACAAACCTGACTCAGTTACACAAGCTCTGTCAGGAGGAATGGGCCAAAATTCACCCAACTTATTGTGGGAAGCTTGTGGAAGGCTACCCAAAACGTTTGACCCAAGTTAAACAATTTAAAGGCAATGCTACCAAGTACTAATTGAGTGTATGTACACTTCTGACCCACTTGGAATGTGATGAAAGAAATTAAATCTGAAATAAATCATTCTCTCTACTATTATTCTGACATTTCACATTCTTAAAATAAAGTGGTGATCCTAACTGACCTAAGACAGAGAATTGTTACTAGGATTAAATGTCAGGCATTGTGAAAAACTGATTTTAAATGTATTTGGCTAAGGTGTATGTAAATTTCCTATTTCAACTGTATATAGAGCCTATAAAAAGGGAGAGAAGCTTAGGCCTAGCCCCAGAGAGGTAGAGGCAGAGAGATATGCCGGCGGCATGCTACATCACCGACATGCATTTTTAAAAAATGTTAGATGGATACTGTGTCTACTATACAGGTGTACATGTACAGGAGGCTAATTTGTACATTTTTATCAGAATATTTTATATAATGATAAGCATTATATTGTTAGATTATAGTATTAACTCTGGTAGGCATGAAACATTCTTCCTCACCTCAAGTTCAACTGTCAGAGTCAGTTGGAGCGCCGGTGCGCAATGCCTTCACATCATAGGCTTGCAGTAACTAAAGCTTAAGAATAGCCACACCAAACCTTCACAAAAGTTTCTAAACTTTATTATGGTAATATCAAAAGTAATTCAAGCCAGCGTTTACAGGGAAAATACAAAAAAATACTATTACATTGATCTAAAATATAAACGCAGCATGTAAAATGTTGGGCCCATGTTATATGAGCTGAAATAAAAGATCCCAGAAACGTTCAATATGCACAAAAAGCTTATTTCTCACAAATGTTGTGCACAAATTTGTTTACATCCCTGTTAGTGAGCATTTCTCCTTTGCCAAGATAATCCATCCACCTGACAGGTGTGGCATATCAAGAAGCTGAATACACAGCACGATCATTACACAGGTGAACCTTGTGCTGGGGACAGTAAAAGGTCACTCTAAAATGTGCAGTTTTGTCACACAACACAATGCCACATTCAATTGGCATGCTGACTGCAGGAATGTCTTCCAGAGCTGTTGCCAGATAATTTAATGTTTATTTTTCTACCATACGCAGCCTCCAACATTGTTTTAGAGAATTTGTCAGTACATCCAACCTGCATCACAACCGCAGACCACGCGTAACCACGCCTGCCCAGGACAGTGGATACAACTGTGGGTTTGCACAACTGAAAAATGTATGCACAAACTGTCAGAAACTGTCTCAGGGAAGCTCATCTGTGTGCTCGTCGTCCTGATCAGGGTCTTGACCTGCAGTTCGGCGTAGTAACCGACTTCAGTGGGAAAATGGTCAGCTTCGATGGCCACTGGCATGCTGGGGCTCTTCACTGTAACGGGCTGGTGGCAGACAGCATGTATGGCGTTGTGTGGGCGAGCGGTTTGCTGATGTCAACGTTGTGAACAGAGTGCCCCATAGTGTTATGGTATGGGTAGGCATAAGCTATGGACAACGAACACAATTGCTAATGTTATTTATTTTACTACATACCTAAACTAAATATGGAGCACACAATTTAAAAGACTGATCGAATGTAATTAAGCTAATGAAAATGTCACAACAGAATTAAACAAAACAGATTTTGCATATTTAAAGAACTGGTTTGGATTAATAAATAGGCTTACAATAATAATCATGATAAAACAAATTATTCTAACTTTTGTTTTACTTCAATGAAAAAGGCCTCCATCTTCATAATCAACAGTAGCCAGGCCAAGGCTTTTCTGTTGCTCTCTCTCTCAGCAGCAGGCGCACATGCATGCAAGGCATGAGATAATTGTGCTTCAGTGAGAATGTGGGGTATAGGCTATGATAGACATTCTCTCCTGCACAATTAGGCCTGCTACAATTATATTTATCAGCTTTTCTTTTTTTTATTGGCCAAATTCCGGCATTTATCAGCTAAGGGGAACCCTGGAGTATTTTCCATCAAATTGTTTCCATCAAATTGACTTGTTGCAGATAAAAGTCTGTGCGTAAATACGCAGTGCACATAAAAATACCTACAGTGCCTTGCGAAAGTATTCGGCCCCCTTGAACTTTGCGACCTTTTGCCACATTTCAGGCTTCAAACATAAAGATAAAAAACTGTATTTTTTTGTGAAGAATCAACAACAAGTGGGACACAATCATGAATTGGAACGACATTTATTGGATATTTCAAACTTTTTTAACAAATCAAAAACTGAAAAATTATTCAGCCCCTTTACTTTCAGGGCAGCAAACTCTCTCCAGAAGTTCAGTGAGGATCTCTGAATGATCCAATGTTGACCTAAATGACTAATGATAATAAATACAATCCACCTGTGTGTAATCAAGTCTCCGTATAAATGCACCTGCACTGTGATAGTCTCAGAGGTCCGTTAAAAGCGCAGAGAGCATCATGAAGAACAAGGAACACACCAGGCAGGTCCGAGATACTGTTGTGAAGAAGTTTAAAGCCGGATTTGGATACAAAAATATTTCCCAAGCTTTAAACATCCCAAGGAGCACTGTGCAAGCGATAATATTGAAATGGAAGGAGTATCAGACCACTGCAAATCTACCAAGACTTGGCCGTCCCTCTAAACTTTCAGATCATACAAGGAGAAGACTGATCAGAGATGCAGCCAAGAGGCCCATGATCACTCTGGATGAACTGCAGAGATCTACAGCTGAGGTGGGAGACTCTGTCCATAGGACAACAATCGTATATTGCACAAATCTGGCCTTTATGGAAGAGTGGCAAGAAGAAAGACATTTCTTAAAGATATCCATAAAAAGTGTTGTTTAAAGTTTGCCACAAGCCACCTGGGAGACACACCAAACATGTGGAAGAAGGTGCTCTGGTCAGATGAAACCAAAATTGAACTTTTTGGCAACAATGCAAAACGTTATGTTTGGCGTAAAAGCAACACAGCTCATCACCATGAACACACCATCCCCACTGTCAAACATGGTGGTGGCAGCATCATGGTTTGGGCCTGCTTTTCTTCAGCAGGGACAGGGAAGATGGTTAAAATTGATGGGAAGATGGATGGAGCCAAATACAGGACCATTCTGGAAGAAAACCTGATGGAGTCTGCAAAAGACCTGAGACTGGGACAGAGATTTGACTTCCAACAAGACAATGATCCAAAACATAAAGCAAAATCTACAATGGAATGGTTGAAAAATAAACATATCCAGGTGTTAGAATGGCCAAGTCAAAGTCCAGACCTGAATCCAATCGAGAATCTGTGGAAAGAACTGAAAACTGCTGTTCACAAATGCTCTCCATCCAACCTCATTGAGCTCGAGCTGTTTTGCAAGGAGGAATGGGAAAAAATTTCAGTCTCTCGATGTGCAAAACTGATAGAGACATACCCCAAGCGACTTACAGCTGTAATCGCAGCAAAAGGTGGCGCTACAAAGTATTAACTTAAGGGGGCTGAATAATTTTGCACAACCAATTTTTCAGTTTTTGATTTGTTAAAAAAGTTTGAAATATCCAATAAATGTAGTTCCACTTCATGATTGTGTCCCACTTGTTGTTGATTCTTCACAAAAAAATACAGTTTTATATCTTTATGTTTGAAGCCTGAAATGTGGCAAAAGGTCGCAAAGTTCAAGGGGGCCGAATACTTTCGCAAGGCACTGTACTGAGGTAAAATTGTACAGAATAAATCATTTTAATAATTTACTAAAAAGAGTGTAAACGTCGCCGATCTCTTCTCCAAGATTGACCTGTCTCATATTCAAAGTGATGGCAGATGTAACAAATTTGCAAACTTGAAAAAGTTAAATGGGTTTACATGCATTTTCAACTCTAGGTATACTGATGGTTTTGTCACAAAAATGTTGCGTAAGTATAGCAAATGTGCCCACTCTGTTGTAGGCTAGTCAAGGTAGGATAATTGTATTCTCCATAAACAAGATCAATAGGGGACATTTTTTAGCTGTGTGTCTCATGTCTTCACTGTTCTTTCATGCCAATGATGCACCTGGCTTATCAGCTATTCCTATTTGTACTTGTCAAATCATAGAAAAAATGTAGCAGCTTTTAATGTTTTCATGTGTAGTATGATTGCTAGTTAAACTATTGCAGATCTGGAAAATAATCCACCAACCAATATTGTCACTATGAATGGTGGATAGAAGACAGGATAGACCGTTAGACTGGTAGACTATACTGACCTATGGTATAGTAAAAGTTAGCACATGGAAAAGCGTAGTGCATAAGGGTAGTACCAAAACACCTTGTTAAAGGGGAGGCGCATGCAAGCAGATGAGGAAATGTGGATGGATGGAAGAAATATTACAGTAAATACTGCAAAAGGGCAAATGTAAACCAAGGGGAAAAATGAACTACCCTCCCCTGTGCCCAATAAAAAACCACACAACCCTCCCCAAAGATTTTTTTTTTGACAACCCTCCCCTATTTTGGACCACCCCTCCCCAGTAATTTGCAATCTGTCCCTTATAGCGATTAACTTTTAGTACATCCATAATGTTTGTTTATTTCGTTGCTATGGTCACCGCTGGCTGTCGCACTCGTGTGAAGGCACTTTCCGCTTTGACTAGACGGACAAATGGGTACTACGCGAACCTCTGCTCAGCCAAACGCTCTGTGTCTGCAAATCTCCTTTATGTCACAGACCCCAGTAGTAGCTACAGAAGCATTTTTGAGTTTATTGATGTATACGTGCGTCACTGTAAGTATCATAATAATTAATATAACACCCTATCATAATCTATCAGTTTAAACTAGAGATATGTTTTTTAGCATGGGCTGTCTCAATCGACCCCATTTGCCTATGTTGGCCTTCCGCAGGAGGGAGGCCGAGCTACAGCAAGCAATGTTTGACAGACCATGAGATGTCCCGAAAATCGTTCTTCTCACGAAAACTTCTGTAGCTTCCAAAGGGTTTGGTGTTCTCAGTTTTGCTCTACGACCTTCACAAGCCCCACGGGACTCATCTGAAGTTGGTAATGCGGCTATGCCAACTTTTGTCGGTGGCGTCCAAACCGTTTGGGCTACAAACTAACTGTGACCCATACAAATTAATGGAAGTATGGAGTTAGTTTTGTGCCAATAAAAAAATGTGGTAAAATATCAGTCCAAAAAAATGTATGAAGTGCATTCAGAAAGTTTTCAGACCTCTTGACTTTTTCCACACTTTGTTAGGTTTTATCCTTATTCTAAAATGGATGAAATATTTTTTTTCCTCATCAATCTACACACGATACCCCATAACGACAAATCAAAAACAGGTTTGTAGAAATGTTTACTAAACCTGGCACACTTGTAGTTGGGGAGTTTCTCCCATTCTTCTCTGCAGATCCCCTCAAGCTCTGTCAGGTTGGATGGGGAGCGTCACTGCATAGCTATTTTCAGGTCTCTCCAAAGATGTTCGATCGGGTTCAAGTCCAGGCTCTGGCTGGGCCACTCAAGGGCATTCAGAGACTTGTCCTGAAGCCACTCCTGCGTTGTCTTGGCTGTGTGCTTAGGGTCATTTGCCCCAGTCTGAGGTCCTGAGCGCTCTGGAGCAGGTTTTCATCATGCATCTCTCTGTACTTTCCTCCGTTCATCATTCCCTAAATCCTGACTAGTTTCCCAGTCCCTGTTGCTGAAAAACATCCCCACAGTATGATGCTGCCACTACCATGCTTCACCATAGGGATGGTGCCAGGATTCCTCCAGATGTGACATGTTTTTTAAATGTATGTTTAATTTAACCTTTATTTAACCAGGTAGGCAAGTTGAGAACAAGTTCTCATTTACAATTGCGACCTGGCCAAGAAAAAGCAAAGCAGTTCGACACGTAAAACAACACAGAGTTACACATGGAGTAAAACAAACATACAGTCACTAATACAGTAGAAAAATGAGTCTATATACCATTTGAGCAAATGAGGTGAGATAAGGGAGGTAAAGGCAAAAAAGGCCATGGTGGCGAAGTAAATACAATATAGCAAGTAAAAACATTTTTTTTAAATAAACACTGGAATGGTAGATTTGCAGTGAAAGAATGTGCATAAATAATGGGGGTGCAAAGGAGCTAAATAAATAAATACAGTAGGGGGAGAGGTAGTTGTTTGGGCTAAATTATAGATGGGCTATGTACAGGTGCAGTAATCTGTGAGCTGCTCTGACAGCTGGTGCTTAAAGCTAGTGAGGGGGATAAGTGTTTCCAGTTTCAGAGATTTTTGCAGTTCGTTCCAGTCATTGGCAGCAGAGAACTGGAAGGCTAGGCGGAAAATAAGGGAGTTAAGGGAGTAATAAATAAGGGAGTTAAGGCAATAAATAGGCCATGGTGGCGAAGTAATTACAATATGTCAATTAAACACTGGAATGGTAGATGTGCAAAAGAAGGATGTGCAAGTAGAGATACTGTGGTGCTAAAGGAGCAAACTAAATAAATACAGTATGGGAATGAGGTAGATAGATGGGCTGTATACAGATGGGCTATGAACTGGTGCAGTGATATGTGAACTGCTCTGACAGCTGGTTCTTAAAGCTAGTGAGGGAGATGGGAATCTCCAGCTTCAGTGATTTTTGCAGTTCGTTCCAGTCAGTGACAGCAGAGAACTGGAAGGAAATGCGACCAAAGGAGGAATTGGCTTTGGAGTTGACCAGTGATATATACCTGCTAGAGCGCGTGCTACAAGTGGGTGCTGCTATGGTCACCAGCGAGCTGAGATAGGGCGGGGCTTTACCTAGCAGAGACTTGTAGATAACCTGTAGCCAGTGGGTTTGGCGACAAGTATGAAGCGAGGGCCAGCCAACAAGAGCATTTAGGTCGCAGTGGTGAGTAGTGTATGGGGCTTTGGTGGCAAAACGGATGGCACTGTGATAGACTACATCCAGTTTGCTGAGTAGAGTGTTGAAGGCTATTTTATAGATGACATCGCCGAAGTCAAGGATCGGTAGGATGGTCAGTTTTACGAGGGCATGTTTGGCAGCATGAGTGAAGGATGCTTTGTTGCGAAATAGGAAGCCATTTCTAGATTTAATTTTTGATTGGAGATGCTTAATGTGAGTCTGGAAGGAGAGTTTACAGTCTAGCCAGACACCTAGGTATTTGTAGTTATCCACGTATTCTAAGTCAGAGCCGTCCAGAGTAGTGATGCTGGATGGGCGGGCAGGTGCGGGCAATGATCGGTTGAATAGCATGCATTTAGTTTTATTTGCGTTTAAGAGCAGTTGGAGGCCACGGAAGGAGAGTTGTATGGCATTGAAGCTCATCTGGAGGTTAGTTAACACCGTGTCCAAAGAAGGGCCAGAAGTATACAGAATGGTATCGTCTGCGTAGAGGTGGATCAGAGAATCACCAGCAGCAAGAGCGACATCATTGATGTATACAGAGAAGAGAGTCGGCCCGAGAATTGAACCCTGTGGCACCCCCATAGAGACTGCCAGAGGTACGGACAACAGGCCCTCCGATTTGACACACTGAGCTCTATCAGAGAAGTAGTTGGTGAACCAGGCGAGGCAATCATTTGAGAAACCAAGGCTGTTGAGTCTGCCAATAAGAATGTGGTGATTGACAGAGTCAAAGGTCTTGGCCAGGTCGATGAATACAGCTGCACAGTAATGTCTCTTATCGATGGCGGTTATGATATCATTTAGGACCTTGAGCGTTGCTGAGGAGCACCCATGACCAGCTCGGAAACCAGATTGCATAGCGGAGAAGGTACAATGTGATTCAAAATGGTCAGTAATCTGTTTGTTAACTTGGCTTTCAAAGACCTTAGAGATGCAGGGTAGGATAGATATAGGTCTGTAGCAGTTTAGGTCTAGAGCGTCTCCCCCTTTGAAGAGGGGGATGACCGCAGCAGCTTTCCAATCTTTGGGAATCTCAGACGATACGAAAGAGAGGTTGAACAAGCTAGTAATAGGGGTTGCAACAATTTCGGCAGATAATTTTAGAAAGAGAGGGTCCAGATTGTCTAGCCCGGCTGATTTGTCGGGGTCCAGATTTGTCAGCTCTTTCAGAACATCAGCTATCTGGATATCAGCTATCTGGTGAAGGAGAAATGGTGGGGGCTTGGGCGGGTTGCTGTGGATGGTGCCGGGCAGTTGACCGGGGTAGGGGTAGCCAGGTGGAAAGCATGGCCAGCCGTAGAGAAATGCTTATTGAAATTCTCAATTATAGTGGATTTGTTGGTTGTAACAGTATTTCCTAGCCTCAGAGCAGTGGGTAGCTGGGAGGAGGTGCTCTTATTCTCCATGGACTTTACAGTATCCCAGAACTTTTTTGAGTTTGTACTGCAGGATGCAAATTTCTGTTTAAAAAAGCTAGCCTTAGCTTTCCTAACTGCCTGTGTATGTTGGTTCCTAACCCTACCTGAAAAGTTGCATATCACGGGGGCTATTCGATGCTAATGCAGAACGCCACAGGATGTTTTTGTGCTGGTCAAGGGCAGACAGGTCTGGAGTGAAGGGCTATATTTATTCCTGGTTCTACATTTTTTGAATGGGGCATGCCTATTTAAGATGGTGAGGAAGGCACTTTTAAAGAATAACCAGGCATCCTCTCCTGTCGGGATGAGGTCAATGTCATTCCAGGATACCCCGGCCAGGTCGATTAGAAAGGCCTGCTCGCAGAAGTGTTTTAGGGAGCGTTTGACCGTGATGAGGTCGTTTCCTCGCAGACCCATTACGGATGCAGGCAATGAGGCAGTGATCGCTGAGATCTTGGTTGAAAACTACAGAAGTGTATTTGGAGGGTGAGTTAGTTCGGATGATATCTATGAGGGTGCCCGTGTTTACGGATTTGGGGTTATATCTGGTAGGTTCATTGATAAATTGTGTGAGATTGAGGGCATCAAGCTTAGATTGTAGGATGGCCGGAGTGTTAAGCATGTCCCAGTTTAGGTCACCTAGCAGCACGAGCTCAGAAGATAGATGGGGGCAATCAAATCTCATATGGTGTCGAGGGCACAGCTGGGGGCAGAGGGTGGTCTATAGCAAGCGTCAACGGTGAGAGACTTGTTTCTGGAAAGGTTCATTTTTAGAAGTAGAAGGTCAAATTGTTTGGGTTCAGACCTGGATAGTAAGACAGAACTCTGCAGGTTATCTTTGCAGTAAATTGCAACACCGTCCCCTTTGGCAGTTCTATCTTGTCGGAAAATGTTATAGTTAGGAATGGAAATTTCAAGGTTTTTGGTGGTCTTCCTAAGCCAGGACTGGTGGAGTGTGCTAGGGCAGTGAATAAAACAAACTTAGGGAGGAGGCTTCTAATGTTAACATGCATGAAACCAAGGCTTTTACGGTTGCAGAAGTCAACAAATGAGAGAGTCTGGGGGATGGGAGTGGAGGTAGACACTGCAGGGCCTGGATTAACCTCTACATCACCAGAGGAACAGAGGAGGAGTAGGATAAGGGTACGGCTAAAGGCTAACAGAACTGGACACCTAGTACATTCAGAACAGAGAGTAAAAGGAGATTTCTGGGCATGGTAGAATATATTCAAGGCATAATGTACAGACAAAGGTATAGTAGGATGTGAATACAGTAGGGGTAAACCTGTACATATAGTGATAATGAAAGAGATATTGTCTCTAGAAATAGCATTTAAACCATGACATTCATGACATTCAGGCCAAAGAGTTCAATCTTGGTTTCATCAGACCAGATAATCTTGTTTCCAATAGAGTCCTTTAGGTGCCTTTGGGCAAACTCTAAGCGGACTATGTGCCTTTTATTGAGGAGTGGCTTCCATCTGGCCACTCTACCATAAAAGGCCTGAATGGTGGAGTGCTGCAGAGATGGTTGTCCTTCTGGAAGGTTCTCCCATCTCCACAGAGGAACTCTGGAGCTCTGTCAGAGTGACCATCAGGTTCTTGGTCACCTCTCTGACAAAGGCGCTTCTTCCCCAATTGCTCAGTTCAGCTCTAGGAAGAGTCTTGTTGGTTCCAAACGTCTTCCATTTAAGAATGATGGAGGCCATTGTGTTCTTGGGGACCATCAATGCAGCAGACATTTTTGGTTACCCTTCCCCAGATCTGTGCCTCGACACAATCCTGTCTCGGAGCCCTACAGACAATTCCTTCAACCTCATGGCTTGGTTTTTCCTCTGACATGCATTGTCAACTCTGGGACCTTATACAGACAGGTGTGTGCCTTTCGAAATCATGTACAATCAATTTAATTCACCACAGGTGGATTCCAGTCAAGGTGTAAAAACATCTCAAGGATGACCAATGGAAACAGGATGCACCTCAGCTCAATTTCAAGTCTCATAGCAAAGGGTCTGAATACTTATGTAAGTAAGATATCTGTTTTTTTACATATGATAAATTAGCAAAAACATTTTAAAATGTTGTGTATTGTGTTTAGATTGAGGATTTGTATTTATTTAATCAATTTTAGAGTAAGGCTGTAACAACAAAATGTGGAAAAAGTAAAGGGGTCAGAATACTTTTTGAATGCACTGTATATACATTAATATATCATTCCTGAGCTTTCTTATATATCCCAGATATAGCACAGACACTTCAAAACCTCATTCCTTAAGATACATTTTTTGACTGTCTTTTTTGCCATTTATTAATGTGTTATTCAATGCACTTCTATGGGCTATAGTAGTAAAGGCCAAATTCTATATTTTATCAAATCATTTTTACACACTTATTTTGGTATACCAGAAATAGAAATTATCTATGGTATGACAGTCTTAAAACAATTATATATGTTGGCTTAGTAAACCCCCCCCCCCCCCCCCCACCTACCCTTTAACCCTAATTGCTCCTATAAGTCTCTTTGGATAAGAGCGTCTGCAAAATAAAATAAAAAAATCTGTAAAAAAAAAGGTTAATAGGAGAAAAATCTGATCTGGATGTTAGTAGGGCCAGCCAAAGGTTAAAGACACAGTAGAAGTCGACATGTTGCTGTCGTGGCCTGAATGCATAATTGTTTGTGAGGGTGAAGTGCTTTCTCACCAATTACCATAATAAAAGCCAGAGCTTGGAACACAATATTCAATTTGGAAAATTAAATAAAAAATCTGACTGCAGCGTACATATTTATTTTCATAGTAAAAAAAAAAAAATAAAATCCACAACCCAAAACACTGAAAGCCAAACAGTTGCAAAGATTTGATCATAAATAAATATGAATTATCGTAATACATTTGGCTGTCTAGAGTCCCTTGCCGATGCATCCATCTGTTTTTTAAAAGGATTATCCTAGGACCAAACTCAATTACCTTTCTTAATCATGGAAAGTACAGAAAAGCTCTATTAGCCAAATTACAGCCAATTAAAAAGTGCACGCTTCGTGTTTAACCCTAGCAGAGAGGTCTGGGCTTTCAACATGGGACTTTAGCTTGTTCACCTCACAACTCAAACACACTACTTTTAAAAAGGCATCCAAGCTTGACAACCAACACATAATGATTGTATCATGAAGTTCAAAATTCTTCTTATTTACAATAACAGCAATTTGACTTTCCTCTGCTTTTTCCAAACACAGGCAGTATAAAGAGACAAAGACATCAAAGTGTTAGTGCTGGGGAAAATCGATGATACAAGGGTTCAGAATTGCAAAGAGAGGTAAAACAGTGGGTGTCAGCTTTGGAGAGAAGAGAGACAAAGCCTCCTGCAGAGTGCAGTCAGCCATGTGAGGTAAAGCTGCACACACACGCACACACACACACACACACACACACGTAGTATTGCCCAACCCCCGAAGTGAGTCTTCTTATCAGCTAACTGTATGTAAGGATTTCTCTATGTTGTCTTAGAGATTCAACATTCTCTCTGTTGATCTTGCCAACCCCCATTGTCACACCTCTGAGAGGCAGAGGTTCTGTTGTGATTACATCATGTACAGTTGAAGTCGGAAGTTTACATACACTAAGGTTGGAGTCATTAAAAATCGTTTTTTCAACCACAAATTTCTTGTTAACAAACTATAGTTTTGGCAAGTCGGTTAGGACATCTGCTTTGTGCATTACAATTCACTGTATCACAATTCCAGTGGGTCAGAAATGTACATACACTAAGTTGACTGTGCCTTTAAACAGCTTGGAAAATTCCAGAAAATGATGTCATGGCTTTAGAAGCTTCTGATAGGCTAATTGACATAATTTGAGTCAATTAGAGGTGTACCTGTGGATGTGTTTCAAGGCCTACCTTCCAACTCAGTGCCTCTTTGCTAGACATCATGAGAAAATCAAACTAAATCAGCTAAGACCTCAGAAAAAATGGTATACCTCCACAAGTCTGGTTAATCCTTGGGAGCAATTTCCAAATGCCTGAAGGTACCACGTTCATCTGTAAAAAATGATAGTACGCAAGTATAAACACCATGGGACCACGCAGCCATCATATCACTCAGGAAGGAGACGCGTTCTGTCTCCTAGAGATGAACGTACTTTGGTGCGAAAAGTGCAAATCAATCCCAGAACAACAGCGAAGGACCTTGTGAAGATGCTGGAGGAAACAGGTACAAAAGTATCTATAAACACAGTAAAACGAGTCCTATATTGACATAACCTGAAAGGCCACTCAGCAAGGAAGAAGCCACTGCTCCAAAACCGCCATCAAAAAGCCATACTACGGTTTGCAACTGCACATGGGGACAAAGATCGTACTTTTTGGAGAAATGTCCTCTGGTCTGATGAAACAAAAATATAACTGTTTGGCCATAATGACCGTCGTTATGTTTGGAGGAAGAAGGGGGATGCTGTAACGGTTTTCTTGGTGAGAAGGAGAGTCGGACCAAAATGCGGCGTGTCTATTGCAATCCATGTTTAATGAAGTAACACACTAAACACAAACACTATCAAAACAATAAACTTAACGAAAACCGAAACAGCCTATACTTGTGTAACCTAACACAGAACAATGACACTAAGGACAATCACCCACGACAAACTCAAAGAATATGGCTGCCTAAATATGGTTCCCAATCAGAGACAACGATAAACACCTGCCTCTGATTGAGAACCACTTCAGACAGCCATAGACTTAGCTAGAACACCCCACTAGCTACAATCCCCATAAATACACACCACATACAAAAACCCATGCCACACCCTGGCCTGACCAAATAAATAAAGAAACACAAAATACTTTGACCAGGGTGTGACAGAACCCCCCCCCCTAAGGTGCGGACTCCCGAACGCACCTCAAAACAATAGGGAGGGTCCGGGTGGGCGTCTGTCCATGGTGGCGGCTCCGGCGCGGGACGTGGACCCCACTCAATCAATGTCTTAGTCCCTTCTCCTCGCGTCCCTGGATAGTCCACCCTCGCCGCCGACCATGGCCTAGTAGTCCTCACCCAGAACCCCACTGGACTGAGGAGCAGATCGGGACTGAGGGGCAGCTCGGGACTGAGGCAGCTCGGGACTGAGGGGAAGCTCAGGAGTGAGAGGAAGCTCAGGAGTGAGAGGAAGCTCAGGCAGGTTGAAGAATCTACCAGATCCAGGCTGGCTGGTGGTTTCGGCAGATCCTGGCTGACTGGCAGATCCTGGCTGACTGGCAGATCTGGAAGAGTCTGGTCGACTGGCAGATCTGGAAGAGTCTGGTCGACTGGCAGATCTGGAAGAGTCTGGTCGACTGGCAGATCTGGAAGAGTCTGGTCGACTGGCAGATCTGGAAGAGTCTGGTCGACTGGCAGATCTGGAAGAGTCTGGTCGACTGGCAGATCTGGAAGAGTCTGGTCGACTGGCAGATCTGGAAGAGTCTGGTCGACTGGCAGATCTGGAAGAGTCTGGTCGACTGGCAGATCTGGAAGAGTCTGGTCGACTGGCAGATCTGGAAGAGGCTGGTCGACTGGCAGATCTGGAAGAGGCTGGTCGACTGGCAGATCTGGAAGAGTCTGGTCGACTGGCAGATCTGGAAGAGTCTGGTCGACTGGCAGATCTGGAAGAGTCTGGTCGACTGGCAGATCTGGAAGAGTCTGGTCGACTGGCAGATCTGGAAGAGTCTGGTCGACTGGCAGATCTGGGAGAGTCTGGTCGACTGGCAGATCTGGGAGAGTCTGGTCGACTGGCAGCTCTGGCTGCTCCATGCTGACTGGCTGCTCCATGATGACTGGCAGCTCTGGCTTCTCCATGCTGACTGGCTGCTCCATGCTGACTGGCAGCTCTGGCTGCTCCATGCTGACTGGCTGCTCCATGCTGACTGGCAGCTCTGGCTGCTCCATGCTGACTGGCTGCTCTGGCTGCTCCATGCTGACTGGCTGCTCCATGCTGACTGGCTGCTCCATGCTGACTGGCGGCCCTGGCTGCTCCATGCTGACTGGCGGCCCTGGCTGCTCCATACTGACTGGCGGCCCTGGCTGCTCCATGCTAACTGGCAGCTCTGGCGGCTCCTTGCAGACTGGCAGCTCTGGCGGCTCCTTGCAGACTGGCAGCTTTGGTGGCATCCTGCAGACAGGCAGCTCTGGCGGCTCCTTGCAGACTGGCAGCTCCTTGCAGACTGGCAGCTCTATGCAGACTGGCAGCTCCTTGCAGACTGACAGCTCCTTGCTAACTGGCAGCTCTATGCTAACTGGCAGCTCTATGCTAACTGGCAGCTCTATGCTAACTGGCAGCTCTATGCTAACTGGCAGCTCTATGCTAACTGGCAGCTCTGAACAGGCGGGAGACTCCGGCAGCGCTGTAGAGAAGGAAGGCTCTAACAGCGCTAAACAGGCGGGAGACTCCGACAGCGCTGGAGAGGAGGGCTCCGACAGCGCTGGACAGGCGAGGCGCACTGTAGGCCTGATGCGTGGTGCTGGCACTGGTGGTACTGGGCCGAGGACACGCACAGGAAGCCTGGTGCGGGGAGCTGCTACCGGAGGGCTGGGGTGTGGAGGTGGTACTGGAAAAACCGGACCGTGCAGGCGCACTGGAGCTCTTGAGCACCGAGCCTGCCCAACCTTACCTGGTTGAATGCTCACGGTCGCCCTGCCAGTGCGGAGAGGTGGAATAGCCCGCACTGGACTATGCAGGCGAACCGGAGACACCGAGCGCAAGGCTGGTGCCATGTAAACCGGCCCAAGGAGACGCACTGGGGACCAGCTGCGTAGAGCCGGCTTCATGGCATTAGGCTCAACACTCAATCTAGCCCGGCAGACACGCAGAGCTGGAATATACCGCACCGGGCTATGCACCCGCACTGGAGACACCGTGCGCACCACTGCATAACACGGTGCCTGTCCGGTCTCTCTAGCCCCCCGGTAAGCACAGGGAGTCTGCCCAGGTCTCCTACCTGGCATAGCCATACTCCCTGTTAGTCCCCCCCCAAGAAATTTTTGGGGCTGCCTCTCAGGCTTCCATCCGCGTCGCCGTGCTGCCTTCTCATACCAGCGCCTCTCTGCTTTCACCGCCTCCATTCTACGATAACCTTCCTCGCACTGCTCCAGCGAATCCCAGGCGGGCTCCGGCACTCTCCCTGGGTCGGCCGCCCACCTGTCGATCTCCTCCCAAGTAGTATACTCCATACTGTACTCCTCCTTGGGCTGTTCCTGTTGTTTCTTCTCCCGCTGCACCTTAGTGCGGCTACACTCCCCTGGTTTAGCCCAGGGTCCTCTCCCGTCGAGGATTTCCTCCCATGTCCAGAAATCCTTATTGCGCATCTCCTCGCGCTGCTCCTGCCTGTTGACACGCTGCTTGGTCCTTTTGTGGTGGGTGATTCTGTAACGGTTTTCTTGGTGAGAAGGAGAGTCGGACCAAAATGCGGCGTGTCTATTGCAATCCATGTTTAATGAAGTAACACACTAAACACAAACACTATCAAAACAATAAACTTAACGAAAACCGAAACAGCCTATACTTGTGTAACCTAACACAGAACAATGACACTAAGGACAATCACCCACGACAAACTCAAAGAATATGGCTGCCTAAATATGGTTCCCAATCAGAGACAACGATAAACACCTGCCTCTGATTGAGAACCACTTCAGACAGCCATAGACTTAGCTAGAACACCCCACTAGCTACAATCCCCATAAATACACACCACATACAAAAACCCATGCCACACCCTGGCCTGACCAAATAAATAAAGAAACACAAAATACTTTGACCAGGGTGTGACAGATGCTTGCAATTCGAAGAACATCATCCCAACCGTGAAGCAAGGGGGTTGCAGCATCATGTTGTGGGGGTGCTTTGCGGCAGGAGGGACTGGTGCACTTCACAAAATAGATGGCATCTTGAGGCAGGAAAACTTTGGATATATTGAAGCAACATCTCAAGACATCAGTCAGGAAGTTAAAGCTTCGTCGCAAATGGATCTTCCAAATGGACAATGACCCAAAGCATACTTCCAAAGTTGTGGCAAAATGGCTTAAGGATAACAAAGTCGAGGTATTGGGGTGGCCATCACAAAGCCCTGACCTCAATACTATAGAATATTTGTGGGCAGAACTGAAAGGCCTGTGTGAGCAAGGATGTCTACAAACCTGACTCAGTTACACCAGCTCTGTCTGTAGGAATGGGCCAAAATTCACCCAACTTATTGTGGGAAGCTTGTGGAAGGCTACCCGAAACATTTGACCCCAGTTATTAAAAAATGTAAAGGCAATGCTACTAAATACTAATTGAGTGTATGAGTGTATGTACATTTCTGACCCACTGGGAATGTGATGAAAGAAATTAAAGCTGAAATAGTTCATTCTCTACTATTATTCTGACATTTCGCATTCTTAAAATAAAACTGTGATCCTCACTGACCTGAGACAGATCATTTTTACTAGGATTAATTGTCAGGCATTGTGAAAAACTGAGTTTCAATGTATTTGGCTCAGGTGTATGTAAACTTCCGACTTCAACTGTAGGTCTGATATCTGATGGGAGGTTAACTTTACAGTAACACTATCGGTCAACAAATTTTGAATCCAAACAACTCAGAAGCTTATGAAAGGGTCTTAGATTCATTGTACCTTCTCTTATGTTCCTGACTTGCTGTGGTGAGATACCGAATCTCTTTCTTTCTCTCCACCTCTCCCATGAGCTTTACGTCATAGCACAAGCCTCTCTCTCTCTCTCTCTCTGACCATGCTTGGAATAATGCCTTGTAATGTGTTTTCATGCTTTGTAACTTAATCTTTATGCCTTGTATGTGAATCCATTAATTTTACAAAGTAATTAAATACATTCCATTCTCAGACATTTCTTCACTGCCTATTACTGTAACTCAACTATATTTTTCTTGCATATTGCTATTTATCTTATGGATTCGATAATTCATTTAATGGGCTAAATGAATTGTCTTCTTATGAGTCGCATGTGAGGTATATTATATACATGATAAATATTACTACACACACACAGGCACTCTCTTTCTGGTTCCTCACCATTGCCAGTGGCACAATCCCACCCAAGTCCTGTGGTGCCAGGCGGATGACGGTCTGGACCTCATCAGTGATGGAGCGGGTAGGAGGGTACTCCACCTGCCACATCACCACTCGGCTGCCCAGCGGGTCCAGTAGCCCGTTCACCTCCAGATCCACCTGGAGGACCCTCTGGTAACCCGCCTCCAGCCTGGGGGAAGAGGGGAGGGGAGAGGGAAGGAGGGAAAGAAGTGTTTTTTATTTGTATGATCAAGTGACCTTGGGTGTTTAGAAAAGGCATTAAGGGTGTATTAACATTAGTATCATCAATAGCCACGTTTCCACCCACAGTTTTAATCCAAGTAAAGTCATGGCGTTTAAAAAAAATTGTGATGGAAACAAAGTGTCGGTAGAACTTTATGAATGTCAACAGACAATTTGATTGTTCGACATGGTGGGTTATTTTCGTGTCAGTAAAATGTATTATGCAACGTATTGCTCTGGAAACAATCTATTGAGCAGTTGTTGATAGAATAACCCTCAAGTCGAGGTACATTTGCAATCACAGGATGTTATGTTGTGTGGTACTCCCACTGTGACTTGGAAAAGCATGCACAGTTTAGACTACAAGGTGGTGTCTGCGCGGTGATGAGCTTGATGCTCCTTTCCAATACATTTTGAGCATCTTAACTTGTATGCTAGTGACATGATGATCGGTGCTTAAAAAATGAAAATGATCTTGCTCTTATCCATCTCATCATGTAACGTAACATTTCCAGTGTACACTTATCTAGAGCGTGTGCGAAAACCAGATTGGGCAAATCTGTCATTTTTCGCAACAGTTTGTGTGACAAAATTATTGGTACAGTGGAAAATGCAATGGAAACACATTCAACTCATGTTTTGGTAACACTTTAATTGGATAGTCCATCTATAGATGCTCTACAGACTATATACAGAATATCAGCAACATGTCAACTGCATGTTTGTTGAAATGTTACTGACATGTATGTTGAAATGTTACTGACATGAATGTTGAAATGTTACTGACATGTATGTTGAAATGTTACTGACATGTATGTTGAAATGTTACTGACATGTATGTTGACTATCCAAATAAAGTGTTACCCATGTTTTTTATTCGTTACATGAAAAATTAAGTGCAAAGGTGTTTTATATGTGCCCTACATCATCACGCACATTATATCTGCTACATCTGGTGGGGAAATATATATATACAGTGGGGCAAAAAAGTATTTAGTCAGCCACCAATTGTGTAAGTTCTCCCACTTAAAAAGATGAGAGAGGCCTGTAATTTTCGTCATAGGTACACTTCAACTATGACAGACACAATGAGGGACAAAAATCCAGAAAATCACATTGTAGGATTTTTTATGAATTTATTTGCAAATTATGGTGGAAAATAAGTATTTGGTCAATAACAAAAGTTTATCTCAATACTTTGTTATATACCCTTTGTTGGCAATGACAGAGGTCAAACGTTTTCTGTAAGTCTTCACAAGGTTTTCACACACTGTTGCTGGTATTTTGGCCCATTCCTCCATGCAGATCTCCTCTAGAGCAGTGATGTTTTGGGGCTGTTGCTGGGCAACACAGACTTTCAACTCCCTCCAAAGATTTTCTATGGGGTTGAGATCTGGAGACTGGCTAGGCCACTCCAGGACCTTGAAATGCTTCTTACGAAGCCACTCCTTCGTTGCCCGGGCGGTGTGTTTGGGATCATTGTCATGCTGAAAGACCCAGCCACGTTTCATCTTCAATGCCCTTGCTGATGGAAGGAGGTTTTCACTCAAAATCTCACGATACATACAGTGCCTTGCGAAAGTATTCGGCCCCCTTGAACTTTGCGACCTTTTGCCACATTTCAGGCTTCAAACATAAAGATATAAAACTGTATTTTTTTGTGAAGAATCAACAACAAGTGGGACACAATCATGAAGTGGAACTACATTTATTGGATATTTCAAACTTTTTTAACAAATCAAAAACTGAAAAATTGGTCGTGCAAAATTATTCAGCCCCCTTAAGTTAATACTTTGTAGCGCCACCTTTTGCTGTGATTACAGCTGTAAGTCGCTTGGGGTATGTCTCTATCAGTTTTGCACATCGAGAGACTGACATTTATTCCCATTCCTCCTTGCAAAACAGCTCGAGCTCAGTAAGGTTGGATGGAGAGCATTTGTGAACAGCAGTTTTCAGTTCTTTCCACAGATTCTCGATTGGATTCAGGTCTGGACTTTGACTTGGCCATTCTAACACCTGGATATGTTTATTTTTGAACCATTCCATTGTAGATTTTGCTTTATGTTTTGGATCATTGTCTTGTTGGAAGACAAATCTCCGTCCCAGTCTCAGGTCTTTTGCAGACTCCATCAGGTTTTCTTCCAGAATGGTCCTGTATTTGGCTCCATCCATCTTCCCATCAATTTTAACCATCTTCCCTGTCCCTGTTGAAGAAAAGCAGGCCCAAACCATGATGCTGCCACCACCATGTTTGACAGTGGGGATGGTGTGTTCAGCTGTGTTGCTTTTACGCCAAACATAACGTTTTGCATTGTTGCCAAAAAGTTCAATTTGGTTTCATCTGACCAGAGCACCTTCTTCCACATGTTTGGTGTGTCTCCCTGGTGGCTTGTGGCAAACTTTAAACAACACTTTTTATGGATATCTTTAAGAAATGGCTTTCTTCTTGCCACTCTTCCATGAAGGCCAGATTTGTGCAATATACGACTGATTGTTGTTCTATGGACAGAGTCTCCCACCTCAGCTGTAGATCTCTGCAGTTCATCCAGAGTGATCATGGGCCTCTTGGCTGCATCTCTGATCAGTCTTCTCCTTGTATGAGCTGAAAGTTTAGAGGGAAGGCCAGGTCTTGGTAGATTTGCAGTGGTCTGATACTCCTTCCATTTCAATATTATCGCTTGCACAGTGCTCCTTGGGATGTTTAAAGCTTGGGAAATCTTTTTGTATCCAAATCCGGCTTTAAACTTCTTCACAACAGTATCTCGGACCTGCCTGGTGTGTTCCTTGTTCTTCATGATGCTCTCTGCGCTTTTAACGGACCTCTGAGACTATCACAGTGCAGGTGCATTTATAGACTTGATTACACACAGGTGGATTGTATTTATCATCATTAGTCATTTAGGTCAACATTGGATCATTCAGAGATCCTCACTGAACTTCTGGAGAGAGTTTGCTGCACTGAAAGTAAAGGGGCTGAATAATTTTGCACGCCCAATTTTTCAGTTTTTGATTTGTTAAAAGAGTTTGAAATATCCAATAAATGTCGTTCCACTTCATGATTGTGTCCCACTTGTTGTTGATTCTTCACAAAAAAATACAGTTTTATATCTTTATGTTTGAAGCCTGAAATGTGGCAAAAGTTCGCAAAGTTCAAGTGGGCCGAATACTTTCGCAAGGCACTGTACATACATACATACACACATATATACATACATACATACATACATACATACATACATACATACATACATACAAAATCCCCATTCATTCTTTCCTTTACACGGATCAGTCGTCCTGGTCCCTTTGGTAAAAACTCAACTCGTCGTGTTTGGAGGACAAAGAATGCTGAGTGGCATCCAAAGAACACCATACCTACTGTGAAGCATGGGGGTGGAAACGTCATGCTTTGACAAAGAATGCTGAGTTGCATCCAAAGAACACCATACCTACTGTGAAGCATGGGGGTGGAAACGTCATGCTTTGACGTTTCCACCCCCATGCTTCACAGTAGGTATGGTGTTCTTTGGATGCAACTCAGCATTCTTTGTCCTCCAAACACGACGAGTTGAGTTTTTACCAAAAAGTTATATTTTGGTTTCATCTGACATTCTCCCAATCTTCTTCTGGATCATCCAAATGCTCTCTAGCAAACTTCAGACGGGCCTGGACTGGCTTAAGCCAGTTTATAGTTTATCTATTTATTTTTTATTTATTTAACTAGGCGGCCTAGGAACAGTGGGTTAACTGCCTGTTCAGGGGCAGAACAACAGATTTGTTGTACCTTGTCAGCTCGGGGGTTTGAACTTGCAACCTTCCAGTCCAACGCTCTAACCACTAGGCTACCCTGCCCCCCTGTAGTGTGTTACTGATGGTAGGCTTTGTTACTTTGGTCCCAGCTCTCTGTAGGTCATTCACTAGGTCCCCCCATGTGGTTCTGGGATTTTTGCTCACCGTTCTTGTGATCATTCTGACCCCACGGGGTGAGATCTTGCGTGGAGCCCCAGATCGAGGGAGATTATCAGTGTTCTTGTATGTCTTCCATTTCCTAATAATTGCTCCCACAGTTGATTTCTTCAAACCAAGCTGCTTACCTATTGCAGATTCAGTCTTCCCAGCCTGGTGCAGGTCTACAATTTTGTTTCTGGTGTCCTTAGACAGCTCTTTGGTCTTGGCCATAGTGGAGTTTAGAGTGTGACTGTTTGAGGTTGTGGACAGGTGACTTTTATACTAATAACAAGTTCAAACCGGTGCCAAGTACAGGTAATGAGTGACGAGTGGAGGACAGAGGAGCCTCTTAAAGAAGAAGTTACAGGTCTGTGAGAGCCAGAAATCTTGCTTGTTTGTAGGTGACCAAATACTTATTTTCCACCATAATTTGCAAATAAATTCATAAAAAATCCTACAATGTGATTTTCTGGATTTGTTTTCTCATTTTGTCTGTCATAGTTGAAGTGTACCTATGATGAAAATTACAGGCCTCTCTCATCTTTTTAAGTGGGAGAACTTGCACAATTGGTGGCTGACTAAATACTTTTTTGCCCCACTGTATATATTTTTTAGATTTTATGAAATTCACATGAAAATCTGTCTCAGTTTGGATGGAAACCAAGTTAGACAAAAGGAGACGCAGACATAGGGAAAAGTGAGTGCCAAACAGACAAGTTTCCTAAAAAAGAGGAGAGCCGTTAAATAGCATAACATGTATCCACCGCAACCCAAATTCAGTTCAGTTCTGTCTCACATTCCCCAGAAGCATGAGGGAGAAAAAAGCAATTTACTTTTGTTCCTCCTCCATGGCACATTTCACAGAGAAAGATCTTATCTGAAAAGAATAACATTGGCTCTCCACTGATTGCGATGCAAACAAAGCAGGAAAAACGATGAATACAAAAATCCTAAACTCTGATTTCCTGAGCCTTCAGTTTGATCAGCCTGCCTGACTGTCTGTCCCCATGGCATTCTTTATCTAACATAAAACTAGATACAAAAGTAAACATCCCGGGGAAACAAACAGTGTACAAGGCATTGTGAAACTATAACTTGCAACTGGGATCTGAAACTTGCTGTCAATTCTGTGTAATACATACAAACAAACCCTCTCGTGTAACTGTATTTATTGTGTGCATAATCACAATTTAAGTGCATGCTGAGATGCCACCAAGTTTTCAAAGTAAGTGCAAACTCAGACAAGCATTATACAATCCACAGGGGAATAAATTGGATTGGAAACTGATCTCTGTATTGTATTGTACCAACTTCCAAGTTGTGTCCTCATGAGTGTCATATTGTGCAACAGGATCAATACTCAAAATCCACAAGGCAAGAACACTGATCCATGGTCTTGAGCTGAACATTCTAGCTGAGCATATATTCCATTTTAGATTCCCAGAACTTTTTCTGGTTTACCATTTCAGAAAATTACAACCACACTTCAAAGACTGGTGGTCGGTGAGATCAATGCGCAATGAGAGTTTTTGAGGACAGACTGCAATGTATGACGACACCGTACTGCACAAATTACTCTGTTCAAATCAACTCTGACAATCTAATCTCACAAACTATGAATAATCTGTATGTTTGAATAGAGACATATATGGCCACATTGACAAGCTTATATTGCCACATTGACAAGATTATCCACTTCTGCCCCCGCCCCCCCCCCCCCCCCCCCTCACACACACACACACACACACACACACACACAGTGTCCAGCAGAGGGCAGTGTGTTATCTGGTGGCTGGTACTGCCACAGCAAGTGTTTGGGATGATAAATGGCTGTAGCCTGCTGGCCAGAGAGGTCAGCCAGCTTTATTATGTGTCTCATTATAAACATAACCACACTGTGCCCTTTCAATGGAGCCAGAGAAAGGGAGCAACATTTCCATAGAAAACTATAGTCGAAGAGTCAGCTACCTGCTTCTTTTTCTGCTGCTTCTGCTGCTGCTTCGAGATGCATGCCTGAGACAGACGAAGACGGAACTAAATAGGGTTCTAGCTAAGAATAAGTCACACAATGCCAAGTGTACAGTAGTTACTGTGAGAGAGTGCTGCATTAAGAGAGTGGATATTAAGGACTTCCCTGAATCGTCAGGCTGTTTACTGTAGACCTGGGTGTCACAGTAACCGATGTGCTGTTTTGTGCTGCTCCCTCTGACCTAACAGCAGTCAAGAATAAACACAAGCATGCGTACACACATGTAGAGATACACACGAACTCACTGTTGGGCTTCGTGACATTCCTCTCCAGAGGAGAGCTGTTGTGACAAAGGGCTCCAGGTATGAAAGTATGACAGAAAAAGATAGAATACCAAGATGTCAGCTACCCAACACAGAGGGCCTGTGCAGCAGCTGTGTGTATTCCTTATGCCTAACACCTTCATGAATGGGCCTATGCAACCACAGGAAGGAAGGCAACTTTGCTATGGTGACTCCTTTCAGGCGCAGCAACGATTTGGTTAGCAGGGACAACAATGATACATCAAAAGAACAGAATCAATTTCAACACAAAGCCTCCGCGTGGAGTGGGCTGCGGTGCCGCAGTGGGCCTGTTTGTGTGTGTGTTTGTGTGTGTGTGTGTGTGTGTGTGTTGGGGAGAAATTAAACGTTTGGGACCATAGAAGTAGAAGCAGATGAAATATAGCTAGGCAGGAACGCGTGCTAATCGGTGGAGGATTCTCAATTCCTATAGGTCAGAAGTAAGGGCTTGTACTCTGTGGTGGGCTGGAAGTGGCCTGAGGCCCAGATCCAGCGGGACAGTAACCCAGACAGAGTGCTTCCATCTGGGGCAGCTCTGGGAGGTACATCCCCCCCACTGAGGAAGCGGGGAACACAATCAGGGAGCCAGCATGGGGGCCAAGACCTGGAGCTTTACAGGACGGAAGTGGGCAGTTGAAACACACACAGGCACACACACACACACACACCACCACAGGACACAGAGAGGGGGAAAAGGAGGAAAGATTAGATTACGAAGGATAAAAGACAGTGTGAAATATTACCAGATACTGATCACTCTTTAATGAAGAGGATGGGACTGGAACTCATAAATAGAAGCTTTTGAAGGCTAGATCCTCTATGCCATGTGCGCTTGAATGAACATACATTGCATGTGTGTTTATATGCATGCAGAGCGTAGCTGCGGGGTACAGGAAGTGACACTGCGGGGCAAGGCTGTTATTTCCGGTTTTGACTAGAGGGAGTATGACATTAATTTACACTTTACATTTTAGATATCAGCCTGACCCCTGGGAGGAAATAATGGTTGTGACTAGAGGGAGTTCAGCTACGACCGGAAGTGACTTTTCGTAGCTGGTTAGGAGAATTTACGCAGCAAGTTAGGATCATTAACGTGACAGATTAGGAGACAAAGGTTAAGGTTAGGAAAAGTTAGGGTTAGCTAAAATGCTCTGTTAACCAGCTACAAAAAGTCACTTCGGGTCGTAGCTGTACTCTCTCTAGTCACAACCGTCATTTCCTCCCAGGAGTCAGGCTGATGCCTAAAATGTAAATTAAGGGCATTTTGGCGTCATTCACGCTGCTCTCTTTCACACCCCAGCCAGGGGACGGGGACATTGAATTACATAGTGCTCTCCAAGCCAAGGTCACACATGCTGGGAACCATATTATGTGGTTCCCATATTATACTGTAAAGCTCTCTAAAGTACAAAAGGCGCCGGCCCAGAGGCATTTAAATTAGGGGGTATAACCCACCACGACCAAACAGCTTCGGGACAAAGAACATCCACATAGGCATCATTCATATACAATGGTGTAAAGAGGTCTGAATGAGAACGTCACCAAAGACATAGATTCTGGATTCATCCACGACACTGGATTCAAAGCGAGCAAGGAATACTGCAGATCGTGACTTCACTGCATAAACATATAAACACACTTGCTTAAATGATGGCTTCCTTAAATGGATAGCTTGTGAGATCAATGGCAGTACAATTGTTGAATAGTATAGTTATAAGTTAATTGTTGAGTACAGAGGAGGCTGGTGGGGTAAGCAAAAGGAGGACTGGCTCATTGTAATGGCTGGAATGGAATAAATAGAGGGATATCAAACATATGGAAATCAAATGTGTAACTCCGTTCCATTGATTCCATTGAAGCCATTACAATGAGCCCATCCTCCTATAGCTCCCCCCGCCAGCCGCCTCTGGTTGAGCAACACCCAATATCACTACATGTCCGCACTGTCAGAGTGTTTGCTGTGATCTCCCTCCACAAATACTGAGTCATATTAGCAACACTGTTCAGTGAAAGGACTGTGCTACATTCCTTGTTGTTTTAAGCATGTCATCCAGTATATATATATACAGTACCAGTCAAAAGTTTGGACACATCTACTCATTTAAGGGTTTTTGTTTTTTGACTATGTTCTACATTGTAGAATAATAGTGAAGACATCAAAACTATGAAATAACACATGTAGCAACCAAAAAAGTGTTAAACAAATCAAAATATATTTTATATTTGAGGTTCTTCAAAGTAGCCACCCTTTGCCTTGGTGACAGCTTTTGCACACGCTTGGCATTCTCTCAACCAGCTTCATGAGGTTACCTGGAATGCATTTCATGTAACAGGTGTACCTAGTTAAAAGTTCCTTTGTGGAATTTCTTTCCTTCTTAATGCGTTTGAGCCAATCAGTTCTGTTGTGACAAGGTTGTGTTACACCCTGATCTGTTTCACCTGTTCTTGTGCTTGTCTCCACCCCCTCCAGGTGTCGCTGATTATCCCCAGTGTATGTATCCCAGTGTTTCCTGTCTCTCTGTGCAAGTTCGTCTTGTTTGTCAAGTCAACCAGCATTTTTGTGTCTCAGCTCCTGCTTTGCCCAGTCTCTCTTTTCTCGCCCTCCTGGTTTTGACCCTTGCCTATCCTGACTCTCTGAGCCCGCCTGCCGGACCACTCTGCCTGCCCCTGACCTTGAGCCTGCCTATTGCCTGTTACTGTTTGGACTCTGACCTGGTTTATGAACTCTCGTCTGTACCCAACCTGCCTTTTGCCTACCTCTTTTATTATAAAAAATATCGGAGCTCAACCATCTGCCTCCTGTGTCTGCATTTGGGTCTCACCTTGTGCCCGTATACTGTAGGTAGCGGTGGCTTACTGAAGATAGCCCTAATTGGTAAAATACCAAGTCCATATATTATGGCAAGAACAGCTCAACTAAGCAAAGAGAAACAACAGTCCATCATTACTTTAAGACATGAAGGTCAGTCAATCTGGAATATTTCAAGAACTTTTAAAGTTTCTTCAAGTACTGCCACAGGAAAAGAAGACCCAGAGTTACCTCTGATGCAGAGGATAAGTTCATTAGAGTTACCAGCCTCAGAAATTGCAGACCAAATAAATGCTTCACAGAGTTCAAGTAACAGACACATCTTAACATCAACTGTTCAGAGTTGCGTGAATCAGGCCTTCATGGTCAAAGTGCTGCAAAGAAACCACTAATAAAGGACACCAATAATAAGAGACTTGCTTGGGCCAAGAAACATGAGCAATGAACATAAGACATCTGTCCTTTGGTCAGATCAGTCTAAATTTGAGATTTTTGGTTCCAATCGCCATGTCTTTGCGAGACGCAGAGTAGGTGAACGGATGATCTCCGCATGTGTGGTTCCCACCGTGGAAGAGGAGATGGGGTGATTTGCTGGTGACACTGTCAGTTACCTATTTACAATTCAAGGCACACTTATCCAGCATGGCTACTACAGCATTCTGCAGTGATACGCCATCCCATCTGGTTTGTACTTAGTGGGACAATAGTTTGTTTTTCTTCAGGACAATGACCCAACACACCTCCAGGCTGTATAAGGGCTATTTAACTAAGAAGGAGAGTGATGGAGTACTGCATCAGATGACCTGGCCTCCACAATCATCCAACCTCAACCCAAGTGAGATGGTTTGGGATGAGTTGGACCACAGAGTGAAGGAAAAGCAGCCACCAAGTGCTCAGCATATGTGGGAACTCCTTCAAGACTGTTGGAAAAGCATTCTAGATGAAGCTGGTTGAGGGAATGCCAAGAGTGTGCAAAGCTGTCATAAAAGCAAAGGGTGGCTACTTTTGAAGAATCTAAAATCTAAAATATATTTTGATTTGTTTAACACTTTTATGGTTACTACATGATTCCATATGTGTTATTTCATAGTTTTTGTGTCTTCACTATTATTCTACAATATAGAAAATTGTAAAAATAATAAATATGTTCTATGTACTGTATGTGCAATATTGACATATTGTAGTATGTACATGTAATATTGTATGGGTTTTCACCCTGGCTGAAGATGAAGCCTGACTATTAGAGTCAGTGTTTACCCAGAGCAAGATCCGAAAAAAGCTCACTCATTAATACTTCAACTCTAAATGTACTCTGACACTGAGCTTGAATTCTCTGTAGTTTACAGCCACAGGACGATACTTATACGATACATTAGTGATATTCAAATCAAATCAAAGTATTTATATAGCCCTTCGTACATCAGCTGATATCTCAAAGTGCTGTACAGAAACCCAGCCTAAAACCCCAAACAGCAAGCAATGCAGGTGTAGAATATTAGAACCAGTTAGTGTGCAAATGTTACCAGACATTACCAGAATATGGACACCAAAGCATGTAGGAAGCCAACCCACCTCAGGCTATTGGTTGAGAGTGTGATGGGAGTGCCAATGAGTTATTGACTATGGAAGGTCTGAAGAGCGTTCAAATGTTCCAGCAATGTTCCCTTTAAGCTGCGTTCGTGCATGGGCACGCAGCTCCCTGGGACTGCTACACAGAAGAAATATCAGCACCCGCAGAGAAACACAACTCAACTTTCTAGTGTTGTTTCCCTTAGTTAACACTATCAACGTTTCCCTTCGCTGTGGGAATTGTGATCGAATTAATGCAATATTAGCCACTTTCAATGCAACATAGCTAAACAAAACTAACTATGCAAGACTTAGTATGCAATACTAGCTATGCAAGAGATTTTGTTGTAGGCAGAATGCATCGGAGTAGGATTCTAGTTCATTGACATGCACGACTCAGCCTGTACTCGGCACAGATCGGTGTGGCATAACCAATCAATGCTGCAGTGGGCCTATATGCAATTATACCATTGCCATACTGTACTGTATATGGATCTATGCCATTCACTTTGAACTGGACTGTGTTTACAGCATGAGTGGTCATGAGTAGATCACTTGTTTTGAAATCAAAGCAGAGCTGCATGTAGCCACGTGTGCACATTTGTTCATATCCTTTGCTAGTTACTGAGTTCTTAGCCTAGTTATAGATAATTTGTAGTCAGCAATGGGGGAGTGATTGCTTCCTACAAGAGCACAACATGTGTATATTTCTAGACATCTTTGAAAAGTGATAAAGAGATTTTTTTGTCTTAAAGGGGCAGTGTTTAATTTTGAGACCTGCTTGAATAAGCTAAGTAGCCAATAGGCAGAGGGTAGCATAATTTGTCTGATTCTCTGTAATAATGGTATGGGAATAATAATGCATTTTATTTTGTGAACTGGTTTCTTGGTTCAAACAACACAACATTTTTAGTCACTTCCTTGTCTGAAGTACAAGTGGATAAACAGGTTAATGTTAAGCCCTGCATATTTTTTTCAAAAGTCTCAGAAGCCTACATTGAACACCACACATTGGGGGCTACTGTAGGCTGAATGATAGAACATATATCTCCATGTTAATATGTTATGGGAGCATTTTCTCCACTGTTTTTGATGGTAGGCCACTCTGGTAGGCCTACATTATGATCAAATAGCCACAGTAGCCTACTTGACCACTGTCTGAAACTGTAACTTAATGCAGGTAGTGTTCACAGTAAATGCAAGCTGAAAGTTGCACAGAATGTTTACAATGTTCAAGTTTGCGCTCAGCAGACCATAACTTGTTCAGTGCCGAAAAACATTAGAGGGAACATTGGGCTCGAGTGAGATTCTTATGAGATTCCAGTGAGATTCTTATAAGACTCCAGTGAGACTCCAGTGAGATTAGCTCGCATGTATGCTGTAGTAATATGTGTATGCAGTAATAAAGTGTCTTAATATCAACCCCATCATCCCAGAAACCCTAGACCCACTCTAAATTGCATACCGCTTCAACAGATCCACAGATGATACAATCTCTATTGCACTCCACACTGCCCTTTCCCACCTGAACAAAAGGAATACCTATGTCAGAATGCAATTCAGTGACTACAGCTCAGCGTTCAACACCATAGTGCCCTCAAAGCTCATCAATAAGCTAAGGACCCTGGGACTAAACACCTCCATCTGCAACTGGATTCTGGACTTCCTGACGGGCCGCCCCCAGGTGGTAAGGGTAGGTAACAACACATCCGCCACGCTGATCTTCAACATAGGCGTAGGCGTGCTCAGTCCCCTCCTGTACTCCCTGTTCACTCATGACTGCACGGCCAGGCACGACTCCAACACCATCATTAAGTTTGCAGACGACACAACAGTGGAAGCCTGATCACCGACAACAACGAGACAGCCTAGAGGGAGGAGGTCAGAGACCTGGCTGTGTGGTGCCAGGACTTCAACCTCTCGTCAACGTGATCAAGACAAAGGAGATGATTGTGGACTACAGGAAAAAGAGGACCGAGCACGCCCCCATTCTCATCGACAGGGCTGCAGTGGAGCAGGTTGAGAGCTTCAAGTTCCTTGATGTCCACATAACCAACAAACTAACATGGTCCAAGCACACCAAGACAGTCGTGAAGCGGGCACGACAAAACCTATTCCCCCTCAGGAGACTGAAAAGATTTGGCATGGGTCCTCAGATCCTCAAAAGGTTATACAGCTGCACCATCGAGAGCTGGTTGCATCACTGCTTGGTATGGCAACTGCTGGGCCTCTGACCGCAAGGCACTACAGAGGGCAGTACATCACTGGGGCCAAGCTTCCTGCCATCCAGGACCTCTATACCAGGCTGTGTCAGAGGAAGGTCCTAAAAATTGTCAAAGACTCCAGCCACCCTAGGCATAGACAGTTCTCTCTGCTACCGCACAGCAAGCGGTACCGGAGCGCCAAGTCTAGATCCAAGAGGCTTCTAAACAGCTTCTACCCCCAAGCCATAAGACTCCTGAACATCTAGTCAAATGGCTACCCAGACTATTTGCATTGCCCCCTTGCCCCCTCCACACCACTGCCACTCTCTGTTGTCATTTATGCATAGTCACTTTAATAACTCTACCTACTACCTCAACTAACCGGTGTCCCCGCACATTAACTCTGTACCGGCACCCCCCTGTATATATTGTTATTTTTTACTGCCGCTGTTTAATTACTTATTACTTTTATCTCTTATTCTTAACCATACTTTTTTGAAACTGCACTGTTGGTTAGGGGCTTGTATGTAAGCATTTCATTGTAAGGTGAAACAGCTGTCGTATTCGGCTCATGTGAATAATAACATTTGATTTGATTTTGATTTGATTTAATAGGGAGTTGGGCCGCCCCGACTCACCAGAGCCGCCAAAACAGCTTCAATGCGCATAGATTCTTCAAGTGTCTCGAACTCTACTGGAGGGATGCAACACCATTCTTCCACTAGGAATTCCATAATTTAGTGTTTTGTTGATGGTGGTGGAAAACGCTGTCTCAAGCACCGCTCCAGAATCTCCCAGAAGTGTTCAATTGGGTTGAGATCTGGTGACTGAGACACACACACCCTTTAAATCCCCTATGCTCCTTTGAGACGCTTATTTCCAAGTCACTGAGATATAGGGTGACCACATTTAAAATACCCAAATGCGGGACAACATGATGATTTTGTGGGACAGTAGCCTACATGAATAAAAACACTTGGCAGCACCCCCCCCCCCCCCCCCCCCCCCCTTCCCCAATCAGATTCATGGGAATATGCATTTAGATCTTCCAGTACTGTTCTTTCAATCAAAGCACATTCTGCCTGGTGGCTCACGCTGTTGAGTGTTGGCCACATTATCATTTTTTGGGGACTATTCAGCTAACCATCCTAAAATGTGTTTTTGGTGGTAACAGTAACGTTAAACTATGCTGTTATATTTAGTTATGTAGAATACAAATGAATTAATATGTGATCTTCTAAGATATTGATTCAGATTTGATCTAACTTTACTAAGAAAGCACCATTCTGAGAAGTGGCGGAGCGACGACCAGTGTACTCTGGCAGCACTAGACCCCCGTCAGGTCACTGCACCGACTGAGCAATTGAAGCATAGCCAACTTTTTCCCTTGTGCAAAATGTGGTGATACAGAGACCACATGTGGCTGTTTTATGGAAATTTTTGAATATTTGGCCAAGGAAACATTTCTGGTTGGTCTCAGGGAATGTAAAACAGTTAGGAAGCGAGACTTTTAAAACGGGTTGGGAATACTATAGCAGAAAATATGTTAAACAACTCATGAGCATTGAGTGCCTCACAAGTTTGACGAAATTACCTTATGCCTTTTTGTCTAATATGGCTATTTATTTACTTTTGTATCTTTTCATCAGAAGCACACTTTTGTTGTATGTAGTTATGAGTTTAGCAGGTTTAGCAGGAAATTAGTTTAGCAGGAAATTAGCCAGAAAGGATTTGAGAAATACAGTATGATTGGTTGACGATAGGCCTATGACATTGGCCTACAGTACCTCTCATCTTGCGCTGCACAGAATATCAGATCTCAACAGATCTCAATGTCAGATCTCAACTCAATTGGAGAAATGTTTAACATCACCATTAGACTTAGGCTATCACATCCTTATGATATACAGTACGAGGCAAAAGTTTGGACACACCAACTCATTCAAGGGTTTATTTTATTTTTCTACTATTTTCTACAGACATCAAAACTATTAAATAACACATATGTAATCATGTAGTAACCAAAAATGTGTTTAACAAATCATTTTAGATTTTAGATTCTTCAAAAGTAGCCACCCTTTGCTTTGATGACAGCTTTGCACACTCTTGGCATTCTCTCAACTAGCTTCACCTAGAATGCTTTTTCAACAGTCTTGAAAGAGTTCCCACATATGCTGAGCACCTGTTGGTGGCTTTTCTTTCACTCTGTGGTCCAACTCATCCCGAACCTTCTCAATTGGGTGTAGGTCGGCTGATTGTAGAGGCCAGGTCATCTGATGCAGCACTCCATCACTCTCCTTCTTGGTCAAATAGCCCTTACACAGCCTGGAGGTGTGTTGGGTCATTGTCTTGTTGAAAAATAAATTATAGTCCCACTAAGTGCAAACCAGATGGGATGCTGTATTGCTGCAGAATGCTGTGGTAGCCATGCTGGTTAAGTGTACCTTCAGTGTGAGTTGGTGATCTCCCACCTGTTTAGTAAAGTGCAGCCAGGATCCATACAGTGAATAAGTCCTTTGCCATCTCTCTGTTCATCGTACTGGTTGCATGTGTGATCAAGTCTGTGTTGCTTGTGTGTGTTTGCCATTTCAGTGCGGAGCTTGTTTTCGGGAGGCGGGGTGTGGGTTGTGTTTGCAAACTCATTTTAGCTCACAACAAGCTTGTAGCATGGCTAACACTAGACAGAAAATTGCTGCAAAGCTCAATGCGGAAAAAAATATGTATCAAGCACTACACTGCATGAACACTGGATCAACAAAAACAGTTATATAAAGATCTAATAGATCTGAAACTCTCTATGGATTATACCAACAAAGGGGTTGATGATCTGTTTAAGGATGTAATGGAATTTAAACACAGTTTGGTGTGTTAACGCAGGTGGAGGTGGAGGAGCTAAAGGACGTGAATGTCACCAGCCAGACCGCATTCAAAACCATGTCTGAGGATTTCACAATTTTCCAAAAAACACTTGACAAGCACTCTTCCAAAGGAGACTAACAATCAAGGATAAATACAATTTTAATCAATGGAGTTGAGGGCGTAAAGGCCAAGAAATTCCTGGCTGATCAACTCAAACTGGAAACTAAACTCATCGAGATGGAGAGGGTGCATAGGAATGGCACTTTCTTTCCCGATGGATGGCCCAGATCTATAGTGGTGAAACTGCTCAGGTTCAAAGACAAGGAGGAGATTCTCAGGAGAGCCAAGTGCCTGAAGGGAACCAAAAACTTCATCAATGAAGAGTTCTCCTAAAAGGTACACCTCAAAAGAAAGGAACTGCTTCCACAACTAGTTGAAGAACTAAAAATAGGCAACATTGCACACCTGAAGAACGATAACCTGATAACCCCCCCCCCCAGTGGGCCTATGGCATATTTACTCTACTTTGTTCATGTTTTTCACATAAGCTCATGACCAAAAACACACATTGCTCTAAATGTCATAACCCTCTGAAGTTTTCAGTGGTGGCCCTCAGAGTGTGGTGTCAGGAAAATAACCTCACACTCAACGTCAACAAAACAAAGGAGATGATCATGGACTTCAGGAAACAGCAGAGGGAGCACCCCCCTATCCACATCGATGGGACAGTAGTAGAGAAGGTGGAAAGTTTTAAGTTCCTCGGTGTACACATCACGGACAAACTGAAATGGTCCACCCACACAGACAGCATGGTGAAGAAGGCGCAACAGTGCCTCTTCAAACTCAGGAGGCTTACGAAATTTGGCTTGTCACCAAAAACACTCACAAACTTTTACAGGATGCACAATCGAGAGCATCCTGTCGGGCTGTATCACCGCCTGGTACAGCAACTGCTCCGCCCACAACCGTAAGGCTCTCCAGAGGGTAGTGAGGTCTGCACAACGCATCACCGGGGGCAAACTATCTGCCCTCCAGGACACCTACACCACCCAATGTCACAGGAAGGCCAAAAAGATCAAGGACAACAACCACCTGAGCCACTGCCTGTTCACACTGTTATCATCCAGAAGGCGATGTCAGTACAGGTGCATCAAAACTTGGACCAAGAGACTGAAAAACAGCTTCTATCTCAAGGCCATTAGACTGTTAAATAGCCATCACTAACATTGGGTGGCTGCTGCCAACATACTGACTCAAATCTCTAGTCACTTTAATAATAAAAAATTGGATGTAATAAATGTATCACTAGTCACTTTAAACAATGCCACTTTATATCATGTTTACATACCCTACATTACTCATCTCATATGTATATACTGTACTCTATACCATCTATTGCATCTTTCCTTTGCCGTTCGGCCATCGCTCATCCATATATTTATATGCACATATTCTTATTCATTCCTTTGCTGTTGTGAAATTGTTAGATTACTTGTTAGATATTACTGCATGGTCGGAACTAGAAGCACAAGCATTTCACTACACTCGCATTAACATCTGCTAACCATGTGTATGTGACCAATACAATTTGATTTGATTTGGTGTTATGTGGACTGGGTCAATACGCATTCCATAGGAAGTGCAGCCCTATTGATAAAACTAACACAAATGTATGGTTGTATTGGATATGCGAGGCTTGCACTTCTATGTTTCCGTTCCAATTCCTGGATGATTCCAACTGTGGATCTCTCTTAGTTGGGCAGGATATCAACCCTGATAACATGGTCTTTAACCCATTGGGCAGGATATCAACCCTGATAACATGGTCTTTAACCCATTAGAGTTTACCAGAAATAAGTCTATCACTTTTTATTACTATATTGTTAAGCAATTTAACAACCTGTGTAGCAGTTTATTAATTGCAAGACAAACTTATTTTTGACCTTTCATTTGAACGTTCGCAGTCTTTCTAAAAATCGTGACCACCTTGTTCCTTATCTGTCTTCTCTCAGTCATGAATGTTCCATTGTTGCCCTTTCAAAAACATGGTTGACTGAAGAGACAACCACGCTTTATGACATGCCTCCTTATAATGCTGTTCACCACTGTAGAACGTCAAGATTGGGAGGAGGAGTGTCCATTTTTGTTCACAAACGTTTAAAATTATTTGTAAGAGAGGACCTCACACTTACATCTGATAACGTTGATGTTGAATCTCTTTTCAAAGAAATTCCTTCCTGTTCATTTATTTGTGGTAAAAAAAAACATGATAATTGGATGCATCTATCAGCCACCTGATTCTGACATTGGTAGTTTCACTAATATCCTTGCATCAATCTTGGGTTTAATAATGAAGATCAATGTGTTTTCTGTTGGGTGATTGCAACATACATTTTTTAGTGAGAACCACTCAGACATCTGATTTTTTTTATATACGTTATACTCCAGCTGTCTGTATGCCCTCATCTATACGCCCACAAGAGTGACACAAGAGTGACCCACAAGAGTGACACCCTACTGATAATAATTTTACAAATTCTACAAGTATACTTTATATTGACATTTCTGACAACATTCCAATTTTTACTTCTCTTTGGCAGCTGGAAATTAACAGATGGGATTGCTTAGTAGCATTAAATGTAGAATATTTAACAAAAGTAATTGTGAGCGCCTTAGGATGTTAATTGATATTTCATGGGAAAATGTTAATAATCAAGCCGATGTGGAGCCTGCCTTCCAGACTTTTTTTGTTATCTTTCAAAGATTGTATGAAAAGTTGTATGAAAAGTTTTTCACAAATCCCTTCCCCCTGAATTCTGCAAATTACAAAATCTATGAGAAAAAATGTACTCACCTATGTCGGATATCCCCCAAAATATTTTTTATATAGTCAACTTGGAAAATCATTAATCAACTGACGAATAAGAAAAAGGCATCGACAACAATTCCATCTCAATGTTTTGTTGGAAATAAGACCTATAGTGATCCTGATGTTATTGTATTTCATGTGAATTTAATAACTTCTTTGTGAATGTGGGTTCCTCTCTGTCAAAGAACATTGAGAAAACTGATGGAAATCCCTTGGATTACATTAAGGAACATTTCCCTTCTCTACTTCAGTTTGATCCTCTTGATGTGATGGAGGTAATTGGTACCTTGAATATATCAGCAGTAGGTCATGATGAGATTGGTGCCTCTTTGGTGAAATCAGTTTCTTCCTCAATTACTGAGCCTCTAACATACAGTACCATTCAAAAGTTTGAACACACCTACTTATTCAAGGGTTTTTCTTTATTTTTTACTATTTTCTACATTGTAGAATAATAGTGAAGACATCAAAACCATAAAACAACGCATATGGAATCATGTAGTAACCAAAAAAGTGTGAAACAAATCAAAATATATTTTATATTTGAGATTATTCAAAGTAGCCACCCTTTGCCTTGATGACAGCTTTGCACACTCTTGGCATTTTCTCAACCAGCTTGACCTGGAATACTTTTCCAACCGTCTTGAAAGAGTTCCCACATATGCTGAGCACTTGGTGGATGCTTTTCCTTCACTCTGCGGTCCAACTCATCCCAAACCTTCGCAATTGGGTTGAGGTCGGGTGATTGTGGAGGCCAGATCATCTGATGCAGTTCTCCATCACTCTCCTTCTTGGTCACTTGATGGTTTTTGCAACAACACTTGAAGAAACTTTCAAAGTTCTTGAAATTTTCCGGATTGACTGACCTTCATGTCTTAAGGTAATGATGGACTGTCGTTTCTCTTTGCTTATTTGAGCTGTTCTTGCCATAACATGGACATGGACATGGTCTTTTACCAAATAGTGCTATCTTCAGTATACTACCCCTACCTTGTCACAGCACAACTGATTGGCTCAGACGCGTTAAGAAGGAAAGACATTTCAGAAATGAACTTTTAACAAGGCACACCTGTTAATTAAAATGGATTCCAGGTGACTACCTCATGAAGCTGGTTGAGAGAATGCCAAAAGTGTGCAAAGCTGTCATCAATGCAAAGGGTGGCTACTTTGAAGAATCTCAAAAATGAAATATGTTTTGATTTATTTAACACTTTCTTGGTTACTACATGATTCCATATGTGTTATTTCATAGTCTTGATTGCCTTCGCTATTATTCTACAATATTGTAAATGGTCAAATTAAAGAAAAACCATGAAATGAATAGGTGTGTCCAAACTTTTTACCGGTACTGTATGTCTCCATTAAATCTATGAAAACTGGTATTGCCAAAGTTATCACCCTCTATAGACATGGGGATTTCAGATCTTTAACAAATTATCGGCCAATTTCTGTACTACCATGTTATTTAAAAATCCTAGAATAATTGGTGCGTAAGAGAATCTTCAAACATTTAAATCAACACTGTATTCTATATGAGCACCAATACGGTTTTCGTAAAAACTATTCCAGAGATATGGCTCTTTTGAAACTTGTGGATAAAATCTTAACAGCTATTAAGAACAATGAATACGCTCTTGGCATCTTTTTAGATTTATCCAAAGCAGTTGATACGGTTAATCATGAAATATTACTTTCAAACGTGCGTTATTCTGGTTTTCATGATTATACATGTAATTGGTTTTATAGTTATGTTTACGATAGAGAACAAATGGCTTACCACAGCCAAGATATCCTGTGGCCACTTTGTTCTTCCTAATCTATATCAATGACCTTGCTGCTGTGTCTTCTACATACTTCCCATTCTCTTTGCTGATGAAACCAATTTGATTTTATCACAAGAATTTTGATTCACGAATTAATGAAGTTAACTCAGGTATGGCCACATTTTCTGAAAGGTTCCAGATATACAAATTATTTTTAAATGTTAACAAATCCAAAATTATAATTGGGAATGAAATGGAACAAGTCAGATCCACAAAATCTCTCTGAGTTCTAATTGATGAAAAGTTATCCTGGAAAGATCATATTACATTTGTCTGTAGCAAAGTGATGAAATCTGTTGGTGTCATCAGAAAGATTAGTTGTTTGGTTCATCAGGCTTGCTTCCTAACCCTATACTATAGCTTCATTTACCCACATCAAATGTACTGTAATATTGTCTTGGCCAGTATATATGCCTCCTACCTACACAAATTACTCATCATAAAAAACACATTTGCAAGACTAGCCACCTCATCTAATTACCTAGCACCATCTGCACCTTTCTTAAAGAAACTCAGTATATTGTCTATTTACGACATTAATGTGCGGCAATTATGCACTTTCATCTAAAATATACTAATAACTCCCAAACAGTTTACCTAAATCCGTCAATGGATTCTTCCAGGTTAATTCTGAAATCCATCTCTATAACACGAGACACTGCGATAACCGTCACCCTCCCCAGTGACGCAACTCACATAGTCAATGCTATTATCAGAGGTATCATACTCTGGAATTCTTGTCTTCACATTGCCAAAACCTCATCATCCCTCAATAACTTCAAGCGAAGACTAGGGGTCAGCCTGATGAATCAAACTACCCAGTAATCCCCTCCATGAAGCCTAACTCTCACACTCACACACACACATACACATAATCAAACAGGTTTTTGTCTTGTATACTGAGTATATCATGTACAATTATAATGAATATGCTTTGTTTAACTGATCGAACAATTATTATTTTTTTTACTTTTCATTTCTCAGAGCAAGAAAAGACTGAAAGGTTTCAGAAGAAAGGTCTTTCATTCTGGCCATTTTGAGCCTGTAATCAAACCCACAAATGCTGATGCTCCAGATCCTCAACTAGTCTAAAGATCACTAGTTTTATTGCTTCTTTACTGGTAAGAGAGTCTAGCTAGCTATATTTTCAGATATTACACGTTTCTAATTTTGTCAGAAAGTTGTTTTCATCAAGTTAAAGCATACTGTTAGCTAGCTAATGTTAGCTGGCTGGCTCGCTAGCTAACATTATGTGTATGATCTGTGTCGTAATATTATTTGTATCTCAGAGCCATTTGCATTGCTAGTTATAGCCTAATGTTAGCTAGCTAGCTAATATTGAATCTAGTTGGTTAGCTACCTGCAGATTCATGCAGGGTAGTAATGTTATTAGTTGGGATTATGGTTCATTGTTTAGCTAGCTAGCATGTCCAAACAAAAGACTCCACTATGCAAGGTACCATTTTACTGTACCGTTTTATACCTTCTGTATCCTGTGCATCTGACAAATAAACATAGATTTTATTTGATATATTGTATGTTTACCGGAGATGGTAATGTGGAGAACAACATGACCTGCACAAAGTCAAATTAGTATATAACTCACAACTGTAAGCTATTTTCTGTAATTAGCTTGTCATGAACTTGTGTGAGTTTGATTTCCTGTAATAATTAATAAAATATGTGCAAAAATGAAGACGTTGTCAGCTATATGATGTGGATACAGTATTATTTGACCTGGCTAGCCAGCTAACTTAATGTAAGCTAGCTAGCTAGCTAGCAAGCTTGAACCGAACCCAAACATTGTTTAGAAAATTGTTTCTAGTTGCCTGGTTTGCTAAATTGACATATAGCTACTAAATTAATTTTCAAACAGATGGGGTTATTGGTGTTAAAATACACCAGTTGTGCTATTTTTCACCACCAGGCTGCTGATGTCATGCATTTGAATCCATGAAGAGATGGGTGGGGCTAAGGCTTAAGAGGGATTGCATGATTCTGAATGGTTGTAGACAAAGAGCTCTCCAGTACATGTACCAAAACATTCAAGGGACATTTTCTCTAAAGTGGGGCTACAAGTTTATCAACTTTCAAAGCATAATTACTTTCCCATTGTTCCCCAACTGTTGTTTATGATATAGCATTTTCTAACTCTGAGTCTCTACTTTTATCTAATGTAAAAAACACCATTTAAAATTTTGCAACGTAAGACCAAATCGAGCCGGTCGGTCACGTATGAGGACGCAAAAACGCTAATTGCAGTCCTTCACCAACACGTTCCCTCTCCCTCGCTCCGACAGAGCCGAGGATAAGAGACAGCGGTGGCCTCTCCCGACTCTCTTGTTCATGTTTTTTGTGCCGTGAGCGGCAATGAGGTCCAATCACCATCAGTGGCTCCAAGTAATTAATCAGGGAAATAGTGGATCACAATAGTGGATCATCTACCATGCATGTCAGGTACTCAGATGCTGCTGCCTGCTTTATTTATTTTTAATGGAACCTAATACAATTTGGAGTTCTCTTTGATTGAGGGGAGGAATTGATAAGAAGGGAAGCGTGAGATGGAAGTTTGATTGGTAATTGTAGGAGTCAAATATGACATCGGAGGACTAATTAAAGGAACTGAATCTAATGGCCAACACACATGGTGTTACACACAGCTCTCTCCCAGCAAACACACATGGTTTCACACGCAGCACACTCTCCCAGCAAACACACATCGTGTTACACACAGCTCTGTCCCCCAGATAACACATATCCTGTTACACACAACTCTTTCCACCAGACAACACACATCGTGTTACCCACAACTCTGTCCCCAAGACAATGCACATGGTGTTACACACAACTCCATCCCCCAGCCAAAACACATGACAGAGTGTTAAACATAATGTAGCTCTCTCCCCCAACCAACAAAGGAACAGGGAGGTACTGGCATTTCTCATTACTATATCCCTAATCTCGTCTCTCTCTCTCTCTCTGTAGCAAATGAGCCAAAGGATAAGGTAACTATATCCCTATTCGCATAAACAAACACATGCAGTGCAAACTGAAATATCACATTTACATAAGTATTCAAACCTTTTACTCAGTACTTTGTTGAAGTACTTTTGGCAGCAATTACAGCCTTGAGTCTTTTTGGGTATGACGCTACAAGCTTGGCACAACTGTATTTGGGGAGTTTCTCCCATTCTTCTCTGCAGATCCTCTCAAGCTCTGTCAGGTTGGATGGGGAGCGTCGCTGCACAGCTATTTTCAGGTCTCTCCAGAGATGTAAGTCTGGGCTCTGGATGGGCCACTCAAAAACATTCTGAGACCTGTCCCAAAGCCTCTCCTGCATTGTCATGGCTGTGTGCTTAGGGCCGTTGTCCTGTTGGAAGGTAAACCTTCGCCCCAGTCTGAGGTTCTGAGTGCTCTGGAGCAGGTTTTCATTAAGAATCTCTCTGTACTTGGGAGACTGGGAGACTAGTCCCTGAAAAACATCCCTATAGCATGATGCTGCCACAACCATGCTTCACCATAGGGATGGTGCCAGGTTTCCTCCAGGCGTGAAGCTTGGCATTCAGGCCAAAGAGTTCAATCTTGGTTTCATCAGACCAGAGAAGCTTGTTTCTCATGGTCTGAGAGTCTTTAGGTGCCTTTTGGCAAACTCCAAGTGGGCTGACATGTGCCTTTTACTGAGGAGTGGCTTCTGTCTGGCCACTCTACCATAAAGGCCTGATTGGTGGAGTGATGCAGAGATGGTTGTCCTTCTGGAAGTTTCTCCCATCTCCACAGAAGAACTCTGGAGCTCTGTCAGAGTGACCATCGGATTCTTTGTCACCTCCCTGACCAAGGCTCTTCTCCCCCGATTGCTCAGTTTGGCCGGCCAGCTCTAGGAAGAGTCTTGGTGGTTCTAAACTTCTTCCGTTTAAGAATGATGGAGGCCACTGTGTTCTTGGGGTACTTCAATGCTGCAGAAATGTTTTTGGTACCCTTCACCAGATATGTTCCTCGACACAATCATGTCTCAGAGCTCTACAGACAATTCCTTTGACCTCATGGCTTGGTTTCTGCTCTGACATGCACTGTCAACTGTGGGACCTTATATAGACAGGTGTGTGCCTTTCCAAATCATGTCCCATCAATTGAATTTACCACAGGTGGACTCAACTCAAGTTGTAAAAACCTCTCAAGGATGATCAATGGAAAGAGGATGCACATGAGCTCAATTTCAAGTCTCATAGCAAAGGGTCTGAATACTTCTGTAAATAAGGTATTTCTGTTTTCGCTTTGGCATTATAGGGTATTGTGTGTAGATTGAAAAAAATATATATACTTTAATCCATTAGAATTAGGCTGTAATTTAACAAAATGTGGAAAAAGTCAAGGGGTCTGAATCTTTTCTGAATGCACTGTACACACAAGCACATGGACACACACACACATGCAAACACACGCAAACACACAAACACAGAGACAGTAAGAGAGAGTGAGAGAGAGAAATATCGAGCGAGAGAGTGAGAGAAGATGCCAACACATGTCACACACGTACTTCCAGGGCTGTTTGTCAATCACAGTTTTTTTCACCAATTCAGAAACTAAATCTAAATAAAAACGCTGGAGAATTCACGCAGGGACGTCTAACAGTTACGTTTGTACAGCACTATAACAATTAATTGACAGTAGTACATAGGCTACACAACAATTACAAGCCATCAACAAAACAAGACTCCAGAGAGAGCATGATGTCCCAGACTTCGCCTGAACCTGCGTCATGTGGCGCGTGACATTACAGCACAATGTGAGTGAATACAGTTCTCTCAAAACCCACAGGTATTGTATCGTTATATAGTGTGTGTCATTCTTATACAACATAGCAGCCATCTGTCTCCAGATGTAAGACTGCGAGACTTCTCTCTGTGGGCCTATTGTGGAGCGGTCGGATGAAAGTTCCATGAACACGAGCGTAAAGAAAGCCTGAGCTTGTTTTAGACGAGACATTTACATACTCTCTTGCTGTACACGTCTAGCAAGAGACAGGGAGAACGGGTGGAAATGCCAGACGAGCGGTCTTTAATGTCAGATATTCTAGCGACATGCTGTTTCTTCCCACCAGCTAACGGCGGAGCGCATGAAAAAGTGAGCCGGTTAGGTGTACGACAGCGAGCTCTGGATGGATAAATGAACAAGTGGATGAGTATAGGGATGAGTCTGTTCTGCTCTGTGTACCATGCTACCACACAATCAAACCGTAATGTGGGCAAGCGCTGGTGGAGCACGAAGCGTCATCCCTCTCTGCATCGTATCCATGATCTCATTACCGCTGTATACATAGCCCTGAAACGGCATGTACAATTTAACCCAATTTGATGGATAGTTCTCATGATATGGTAATACCGGCCCCAGGCCATGCTACGGAAAGCAATCCTCCTCCTGCGCATTGTGATATCTCCCCTTCACTTTCTCCTCCTCTCCTCTTTATTCAGTTTTTTTTCTCCCTTTCCTCACATGAGCAGCTAGAGTAGTCAGGCCAGTGTGGTGTTCCTGGTATGGGAACCCCCCCCCCTGCATTAGATTAGAAGGAGCAGAAATTCATCATTCCCAATGTGCCATGAGGAATGGGCACATAATGCTAGATGTTCTATATGAGGCCCCATGTGTATTTTTGTATCTGTGCTGTGTCAAATTAGCATGTTGGCATTTATTGGGATGACTTGTGAACTGGAGGTAGCACTGCAGGGCAGTCACTAGCTGGCACAGCCACAAAGTCATCAAATCATTAAACCTAACCTTAACCACACTGCTAACCTTATGCCTAACCTTAAATGAAGACCAAAAAGCTTTTCTTATGATATATACCCAATCCCAATAAACATCAATATCTGGATATAGCAGAGATCGCTGTGTTGGAGAGTCATCCGAGGCAATATTCATTGACAGAAAAATTGGAGAGGGGTTTGATATCCAGCCCTTTCCAGTTTATAAGGAGTCAATCAGCCTTAAACTGTTGAGGCCACTGCGCCAAAGCTCAACGCACCCTGCCAAAGAAAACAGACAATCAAGGATGAGGCGAGCCTTTAACCACAAGGCCATTGGTACCACATTTACTGCTGTGAATTAGAACTGAATCAAATATCCCTCAATGCAATCTGATTCCAATGACGACTGAAAGTGACATGAGTCAACCGGGCGTGTGGATGCAGAGATGTTAATGACCGGTAGCCAGTTAATCATAATGGCCCCATAATGCAGATGGCCTAAGCTGATGGGATCAAAACAAAAACCACTGATTTATTTACAGGGACCTGTCATCATTGATGGAAATTCTCAAAATGCATTATATCTCCCTCTGTGACACCGCCATGTCCCACTCAGAATATCCCCTTCCTCCTCACCCAACCTGCTCTCAGAGCATTTCACATTATTCGTATTATATGTTACAAATTTGCAAAACGTATGATATGTTATGAATTCTAGCTAGGTGGCTAACGTTAGCTAGGCTATGGGTTAGGGTTAAGATTAGGGATAAGTTCAGATGTTAGGTTAAAGGGTTAGGGTTAGGGGAAGGGTTAGCTAACATGCTAAGTGGTTGCAAAGTAACTAAAAAGTTGTAAGTACAGCTCTGACACACACACAGACATGCCACCAGGGTTTCTTTCACAAGAAAGCGTAAAGTATTCTACAGAGCCATTATTACATGGAACTCCTTTCCTTCACATATTTCTCAAATGAACAGCAGACCTGGTTTCAAAAAACAGACAAAGCAACACCTCACCGCACAATGCCTCTCCCCTATTTGACCTAGATATTTTGTGTTTATGTATAGATACAGTATGTAGGCTATGTGTGCCGTTTTTAAATTGACGTAGTTCTGTCCTTGAGCTGGTCTTGTATATTCATGTTCTGTAATATGTAATGTTTCATGTTTTGTGTGGACCCCAGGAAGAGAGGCTGCTGCTTTCGCATCAATACCAAAAACTTGAGATGCAGACCGGGTCTTGGCTCAGCCGGCAGTAGGATTGTTGTTTAACTAGTTGGTGACAGCAGAAGCCCAGCGGGTCGCCACTTAAACCCTGGTAGACATTCATTTCTCTTGACTCACTCTGTCAGAGACCCTTGGCCAGTTTCAGTTCAGAAGCTTCACAATCTCTGTTTATCAGAAGGAGCACCACTAGCGCTGCTGGGGAGTTTCATCAACAGAAATGTTGGAGATGATGGTACAGGGGGCTGGTCCTGTGTGATTAGGAACTCCAGCTGGCCTTGGGAAACTTATACCATCCATACCCTCACCCAGTTCTGGATCTTCAACACTTCATTAAATACAGCAGCATGGTGCTGATTAACTCGGGAAGATAGACTCCATACTATCTCAGGGTTAGTGTTTCCTCCTTGGAGGAAGGCCATGTAATCAGTCATTTAGCTCTCCTCAATGAAGATGACAGCAAGGGAGTCTTCTATCTGCAGAAATCTCAATTACGGATTTCTCTGTTTCTCTATGGCTCATAAATACGCCAGGGGCACTCTAGGAACATTTGCATATGAAGGTGAGAAGATGCTGAGAAAGAACCTTCTAAAACCAATGCCCATCCTGTCAAGCAACTCATGCTAAAAAGGAAAAGGAAGAAGAAATGAAAGTATCAACAAGTGAATTTTACTTCCTAAAATACTTAATTCACAGCATGCTAGTGATGGTGGCTGTGATGAGCTACACTATATATACAAACGTATGTGGACACCCCTTCAAATAAATGGATTCAGCTATTTCAGCCACACCTGTTGCTGACAGGTGTATAAAATTGAGCACAGAGCCATGCAATCTCCATAGACAAACATTGGTAGTATAAAGGTCCCGTGTGGCTGAGGTGGTAGAGCATGGCACTTACAATGTCAGGGTTGTGGGTTTGATTCACATGGGGGACCAGCACGAACAATTCTGAAAATGTATGCACTCACTACTGTAAGTCGCTCTGGATAAGACCGTCTGCTAAATGACTAGAATGAATGTAGAATGAATGGCCTTACTGAAGAGCTTTCGATGTGGCACGTCATGGGATGCCACCTTTCTAACAAGTCAGTTTGTCAAATTTGTGACCTGCTAAAGCTGCCCCGGTTAACTGTAAGTGCTGTTATTGTGAAGTGGAAATATCTAGGTGCAACAAAGGCTCAGCCACGAAGGGTAGGCCACACAAGCTCATAGAACGGGACTGGTGAGTGCTGAAGTGCGTAGAGCTATAAAAATCTTCTGTCCTCGGGTGCAACACTCACTACCAAGTTTCAAACTGCATCTGGAAGCAATGTCAGCACAAGAACTGTTTGTCGGCGGCGTCATGAAATGGGTTTCCATGGCCGAGCAGACGCATACAAGTCTAAAATCACCATGCGCAATGCCAAGCGTTGGCTGGAGTGGTGTAAGGCTGGTTTTCATGGTTCAGGTTTAATTCCAGTGATGGGAAATCTTAAAGCTACAGCCTACAATGACCTTCTAGAAGATTCTGTGCTTCCAACTTTGTGGCAACAGTTTGGGGAAGGCCCGTTCCTGTTTCAGAATGACAATTCCCCAGTGCACAAAGCGAGGTCCATTCAGGAATGGTTTGTCAAGTTCAGTGTGGAAGAACTTAACTGGGCTGCACAAAACCCTGACCTCAACCCCATCGAACACCTTTGGGATGAATTGGAATGCCGACTGCGAACCAGACCTAATTGCCCAACATCAGTGCCTGACCTCACTAATGCTCTTGTGGCTGAATGGAAGCAAGTCCCCGAAGCAATGTTCCAACATCTAGTGAAAAGCCTTTACAGAAGAGTGGTGGCAGTTATATCAGCAAAGGAGGACCAACTCCATATTAATGCCCATTATTTTGGAATGAGATGTTCAACGAGCAGGTGTACACATACTTTTGGTCATATAGTGTATCTCTCCTTTTCTCTCACTCTCTCCTTCCTTCTCTCTCCCCCTCAACCTTCCCTCCCCACTCTATCCTTCCCTTCCTTCCTCCACTCCTTTCTCTCTCTTTCTCGCTCTGTTTTTCCTCCTCTCTCTCTCTCTCTATATCACTTTCTTCTCTCTCCCCCTCCCTCGATCTCCCTCTCTCTCCGGCAGGGGGATGTGGAGGTGGGTCCTGTGTCCTTGGCAGATTAATGAGGTGGAGAAGCAGACGTAAGAGTCTAGGTCAGCACGTGGTCACCCAGGGGTCAGCAGCCTCATTAACCCTGTCCAGACAGCCCTGTTTAATGGACTGCACCAACAGGGAGGGAGTGTGCGGGGGAGGGGTACTCAAAGTAACCAGGTGGACATATAAGTCATTGGAGTGCTGATGCTGTTTGTGACGGTGCATGTAAAAGCTGTAGTTAATATGAATGCTGAGGCTAGGACTTGACTGAGAATGACAAAGACTGAGAATGCCCTATTTCTCAGTTGCCTATAGACAGTATAGGATTCCCACAGGATGTAAGATGGAAACCTTCCATCTATCGAATGCACTTCTGATGTGTGGGGTTGTGTGTGGGCGACACATTCTTCATTCACTAGGCTACAAACATCCTCAGGTATTCTACGGGTTTGTGTTGTGGCTATACCTGAAAGGGGTCCAGCCAAAAACCAGAGCAATATGGTAATACATGCAGACCATGGAAATGTGAGTTTGACGCTCAACAGATTGTTGGGGGCCGATGGGGAATGAATCATAGGAAGAAACAAAATCATGCTTTACAAATAGGATTAAAAGACTGCAGTGGTGTGCTCTGTTTCTTTAAGAGAGCATATAGGGAAGTCACCGAAAATATAATAAATGTACACATGAGGATAAAGGATTGATGAGATGTGCTCTGAGAGTGTAGGGCCCTATGAGAAATAGAATAAATGGGGTAGGCACAGGTGATTACATGGCAAATTTTCTCTGGTCCCACAAGCTAATGAGACATTCAGAGATGGGTCGACTACGGGAGAGAGAGAGACAGAAAGCAGGAAAATGGCAAGGGAGGGAAAAAAGTAGTGAAATCTAAAAAATGTTTAAATCTAAAAACTGTAGGAGGTCAACCCGGTCTTTAGTCAAAACTAAAACAAAGGTGACATCAAAGGTAGTCGTCATGCGAACAGATCAACGACAAATGAAAAGGCAGCTCAATCGAATCCCCCTTGCTAATCGTCAATGAGGAGAAGAAAGAGAAAAAAGAAAGTGAGAGTATCATACATGGTGATAAAATGAGACTCTGATGGGGCTTTGCGAGTCGTCAGAGCCAGCTGAGAGATTAGAAGGCCCATTGAGTCCAGGATTAGACACAGGCTACATAGCCCTGTGAGGATCTCACTTCAAGCCCTCTCACAGCATGAAGAATCAATAAAGAGAGAAAACACTGAATGTGTCTAGGCATATAATAGTATATTGACGGTGCTGTTCGATGTAATGCACATCACACTGTTGAATGGAGAGTCTGACTGTGGGGCTATGTGGGATATGTGAGTAATATAACAAGAGAAAATAATGTGTTTTATATTAAATGATAAGGACATCTCTGAAGAAATAATGAATGCACTCCGTTTAACAAAACACAGATATACTAATCCATTGCACATCGTGGCAAAATCCGTTGGACATTCTTACACTTAACTGTACTTCACGTCTAAGAATCAATTGGTTATAACGATCAAATCATCTGCAAATGATGTCATTTTAGTAGGAGAAGGGAGTTGTACATCTGTAGGCTCACACACTCTTTAACATTTATATATTCCTGAAATAACTGTATTTTCCTTCGCCGCTCTTTGTGGTTTGACTGGTTGTGTGACGAGGGTACAGGGGGGTCTGCAGTCGAAGGCCTGTGATTGGTGGAGGATTGTGTGAAGGCACAGCAGCTTCCACCTGGAGGAACTGATCCTTTCATTTCACACACCGTTCAAGAGGAATATGAAAAAACACCACAGAGAAGAATGAAATAGAATAGGAGAAAAAGAGAGAAAAATAAGAGAGAACAAGAGAAGGTGGATGAGAGAGAGATGAAAATATAGAAACAAAATGATAGGGGAAAGGAGCGTTTTGGGAACCACAGAGAGACTGAGCGAAAAAGGAAATTTACAGTAGAAAAAGATTGGAATGCTCTGGATCTTTTTTCTCCTCTGTGATAGTAAACTAATCTTCGCTGACAGAGACAGAGATGACATGGTGACTTTATAGTTCATGGGGGAAATCTCTACAGCACATGTAAAAGTACAGTGCCTTGCGAAAGTATTCGGCCCCCTTGAACTTTGCGACCTTTTGCCACATTTCAGGCTTCAAACATAAAGATATAAAACTGTATTTTTTTGTGAAGAATCAACAACAAGTGGGACACAATCATGAAGTGGAACGATATTTATTGGATATTTCAAACTTTTTTAACAAATCAAAAACTGAAAAATTGGGCGTGCAAAATTATTCAGCCCCTTTACTTTCAGTGCAGCAAACTCTCTCCAGAAGTTCAGTGAGGATCTCTGAATGATCCAATGTTGACCTAAATGACTAATGATGATAAATACAATCCACCTGTGTGTAATCAAGTCTCCGTATAAATGCACCTGCACTGTGAAAGTCTCAGAGGTCCGTTAAAAGCGCAGAGAGCATCATGAAGAACAAGGAACACACCAGGCAGGTCCGGGATACTGTTGTGAAGAAGTTTAAAGCCGGATTTGGATACAAAAGATTTCCCAAGCTTTAAACATCCCAAGGAGCACTGTGCAAGCGATAATATTGAAATGGAAGGAGTATCAGACCACTGCAAATCTACCAAGACCTGGCAGTCCCTCTAAACTTTCAGCTCATACAAGGAGAAGACTGATCAGAGATGCAGCCAAGAGGCCCATGATCACTCTGGATGAACTGCAGAGATCTACAGCTGAGGTGGGAGACTCTGTCCATAGGACAACAATCAGTCGTATATTGCACAAATCTGGCCTTTATGGAAGAGTGGCAAGAAGAAAGCCATTTCTTAAAGATATCCAGAAAAAGTGTTGTTTAAAGTTTGCCACAAGCCACCTGGGAGACACACCAAACATGTGGAAGAAGGTGCTCTGGTCAGATGAAACCAAAATTGAACTTTTTGGCAACAATGCAAAACGTTATGTTTGGCGTAAAAGCAACACAGCTGAACACACCATCCCCACTGTCAAACATGGTGGTGGCAGCATCATGGTTTGGGCCTGCTTTTCTTCAACAGGGACAGGGAAGATGGTTAAAATTGATGGGAAGATGGATGGAGCCAAACACAGGACCATTCTGGAAGAAAACCTGATGGAGTCTGCAAAAGACCTGAGACTGGGACGGAGATTTGTCTTCCAACAAGACAATGATCCAAAACATAAAGCAAAATCTACAATGGAATGGTTCAAAAATAAACATATCCAGGTGTTAGAATGGCCAAGTCAAAGTCCAGACCTGAATCCAATCGAGAATCTGTGGAAAGAACTGAAAACTGCTGTTCACAAATGCTCTCCATCCAACCTCACTGAGCTCGAGCTGTTTTGCAAGGAGGAATGGGAAAAAATGTCAGTCTCTCGATGTGCAAAACTGATAGAGACATACCCCAAGCGACTTACAGCTGTAATCGCAGCAAAAGGTGGCGCTACAAAGTATTAACTTAAGGGGGCTGAATAATTTTGCACGCCCAATTTTTCAGTTTTTGATTTGTTAAAAAAGTTTGAAATATCCAATAAATGTCGTTCCACTTCATGATTGTGTCCCACTTGTTGTTGATTCTTCACAAAAAAATACAGTTTTATATCTTTATGTTTGAAGCCTGAAATGTGGCAAAAGGTCGCAAAGTTCAAGGGGGCCGAATACTTTCGCAAGGCACTGTATGTGGACACCTGCTCATTGAGAATCTCATTCCAAAATCATGGGCATTAATATAGAGTTGGTCCCCCCTTTGAAGCTATAACAGCCTCCACTCTTCTGGAAGGCTTTCCACTAGATGTTGGAACATTGCTACGGGGACTTGCTTCCATTCAGCCACAAGAGCATTAGTGAGGTCAGACACTGATCATGGGCAATTAGCCCTGGCTCACAATTGGCATTCCAATTCATCCCAAAGGTGTTCGATGGGGTTGACGTCAGGGCTCTGTGCAGACCAGTCAAGATCTTCCAAACCGATCCCAACAAACCATTTCTGTATGGACCTCGCTTTGTACACAGGGGCATTGTCATGCTCAAACAGGAGCGGACCTTCCCCAAACTGTTACCACAAAGTTGGAAGCACAGAACCGTCTAGAATGTCATTGTATGCTGTAGCATTACGATTTCCATTCACTGGAACTAAGGGGCCTAGCCCGAACCAGGAAAAACAGTGAGCTGCAATTGAGGACATACAATTTTTACACACTATGCTCTTCAGGACTCGGCGGTCCTGTTCTGTGAGTTTGTGTGGCCTACAACTTTGCGGCTGAGCAGTTGTTGCTCCTAGAGGTTTCCACTTCACAATAACATCACTTACAATTGACCGGGGCAGCTCTAGCAAGGCAGAAATTTGACAAACTGACTTGTTGGAAAGGTGATAAATCCTATGACGGTGCCACATTGAAAATCACGGAGCTCTTCAGTAAGGCCATTCTACTGCCAATGTTTGTCTATTGAGATTGCATGGCTGTGTGCTAAATTTTAGACACCTGTCAGCAACAGGTGTGGCTGAAATTGCCGAATCCACAAATTTGAAGGGGTGTCCACATACGTTTGTATATATAGTGTACATTGGTTGTTCCTCTTTTAATCTGCCTCCTGACATGGTTTCATTTTATGATGTCTTTCATTATCTGTCTGTAATATGTCGATGTTTATCGTTCCATAAACATGTCCATTTATGATAAAGCAGTAAACGTTTGGTACGCTGTCCATGGTCCTGAAAGGTGCATTAGGCCTACTCTTTTTAATTTCTCATTCTCTCTCCTCATTTCCCTTTTTTTCTATTTCTGTCCTTTTTCTCTCTCTCTGTCTCTCTCTCACACCACACACACACACACACACACACCTGTGTATTAAACGTTTGGGTGACAAACAATTGATTCCCATTGAAAATCTTATTTTCCCTTGCCCCTAACCCTAACCTTAACCCCAAACCCCTAACCCTAAACCTAACCCCTAAACCTAATTCTAACCCTAAACCTAACCCCTATGCCTATAATAACATTTTTCTTTTTTAGGACCGGCCAACTGTTCTCACGTGTCCCAATTCTCTTTGGTTAACTTTACTTGTGAGGACTTCTGGTCCTCACAAGTATAGTAAAACATAAACACACACACACGTCAGCACAACCTTACTCCCACTGACCATAGAACCATACTGACTCTAACACCAACCATGGGAGTACGGTAGCAGAGAAATCTGGTCATCTACAGCACGCACACGTAAGAAAAAGCGGTGATTTCTTAGGGATCTCATTAGTGTCAGCGTGGGAGAAAATACAGAAATTAGACCTGAAATACAGCAACTCGTTCGAGAGACTGTCCCCCCCCCGGGAACCTGCATCACATACACTACAGTACTTCCTGTTACACCGTGGCTAATTTATAAATCATGGTATTTTAATGATCTCTGCTTTGCCTAGGTAAATTACCTGATTTTAGGGGTACATGTTACCGGATGAATCCTGGGGCCCTGGCTATACCCTGGCTGTACCAGTTTGAATGTCACCGCTGATGATAGAGGGTTGTGGACACAGAGGGACCTTTCTGTGTCCTCAAACACTCAAAGAGGAAGGGTCGTGTGGATCAGGAACACATATGTTTATAACTAGCTACATTACTGTGTAGTGTGTATACGCATTACTGTGTAGTGTGTACACACATTACTGTGTAGTGTGTACACACATTACTGTGTGTGGTTTCAGACAGGCTGTTATAAACAACAACATTCTCTTGGGAGAACTATGGAAACCGTGACAGTTATACGAAGTCTAACAGAGATGTGCTTTAGGCCTAAACATTTCCTTACCCATTCGATGCAACTTAAGAGTAATTTGCAGCGCCCAAACCGAATAACTTATGTCGCTCGACAGGATATTCAATTTAGAAGCACAGTAAAAACAACACAATAATATATATATATCTTCTTTAGACATCTCCCTGCACAATGCGCTTTCAATGAGGAGAGTGAAAAAAAACTATCTAATAATCTAATTGTATTTGAATATAACTTGTACAGAGGTCCACAGGCAAGGAGCCCAGCTTTGTTTATGTTCATGTGTTTCCTCTCCTCGAGCACAAGAAAGCTTTGCTTTGAATTGTACACTCTTAGAAAAAAAAGATGCTATCTAGAACCGAAAAGGGTTCTTTAGCTGTCCCCATAGGATAACCCTTTGAAGAACGCTTTCTGGTTCCAAGTAGAACCCTTTTGGTTCCATGTAGAACCCTTTTGGATTGCATGTAGAAACCTTTCTACAGAGGGTTCTACATGGAACCCAAAAGAGTTCTACCTGGAACCAAAAATGGTTCTATCTGGAACCAAAAAGGGTTCTTCTATGGGGACAGCCAAAGAAGCCTTTTGGAACCCTTTTTTCTAAGAGTGCAGGGGAGAGGGAGGGGAATACGAGACACATAAGTGTGGAGGAGGTGTCAGAGAGATGGACATGATGGCCTGTGTGTGGAGTAACAGTTAGAGCATAAGACGTTGCTGGACTGGTGGATTAGAGTTTGGGTCTATTCAGAGTCTTAGAGGTAACACATCCCTGTTCATGGTTTAATTGAGATTAGGTCAAATGCCTTTAGAGTGCACCAAGCAGAAACTGCCTAACAAATACATCTGATTGGTTAAGATCAACAGTTTCAACCCTCAAAGCCTGATTAAAAACAGCCTGTCGTAGTAGTATTCTTTGTTCTACCATCAAACAGTCCCATGCTTCTTCCAGTCCCACACGTTGGACCCTTGAGTAAGACATTCAAGCTGAGTTGTTTCGGAAAGAACCCCACTGTATAAATGGAAATTGAGTCCAAAGGGAGCCAAGTGCACTAAAGTTTAGCTCTGAAGTTCAGTGGCTCAGTAGTGAAATTGTTATCATTAATGAGTGGTCCCTTTGGGGGGGAGGGGCTGTGGGGCTGTAATAACAGCATTGTTATTCATGAACATTGTTGCTGAGCCTGCTGAGTTAGCAGCATACCAGGACATTTGCTTAGCCCATAAGACATAATTAGGGCCCTGAGTTTTTCCGGACCACATGGTCTGACCAGAAAAAACTCCTGTTCCTACCAATAATCCATGCTATTACAGAATGTCTAATCCCAATTAATAGGTGTTAATCTGACAAGAACCAGGCGCCACTGACCTCTGACCAAAGGTGTTCTCATTGCGGTGACAGTGGAGAGTGACGACCCTATGCCCCTCGCTCCTCACGTCCTGACTCACCGTCCACAGGACTGGGTTACTGGCCCGCGCCCCCAGGAACGCCACGCCATCCTTCAACTTCACCCTGGAGGAGAGAGAGGTCAGAGGTCAGACAACAACATTAATAGGCTTGATTACTATGTGTGCATCCTAAATGGCCCTGGTCAAAATGTGTGCACTATATAGGAAATAGGGTGACATGTCTTTAATGTGATGTCACTGGTCTAGCATCCTCGGCTATGTGCATGTACTGCATTGCACATGGATTGATCCAGGTCTATTCTGATCCAGACACAGATTCCATACCATGGGTATTGAACAAGAGTTCCAAAAGTCTTACATACAGAAAGAGTTCACAGTTCACCATAGGAGAATTGGCTCTGAATAAAGCCAAGCCTCACAGCATACTGTTAGCTAGGCTACGAGGAAATGTGATTTGCAGCAAACAAATGTAACACAAACAGATGGCATGTCGGCTGTTTAAAACCATAAAGACGTTGGATGAACTTTGAATGAATCTCCAAGGAACACATTGCGAACTATAATAAGCAGTTCAAAACAAGCCAGGAACACTACTTAAACCCAATACAACAGGAATTGAATAACCTGTGTCCATATTGACTTCCAAAGGTAGAAACAGGTGGTGCAGTCTATTATGTAAATTCCTCCACACCTGTGGTTTTAAAGGAGCAATCAGAAGTTGCTATATCAATTTTTGGACTCATAAATGAATGATATGTACCCATTGATTGTTGAAGAATATAACTCATCCATCAGAACCCAAAATATAACATTGTTTTACTCCAATGTTTGTAAACAAAGTAAATGTAAACAAACATTATAGAACCTCAAAACATGGTTAAAACGATCATGTTGATGTCATGGACAGTCAGTCCTTGCATCCATAGCTCTGTCTATGAATTTGAGAGTGGTTATATTTCTCCAGCCCTACCCTCAGCTTTTTACCGAAACAGGGGCGGAGATTATGCTTTGTTATTGTTTCTACTGCTGATTGTCGCTTTAAAGAGTATTCAGACCAGAGCTGCCCACTCTCATTTTGATCTGTGCTGTTACCCATGGATAAGGCTGGGAGGCTGGATAGGAGCAGTTACTCTAACCTGCTCTTGTTCTTCATTCTAATGCATGTCCATTTTATTTTATTCTCTGCCTTGTCAAAGGAAATTGCACTGATGTGTCTAAGCGGCTCTCCCTACGTTTTTCCATTATGACAAATTGCCCTGCTGTTACACAAATGAATCAGTGTTTTTAAATAAAAAAATTAAAAAGAGTAAAGAAGAGATACAGTAGAACGACATTGAGGGAAATTGTTACATGGTAAAACGGAATTTAAAAAAAAAATGAAAAATCACTGTACACTGCGAAGAAGCTGGTAGCAGGGAGAATTTCTCAGATAAAAAAAATATATATATAACAAAAATCGAGTAGCAGATTGTCCTCGTTGCACCGCTGAAAACCGCGAAGGACTTCTAACGCACTGAGAAAGTTCAGACATTACGGTGGATAATGACGTGACAAACCGCGCTCGGACCAAAGGGAGAGAGGCCGGCACACATCTCCCGACTCGGACTGGCTTCTCCTTTGATCTTATCAGGGAGCTGCAGCTAGCAGTAATAACTTGGCTGTGTTCAGTGTGGAGCTCCTGACGAGCCCAGATAAAGGCCAGCTACAGCCGACGCCACTGCCGAGGTGGCTGAGGAGTTATTGATGGCCCCCAGCTCTCTGTATGGGCTTCCCAAATGGCACCCTATTACCTATTGAGTGTGCACATTTTGACCAGGACCCATAAGGCTATGGTCAAAAGTCGTGCACTATGTAGGGAATAGGGTGCCATTTGAGACATATCTCTGTTCTTTCTCAACCTGTGTGGAGCTTCACTCTGTAATGACTCCATCCTGAAGACACACGGGAAGACAATTAGTTGATAAACAAATCGACAGCCCGCATCTATAGGGTTCAGATATTGAACATCAAACTTCCGTTTCAGATGAACGAGGCACAACAGATAATAAGCCCATATGACCGACTCTCTCTCTCTCTCCCTCAATTCAGTTTTCAATTTAAGAGGCTTTATTGGCATGGGAAACACATGTTTATATTTCCAAAGCAATATAAATAATAAACAAAAGTAAAAATGAACAACAGTAAACATTGCACTCACAGAAGTTCCAAAAGAATAAAGACATTTCAAATGTCATATTATGTCTATATACAGTGTTTCAAGTACAAAATAAATAAACATAAATATAGGTTTTATTTACAATGGTGTAGGTGGTCTCTCTCAGGCAGTGCACTTCTCTTGCTGCTTCTCTCTTCTCTCTTCTCCTTTTCTCTCCCTCATTTCCACCCGCTCTCTCTCTCTCTCTCATCTATCCATCCGACATGCAAACTCCAGCAGCACGGCCAGCAGAAAACAAGCATCAGGGGTAAATTAAGAAAGGGCATGTTTTAAATGAGATTGGTTTGGCTAATATGATTTCTGGGGAGAGGGAGAGAGGAGACGCAATAAAGGAAAGCAATTTAAAGAGTAGACCCACTTTCCCATGCATCAGCACATGAAGCAGCCTCATTAATTCCACAGCAACCTGTGCATCAGTTAGATGAGTATTTACAGATGTGATGAGGGTGTCAGCAGAGACTAGGAGAGAGGCTGATCTCTCTCTGATGGATGTTCACAACAGACACGCCAGGGCTATCAGTGGTCAAACAGCACGTCAACATGCCCGCTCCACGCCTAATGAAATACGGACATGCATTGATATTAATGACTTTCAGAAAGCAGGAAATTAAACATGAGAAATATGAATGGCCTGCCATTAGGACTAGTGAGATTGATGTACTGGGGTGTGTAAATCATTTTGGAAAGCTATGTATATCATTGATGTACAGTAGCCTACATCTGACACATTGCATACACACAACACGCACACACACACGCGCACACACGTGCACACACACACAGACAGAGCTGCATGTACCATTATCAGCTCCGGGCACAGATTACCCCAGCTCCCACAAATGGCTTTTAATTGGTGGAAAAAACTGAGCCAGGGTATAACACAGAGTATGAGTTCACAATAATATACAAAAATAGGAAACATAAGAGCGGGAGGAAAGTGGCCTGAAATATCCATTGAAAGGTTGCTGGACCGAATTCCCAGAGCTGAAGGTAAAAATCTGTTGTTCTGCCCCTGAACAAGGCAGTTAACCCACTGTTCCCCGGTAGGCCGTCATTGTAAATAAGAATTTGTTATTAACTGACTTGCCTAGTTAAACAAAGGTTTAAAAAAAAAGTCAAATCTGTCACCCAGCAATTTCAGCTAATTTCATTACACTGAAACATGACATTATACCATTATAAGATTTATAAGATACTGCAAATAATAATACATTTCTACCAAATGATTAGACACTGTCACATAAAAAGACAGCACACATTTGGTTCCCATGGTAATGATTGGAGAGAAGAGTTGGCTGAGACAAAGAATTGGCAGTAGAGAGGTGGGAGGGCCAGAGAGCAAAGTGGTGATGGGCCCAGTTGAGAATTCAAATGGAAGCTTGTATAAAGATCTTGGTGGTGAGGTCTGGGCAGGGAGGACGGCTTGATGTAAAGGCAAGCTGAGTGGAAGGGAAAGCTTGCTGGCTCCCTGCACCGGACCAGCCTGATTGGATAAGACAGGACCTGTCTGAGGTTAGACAATGTGAGGGCCCGGGAGGACAGAGACGATTGGCTAGATTTAAAGGAGGGTCCTTCTAACTGTACTGCATCTTTCACGGACTTCGTCGTGGAAATGTCCGGACCAAGGTGCAGCGTGGTGAGCGTACATTTTCATTTATTTATGTAAATGTCGCCAACAAAACAAGGAACAAAGAAACGACCATGACGCTTACTAGGGCTATACAGGCCACTAACAAAAACAGCTACCCACAAAATACAAAGGAAAAAAGGCTGCCTAAGTATGATCCCCAATCAGAGACAGCTGTCACTGATTGAGAACCATACCCGGCGAAAACATAGAAACAGAAAACATAGAAATAAAGAAACTAGAATGCCCACCCTAGTCACACACTGGCCTACCCAAAATAGAGAATAAAAGCCTCTCTATGGCCAGGGTGTGACTAGGGTGGGCATTCTAGTTTCTTTATTCCTAAAGAATGCGAGGCGCCACCAAAGTGGGGGGAACCAGAGGCGGAGGGGGGGTCTATGTCCTGCACTAGAGCCGCCGCCGTAAGGGATGCCCACCCGGACCCTCCCCTTTAAAGTCAGGTTTTGATGCCGGAGTCCGCACCTTTGGGGGAGGGGGGGGGGGGGGGGGTACTGTCACGCCCTGGCCATGGAGAGGCTTTTATTCTCTATTTTGGGTAGGCCAGGGTGTGACTAGTGTGGGCATTCTAGTTTCTTTATTTCTATGTTTTCTGTTTCTATGTTTTGGCTGGGTATGGTTCTCTATCAGGGACAGCTGTCTATCGTTGTCTCTGATTGGGAATCATACTTAGGCAGCCTTTTTCCGTTTTGTTATCGTGGGTAGTTATCTTTGTTAGTGGCACTATAGCCCTCGTAAGCTTCACGGTCGTTTCTTTGTTTCTTGTTTTGTTGCCGATATTTATATAAATAAAGTAATGTACGCTCACCACACTGCACCTTGGTCCGGTCATTTCCACGACGACGCCCGTGGCACCATCACACACAACAACATATACATTACTAGTGGGTTGTTCCATATGATTTCAATCCCTTTCTGGTGCACCCCATTTGATTAGAACAAAACTTTCCATACTTGTTTGCCCATGATAGAAGTGGTCAGAAAGTTACTTTTTGGACCTGAATGCCATTTAGGAGATAGAGGTGCATTTTGCATACCCCCACCCTACCATGAGACATCCATGTCTTCATCACTGGAAAAGATAAATGGTTGAGTTTGATATCATTTGAAAGCTCACAAGCAGGGTTGTGCATTTTTTTATTAAACCGATGTCATGTTTGAACCTTTAATGTAAATGATTTATAAAAATGCGCAAACTCAGATTTTTTTCATGTTCATATACAGTATGTTGAAGCTTGGACCCTATTTTACATAATCTTCGCTGTTTGTGACCGGAAAGATGACCGAATACAAACAGTGTAACTATTCCCTCCGCAAGGCAATCAAACAAGCTAAGCGTCAGTATAGAGACAAAGTAGAATCTCAATTCAACGGCTCAGACACAAGAGGTATGTGGCAGGGTCTACAGTCAATCACGGATTACAAAAAGAAAACCAGCCCAGTCACGGACCAGGATGTTTTGCTCCCAGGCAGACTTTTTTGCCCGCTTTGAGGACAATACAGTGCCACTGACACGGCCCGCAACTAAAACATGCGGACTCTCCTTCACTGCAGCCGACGTGAGGAAAACATTCAAACGTGTCAACCCTCGCAAGGCTGCAGGCCCAGACGGCATCCCCAGCCGCACCCTCAGAGCATCCGCAGACCAGCTGGCTGGTGTGTTTATGGACATATTCAATCAATCCCTATCCCAGTCTGTTGTTCCCACATGCTTCAAGAGGGCCACCATTGTTCCTGTTCCCAAGAAAGCTAAGGTAACTGAGCTAAACGACTACCGCCCCGTAGCACTCACTTCCGTCATCATGAAGTGCTTTGAGAGACTAGTCAAGGACCATATCACCTCCACCCTACCTGACACCCTAGACCCACTCCAATTTGCTTACCGCCCAAATAGGTCCACAGACAATGCAATCTCAACCACACTGCACACTGCCCTAACCCATCTGGACAAGAGGAATACCTATGTGAGAAAGCTGTTCATCGACTACAGCTCGGCATTTAACACCATAGTGCCCTCCAAGCTCGTCATCAAGCTCGAGACCCTGGGTCTCGACCCCGCCCTGTGCAACTGGGTACTGGACTTCCTGACGGGCCGCCCCCAGGTGGTGAGGGTAGGCAACAACATTTCCACCCCGCTGATCCTCAACACTGGGGCCCCACAAGGGTGCGTTCTGAGCCCTCTCCTGTACTCCCTGTTCACCCACGACTGCGTGGCCACGCACGCCTCCAACTCAATCATCAAGTTTGCGGACGACACAACAGTGGTAGGCTTGATTACCAACAACGACGAGATGGCCTACAGGGAGGAGGTGAGGGCCCTCGGAGTGTGGTGTCAGGAAAATAACCTCACACTCAACGTCAACAAAACTAAGGAGATGATTGTGGACTTCAGGAAACAGCAGAGGGAACACCCCCCTATCCACATCGATGGAACAGTAGTGGAGAGGGTAGTAAGTTTTAAGTTCCTCGGCGTACACATCACAGACAAACTGAATTGGTCCACCCACACAGACAGCATCGTGAAGAAGGCGCAGCAGCGCCTCTTCAACCTCAGGAGGCTGAAGAAATTCGGCTTGTCACCAAAAGCACTCACAAACTTCTACAGATGCACAATCGAGAGCATCCTGTCGGGCTGTATCACCGCCTGGTACGGCAACTGCTCCGCCCACAACCGTAAGGCTCTCCAGAGGGTAGTGAGGTCTGCACAACGCATCACCGGGGGCAAACTACCTGCCCTCCAGGACACCTACACCACCCGATGTCACAGGAAGGCCATAAAGATCATCAAGGACAACAACCACCCGAGCCACTGCCTGTTCACCCCGCTATCATCCAGAAGGCGAGGTCAGTACAGGTGCATCAAAGCTGGGACCGAGAGACTGAAAAACAGCTTCTATCTCAAGGCCATCAGACTGTTAATCAGCCACCACTAACATTGAGTGGCTGCTGCCAACACACTGACTCAACTCCAGCCACTTTAATAATGGGAATTGATGGGAAATTATGTAAAATATATCACTAGCCACTTTAAACAATGCTACCTAATATAATGTTACATACCCTACATTATTCATCTCATATGTATACGTATATACTGTACTCTATATCATCTACTGCATCTTTATGTAATACATGTATCACTAGCCACTTTAACTATGCCACTTTGTTTACATACTCATCTCATATGTATATACTGCACTCAATACCATCTACTGTATCTTGCCTATGCCGCTCTGTACCATCACTCATTCATATATCTTTATGTACATATTCTTTATCCCCTTACAAATTTGATTTGATTTGATTTGATTAGATTTTTGTGTTGAGACAACATACTTTTAAATACAGGGTGGGTGTCATGTTTTGGCTGATAAATGCACACACACCAGAAGGGTAAAACTAACCTGTCTCACGACGGTCTAATGTGTCTATATAATAGAGCTAACATACTGGGGGAGTGAGCCCTGGGACAAAGCTAACCTTTTGGGAAGATAAATGAAAGTTAGAACCCTCCTACTGATATCAGGCAGTACAAAGACGCTATGCACCTCCTTAAGCGTCATACGTTACACACTGGACCTATCAAAGGCAAAGCAACCTCAAAAAAGCACACGTTACCCTGCCTCGGAGATTCATTAACATTAGCGTAAAAAGTCCAGAGATCAACTCCTGTGGAATTACCGTAATGATCAACACGTGAGATCTTAGCAATGGTGATTCTTCTGTCGCGTCTGCTCCCGCTCTTCCCTTCCCCTGGTGCTTGTGGGCGCCAGGATGCCCTGCATCACGCACTCCTGCCATCCATCACGCACACCTGCCTTCCCTCGTCACGCGCATCAGCGTTATTGGTCTCACCTGGACTCACTTATCACCTGTTTATTTCCTCCAATATATTTGTCAGATCCCTGCTCTGTTCCCCACTGCTGCATTGTATTGTTTTTGTCTTTAGTATTAGTTTGCTGACGCTGTTCCTGTCTCGTTCCATGTCCATCTTTCTAAATGTTTTACTCCCCATACCTGCTTCGTTTCCCCAGCGTCATCCCATGTGAAATCGTCAGCCTAATTTGAACTACAACAGATACTACCTCAGCGGATTCAACTCAACTTACTCCACGATAATAAATTGATTCAATATTTGATTAATGAAATACCATAACAAACAGCAAATCTCTAGGACCAACACATTTTCTTCATTTAAGAGATGGGCATTCTTGTCAAGTTGCTGCATACCCTCCATTCCCCCCATCCATCTAGTAATTGATACAGATTGGGATAACAGTCTCTCAGGTGGAATCAGACCAATGCAGCAGCACCTGTCTTATGCAGCTCATCAATACTTTAGTGATTTTGTTTCTGCGTGAACACTGCCTCTGTGAACCAGCGGGCTGCTAAACACAGCCAAAACTTAGTGTTCTCAGCAGGTGAGGATGTACTTGCTCCCTACGTCCCAGATACTCAAAAAGCCACAACGATGCTGCAGTCAGTCAAGCCACTGAGTCAGACAGCCAATAAAGCTCAGTCAACCGAATTCATTCAGTCACTTACTATGTCAGGGTGACATCTGGGAAGCGTGTACTGTGCAGGGGCTATGTCAATTGTAAGATATGATGAGGATTAGGACTAACGATGGGAAGCTGCTAGTCTGCTGCTCCTCTGACTTCCTTCCCTTTTTGTGTCAATAGTTAGGCTGGCCCACTATGGCTCAGTTACTGTGACATTGGAACATGGGAAGTGTGTGTTAATGGCTAGAGTCCTCTTGCACCAGGGTCCCAGACAGCCACTCAGCCCACTGACATATTATCTGGTTCATGCTTAGTAAAACCACTTACACTCCATTTGCTGGAAGATACACTGTGATGTAGACCCTCTGCTAAACCACTAGATGGAATTGTCATGGGCGTTTGTCCATCAAATTGACCAGTCTATCTTTAAATGTTTACTCTTTAATGTGACTTACAATATGTATTCGTTTTTTTACTCTTTCATTCCAGTCTCTATAGCGGTCATGCTTAAACTATGCCCTCTCTCTATCATATAATGTCACATAAGCTTTATTACATAAAACAAAAAAAGGCTTCTGTTTCAATTCATGTAAGACTAAGTTAAGAATAGACAGCTCATAGTGGTTGATGTCAGTAGCTCACAGTGGTTGGTGTCAGTAGCTCACAGTGGTTGGTGTCAGTAGCTCACAGTGGTTGGTGTCAGTAGATTACAGTGGTTGGTGTCAGTAGATTACAGTGGTTGGTGTCAGTAGCTCACAGTGGTTGGTGTCAGTAGATTACAGTGGTTGGTGTCAGTAGCTCACAGTGGTTGGTGTCAGTAGCTCACAGTGGTTGGTGTCAGTAGCTCACAGTGGTTGGTGTCAGTAGCTCACAGTGGTTGGTGTCAGTAGCTCACAGTGGTTGGTGTCAGTAGCTCACAGTGGTTGGTGTCAGTAGCTCACAGTGGTTGGTGTCAGTAGCTCACAGTGGTTGACATCAGTAGCTCACAGTGGTTGATGTCAGTGCCTGTATGAGGATATATCCTATAGGAGGCACTGTTGATTATTATGAAGGTTCCGTACTGTAGACTCTGGTCCGTAATTTCAAAAAACCTGTTTGACATTAACCTTTTATGCAAGTAAAGTACATGATAAAACATGTAATGACAGGCCTGATGGAAACAGAAAACAAATTTGGTAAACATTCCAAATGTCGACAAAACCAAATATGCTAGACAATGAGGGATTATGCAAGAAATGTCGGTGGAAACGCTTTTATGTGCAAATATTGAAATAATAACCATTATATCAAAGTAAACTTGGCAGTCACGCGATGACGTATGTGTTCTTCCCACTACGACTCGTCGGGAAAGCATGCAGTTTATTTGGATACAGTTGAAATAAGTTATGGTGAACTTCACAGCTTGATGCTCCTTTCCAATAAATATTGAGGGTCTTATTCTGATGACATGATGATCGATGCTTCACTGCCGTTTGGCAAATAATTCTAATCTTGCTCTTTTCTCATTAATAATCTCATCATGTAGACTAGCCCGGACTGTATCTGCTAGCTATTGGCTAATAACAGAGTGGGAATATTCGCTATATAACCCAACAAGGCACAGCCTTTTATCCACAACAAGTCAATTTGATGGAAACACATAGTTGGAAAATGTGCATATTGTTTTAATGCGGATTTTAGAATAGCAGCATGAAAATCTGCCGCGAATTGAAAGGAAACCTAGCTTGTGACTGACAAGTGAGTGCACCTGTCCCAGCGAGCGTGGGGTTACCGTGTGAAATCTCAGGGACAGTGTTGTATTCACTAGATAAAACAGAGGCAAAAGGCTGAAATTGGGGGAGGTACTATTTATGCTATTTTTCTTCCCAATTTTGTGATATCCAAATGATAGTTGAGATCTTGTCTCATCGCCGCAACTCCTCACCGCACTCGGTAGTCACGGATTCCCTGTCACGGCCGGCTGTGACACAGCCTGGGATCAAACCCGAGGCTGTAGTGGCGCCTCAGCACTGCGATGTAGTGTCTTAGACCGCAAGTCAGTTGGGAGGCTTGCAGCTTTCTTTTCTGTTGCAAGACGTTTTTCTATGACATGAACTAATAAATGGTAAACGTGTTTGGTGCTGCTGCTTTAAAAGTGGTTGTTAAGATGTATGCTGAGAGTCGGGAAGCAAGTTCAGGGAGTGAATACATTTAATTAATCTAAGAACAAAATAAGAAACACACAGCGCACCGACATGAAACAGGAACAATGCCGACTGGGGAAGAAACCAAAGGGAGTGACATATAAAGGGCAGGTAATCAAGGAGGTGATGGAGTCCAGGTTAGTGTCATTATGCGCTTAACAGGTGTGCACCCTAAAGCGCAGCCTGGTGACCTAGAGGCCTGAGAGGGAGCCCATGTGACAGTGTTGTGGCGGCACCACACAAGATTGAAAAGTACTGGGGCAAATTCTGTCCCGCCACACATTTTCCGGCAGCTCTGTCATTTATTCTAAAAAGCTAGATACACCCATTTTAAATTACCAGAAGTAAAATGTTTCAAATGACATTAAACTAGCAGCTGAATCCCATTACCGCACAGCAAAAAACATTGGGTTATTTTCACAACCCAATAGATATACGACTGTAGAGTCATTTTGTTGGATTGTTTTCCAAATGCTGTGTTGTTTTCGTAGTGACAACGAGTTGGGTACAAGGTACATTTGTAATAAAGACCCAACGAACGGACGCTGGTTGACATCAAATCTGTGCAAAACCCATTGGCACTTGTTGTGCCACTAGACAGCAAAAACAGGTATGTTAACCTTTATTTATTGTAATTTAAATGAGCTAATTATTTCGTTAGATACCTCAATTGTTATGTCATATAATTATGGTGACTTCACAGCAATTGCTATACAGCTAGCCTAATCAATACAACATTTAGCTAGATAGCAGGCTTAGCTAACATTAAATAAAAAATCTCCCTACTTTTTCTCTCATAGCTACACTCTTGTCACAAGATTTTTTCAATTAAATTGGCCTATGTTGTCTCTATAACCTGTTATTGTTTTATTGTTACAGCCACTGGCTGTGTGCAGGACAGGAGAGTGGAAAATCTGTTCCCGATTTAAAAGAATTACTGCCAAGGTGAATCTAGCTCAGAAACCAGCTAGCTATATTCTGCAAAAATATAAACACAACATGTAAAGTGTTGGTCCCATGTTTCTGGAGCTGAAATAAAAGATCCCAGAAATGTTCCATCCGAATGTTGAATGTTAATTTCTCTACCATAAGCCGCCTCCGACATCGTTTTAGAGAATTTGGCAGTATGTCCAACTGGCCTCACAACCGCACGTGGTGCCAGCCCAGGACCTCCACATCTGGCTTCTTCACCTACTGGGTTGTCTGAGACCAGCCACCTGGACAGCTGAGGAGTATTTCTGTCTGTAATAAAGCCCTTTTTATGGAGAAAACTCATTCTGATTGGCTGGGCCTGGCGCCCCTGCCCAGTCATGTGAAATCCATAGATTAGGGCCTAATTAATTTATTTCAATTGGCTGATTTCCTTATAGGAACAGGTACTCAGTAAAAAACAAAATGTTGCACGTTGCGTTTATATTTTTGTTCAGTATAGGTCTATAGGTTTTAAAAAGTATTAATTGGATTCCATTGGTTGTTATTGAATTGAAATGTATTAATTGCTTTGGTTTTTATTGCATTGGTTATTTTGTTGCCTTAACTCTTTCTTACATCTGATAAAGCTCTTCAGGTAGCCAAGGAGGGAACTGAGTGCTTGAGATTTCCTCCTCCTCCTATAACTCATCCCATGCCTCAACAACTTCATCACCAGACTGCTGTCCTGACTGCTGCCATTGCTGACAGGTTAGACCTTTCATCTCTATCTCTTCACACTTAGCTAATGTTTAAAAAATACTTAACTTTTTTGTGTTTTTTCAAATATAGGGGTGACCTGTGACTATGAGTGATGGAGTGTCATCGGGCGTGGGTCGTTGTCTTCCATAGGGGTGTCACGCCCTGACCTTAGAGATCCTTTTTATTCTCTACGTTTGGTTAGGTCAGGGTGTGACTCGGGTGGGAAAGTCTATGTTTTCTATTTCTTTGTTTTTGGCCGTGTGTGGTTCCCAACCAGAGGCAGCTGTCGATCGTTGTCTCTGATTGGGGATCACATATAAGTTGTCATTTTCCTTTTTAGGTTTTGTGGGATCTTGTTTTCTTTTTTTGTGTACCTGACAGAACTGTGCGCGTTTATTTTCACTCTGGTTATTTTGTTTGAGTGTTTTTGAAAATAAAAAATCATGAACACTTTTCACGCTGCACTTTGGTCCACTCCTTTCGACGAGCGCGGTAACATAAGATCCCACCACCAACGGACCAAGCAGCGTGCCCCGGAGTGGAGGACATCATGGACATGGGAGTAGGTAATGGCAGGGCATGAGAGCCTGTTGTGGAAACAGGCGGATGCAGCGAGGGAGTCACGGCAACGACGGAAGCCCGAGAGGCAGCTCCTAAAACAATTTTGGGGCTCCCCGTGCTTACCGTGGGGAGCGAGGATGCACACTGTGTCTCCAGTGCGCATTCACAGCCCGGTGCGCTCTGTTTCAGCTCCCCGCAGTTGCGGTGCTGGTCTCCGGTGCGTCTCTTCGGCCCAGGATATCCTGTGCCAGCTCTACGCACTGTATCCCCAGTTCGCCAGTACAACCCAGTGCGGCCTGTTCCAGCTCCCTGCACTTGCCGTGCTACAGGAGGTATTCAGCAAGGACGCGTTGTGCCAGCTCTACTGTACCCGAGAGAACTGTGCGCTTTCGTTTTCACTTTGGTTATTTTGTTTGAGTGTTTTGAAAATACAAATCATTAACACTTTCCATGCTGCGCTTTGGTCCACTCCTTTCGACGAGAGCTGTAACAAGGGGGAGAAAAGGGCATGCTTGAAACCCTTCTAATGGTAAGATACTGTGAAGAATATACTAGGCCTATCATAATTATGCGTGTGACCATTATACTTTATTCATTCCTTATGGAAATTGACATTGTACAAATGTCCTGATCCAATGTTTTCCTGATCACATGATTTGAGATTTGTTTGAAATGTTTTCCCCTATAGACCCATTTGATTCCAGGCACACTGCCTCGTCATAAAGAATGGATGGGGGAAATGATCCGACCCTAATACAGGCATTAATGTAATATGACCATTTCTACAATGCAGTCCACCTGTACTGTCAGTGCAGCAGAGAAATGCCCTTATCCAGATGACAAATACATTTCTAACAGACCTGCTAAACCTTCTTTGTTTTGTACTTTTAAGGTTGGCAGTAGCCTACCTCCAGCAGGCAGAGCCAATAAACATTTGTCCACCAGCTCAGGGACAAGCTACACTGCTCACAGCCCTGTGTAATGTTCAATGTAATTTCATTTACTGGACACTTGCTGGACATTTTGAAACAGTGTCTTTGTCTAGTTTTTATTTTTTTATTTTTACTTCCCATGAGTTTGGGATAGGGAGGGTGGGAGTGGTTTATCAATGGTAATGGGTTTAAAATGCAAACTTATTAAATACAACTATTTAATATTAATAATCACATTGAACTTCTAAGACAAATCAGTTATTATCATTCCTAATCTCAATATATATTTAAATGAGTGATAACTCAATAACCAAATTAATATAGATTGGTTATTAATATCTATTGGGTTATAGTTAACCCAACTCAATCATCAAGTTTGCTGACAACACAACAGTGGTAGGCCTGATTACCAACAACGACAAGAAGCGGTTAGTCCTGGAGGAGTGGTGCCAGGGAAATAACCTCTCAAAAAACAAAGGCGCTGATCCTAGACTATAGGAGACAGAGGGAGCACGCTGACCATCCTCATTGACGGGGTCGCGGTGGATATGGTCACGTCACTTAAGGCCTGATATGGACTCTCCACACTGACACCGTGGGGAAGAAGGTGTGTCACAAATTCGGCATCCTCCCCTAAGACCCTCACAAACGTCTACAGATGCACCATTGAGAGCATTCTGTTGGGATGCATAACCTCACCACCCTCAACCGCCTGACCCTCCAGAGGGTGGTGTGGTGGGACGCTACTTGCCCTCCAGGACATTTACGCCACTCGGTATCAAGGGAAGGCCAAAAAGATCATTAAGGATCTCCGTTACTCGAGCTGTTCACTTGGCTACCATCTGAAAGACGGAGACAGTACAGGTGCATCAGTCGGGACCAAGAGACTGAAAGACCGCATCTGTTGAACCGCAATCACTAGCAGTCTACCAGGTTATGCACACTCACTCACAAAACACACACACCTCATACTTACAAACACGTGCACACACAGTCTTGTACACCACACAATTCAGTCCCAATTCAGTAGCCTAACCCTAAATCTAACCCTAGCACCTAACCTTAAAACTAATCCTTGCTCCTAACCCTAATTCTAACCTTAACCCTAAACCCCCTAGAAATAGCATTTGACATTGTGGGGACAACAAAAAGTTCCCAGTTGGTCAAATGTTTGTTTGTTTACTAATCTTGTGGGGACTTCTGGTTCATACAAGTATAGATAAGCAAGTCCACACACACACATTTGAAATACTTTATTTTATAAACCAATCAAATTTACATTAAAAAAGGAATCAAACATTTGAAAGGTACCTGTATGCATGGCACTCAAGGATACTGAAAGTGTCTCTTTCTCCAAACAGCTAGGCTGCCCATGACAGCTGAAACAGAGCAGTACCTAGCCAATTGCTTTGCCCTAGTTTTTGTCAGGCTCGCAATCTGGAGGCCACGCACTGCAAGCCTGTGTACGTGGCCGAGACTGCCAAATATCAGCGCCACCAGCTTGCACCTACACCCGAGGCTGTCCAAGCATGCCACGAGGGACTGGCACTTAAGCGAACACACACACACAGCCAACGCTGCTGTCCCATGTATTAGAGTAGGTATTCCCAAACTGGCGTGTACGCGCAAAGCCAAATAAAAATGTTATTCACATTGAACATTTTTTTAAAAATAGAGACACATACCAGTTCTACTGGTACTGTAGTACTGCTAATACCAGCAGTACTACACCTGCACCTGTCGACGACACAAGTTGTTCTGCTTTCACGAACACATCCAATGATAGCATCAGTAATTCTACATTTGTTGTTAGCCCAGCTAGCATGGACACTGACAGTTGTGAATCTGATGCAGCCGAAGAGCTACTGCCTTACCCAGGAAAGCACCGAACAACAGACAGGAACCATCGAAGAGGTGCAAATGTTATGAGAACTACATTGATTTGGGCTTCACTTATATTGGGAGTAGTGCCTTTCCTCAGCCACAGTGTTAAATGTGCAAAAGTACTATCTCACAACTCAATGAAACCTTCACTCTTGTGCAGACATTTAGAAACAAAACACGGCAATTTGAAAAATAAGCCACATTAGTTTTTTGAGCGAGAATAAAGACGACTTTCAAGTAGTAAAACATATATAAAAGCAACAGATAACATTAATAAGACGGGGCTAGAAGCGTCTTATATGGTGAGCTACCGACTGGCTAGGACAGGTAAGCCCCATACTATTGTGAAGGACTTCATTACTCCTGCTGCCGCGGATATGGCTGGTACAATGCTGGGGGAAAAAGCCCAAAAAACTATACTGACAATGTCGTCATAAAACAACACTGTTTCACAACGCATCAATGACATGGTAGGAGATGTTTTGAAATAATTACTGCTTCGCATACAGTACGAGCCAGTGAATTCTATGCGTTACAGCTGGATGAGTCAACAGGTCCTGGCACAGCTCCTGGTATATGTCCATTATGTTTATGGGGGGTCAATTAAGGAAGAAATCCTCTTCTGGAAACCAGGACAACAGGAGAGGATATTTTTTAAAGTACTGGGACAGCTTTGTGACATCAAATGGACTTTGGTGGTCAAGATGTGTTGGTATCTGTACTGGTGGCGCAAAAGCCATGAATCTAGGATTACAGGGACGCTCCGCAACTATATTCAATGTGCGGGAAAATTTGAGGCTATGGTTAAGAAGTTGGAGCTGTTCTCTGTCTGCATTAACAAGGACAACACACAGGTCTTTTCATCATTGTATGATTTTTGTGTGCAAATGAACTCAAGCTTACGGACAATGTCAAATGTGATATAGCGAAGCACCTGAGTGAATTGGGTGAGCAATTACGCAGGTACTTTCCCGAAATGGATGACACAAACAACTGGATTTGTTATCCCTTTCATGCCCTGCCTCCAGTCCACTTACCGATATCTGAACAAGAGAGCCTCATCGAAATTGAAACAAATGGTTCTGTGAAAAGTGAATTTAATCAGAATTCACTGCCAGATTTCTGGATTGGGCTGCGCTAAGAGTATCCTGCCTTGGAAAATTGTGCTGTTAAGACACTGATGCCCTTTGCAATCACGGACCTATGTGAGAGTGGATTCTCGGCTCTCACTAGCATGAAATCTAAATACAGGCACAGATTGTATGTGGAAAATGATTTAAGACTGAGACTCTCTCCAATACAAGCCAACATTGCAAAGTTATGTGCATCCTTTCAATCACACCCCTCTTATTAACCTGTGGTGAGATATTCACCATTTTTGATGAACAAATAAGGTTTTATTTGTAAGATGACAAAATAACGAGCAAAATGATTGATTATTATTATATTATTATTTGTGCCCTGGTCCTGTAAGAGCTCTTTGTCACTTCCCACGAGCTGGGTTACGACAAAAACTCACACTCACTCTTATGTTTAATAAATGTATCGTATAGTGTGTGTGTGGCAGGCTTACAATGATGGCAAAAAAACAGCGCTGAACCTGGTGCTAGAGGGGGTACACAACTGGAGGTTGAATGTTGTACGGAACTATAAAAAGTTTGGGAACAACTGCTCTAGTACATCTACTGATGTACATATCATTCTTAGAATATCTTGTGTAAATTCATCCGGTGTCTATACATATAGATTGCATTATATACAGTGCTATTTGGGTTATTAATTTGATTCATTCCGACATTTCTTGATATTGTGTATTTTTTAATGTATTATTTGTGTACTTGTTTGACATTTTACTGCATTGTTAGGAGCTAGTAACATAAGCAATTCGCTGCACCACTATAACATCTGCTAAACTGTGTATGTGACCAGTAAACTGATTTGATATAATTCCATAACCCAATGAGGGGTTTTTAAAAAATCTACTCAATGCGTTTGGATAAAATAGGTTCTATAATGACCCATGGTTGGTTTACCGGTTGGGTTAGTGAGCGGTACCCATTTGTTTTTAGTGAGCAGCTAAACATCCTCTCCCGTTTGTGGCTCTAGCAAATTCCCTCCCTTCCTTCCCTCCTCCCTACCCCTCCCCTCTGCAGCTCTCCACAGTACTGAATAACCCCCATTACCTGTGGGCAAAACTGAATTAGAGAATAACCAATGACAGCCAAGCGCAGCCGCCTCTGTTCAGATAAATAAGGTGAAACCGTGTGTGTGCTGTCTTGTCCAGAGTCAATTAAATCCTAAGAGCTGTAGCCTAGCCGCCTACCTAGTAGAGGGAATGTGGAGGAGTAGACATGGCCAGATGTGAGGATAAGGGGAGCTAATTTAATTAATGAGTTGGATGCTGTTCTTTTCATTATCAAGCCTAGTTAAACATACTGGGGCATGACAACACGGAAAATGGGAAAGGAGATTAACACTGTCAGATTCACAGTCCTCACCAGACTAAGCTAATCTCCAGCCAAGCGTAATGCGTTCTACTGCCTCTCTCTTTTTCCTCTCTCTGACTCTCCATCTGTCTCTGTTTCTTTCTCTCTCTCCCCCACTCCCTTTCAGTGTCATATTTCCTTCATTCAAACCTATTTCTACTTCTTTTCTCTATTTTCTGCCACTCTCTCCCTGTCATTTTTTTCCTTTCTCATTTGTCTCTCTATTCGATCTTCCTTAGTCCCTCTCCATCCCATTCACCTTCAACCAATCTCTCTCTCCTGCCCCTTTCTTCATTCACCCTCTATATGCTGAAACAATGAGCCGTAAGCAACATTGATCTGAGAGAGAAAGTGATATGAGTTTGCTCTGAACCCAAATCAACTGAGCCATTCCAAGCCAAAACTAGGCCAACCAAGATATACTAGTGATATTAAGCTTAACAGACCAGCTTTAGCTGGCTATGTCTATGTTCTAACTAGTGTGTAGTGCCATGGTGCCTGAATATACGACATTGAACAAATCCTCATTCCACTGATCACCTGAGAAAATCAATATCTGCTCTGCACTAAATATGGTTAGTATATCTAGGAGATGGAGGGTTGTGAGGGTCTACTGTTGAGGGGAGGATGATCAAGTTGAGTACTACTTAGTATTTTAACTTTGAGTGGATGGATGGTATTGACTGGTCCTTAATGGAGGAGATGCTGAGTGTCACCAATTTCCACCACCCCCCACCCCCTACAATCACCTTGATTTACCCAAGGGACTGCATCATACTATTGCACCGTACTCTGCTGTAAGTCTATGACACACATAGGCCTCCTATCCCCCATGCTGGTAATGGCTACACCACAGGAGGTTGGTGGCACCTTACTTGAGGAGGACGGGCTCGTGGTAATGGTTGGAGTGGAATAGGTGGAATGGTATCAAATGCATCAAACATTTGTGTTTGATGCCATTCCATGCACTCCGCTCCAGCCACTATTATGAGTCGTCCTCCCCTGAGCAGCCTCCACTAGACTACATGCCTTGCTCCTTTCTGCAGGTTTTCTTGAAAAATATTGCACTGAAAGCAAGGGAAACATGTAGATGACTATAATGATTACATGCGTGTGTAGAAGGGCAGGGGGGGTTGGTAAAAAGTGAACAAGGAGAGAGGAGAGGGGAGAAGTAAGAGGAGAGAGGGGTTTCTTTGATTGCCTGAAGCCCATCTCTACCTCCCCCTTCATCCAGTCAGAGAAGACAGAGATACAGATGCCTCATCTCAATGTTCTCTTATCTAGCCTTCTCTCACGACACTTCTTTCTTTTCATTTCTTCTCTTACCTGCCTTTATTAAACTCTAAAGCAGGCTGAAGACTGACAGAGAAAGACCACTTCAAATGAGAGGAGGCTCAAACTGGGAGCTGTCCACGGCCTCACAGCCTCTCTGCAGATCAAGAGTAGTCGTACAGGCTGGAGCTTGGAGCTTGAAGGCCAAGGCAGGAGACAACTCACTGCAATGGCAGACAGACGGATGGACAAACAAGTTTACTGAGCTCTGCTGTCTCTTACTGGGAATCCTGAACTTTAACTTTGTATGGGGTCGACGAAATCAACTGTGACTTCGGAATGACACATACTGTACATTAGCCTGTGTGGCTGCGGAAGACTTATGAAAACACAATCACTGACAAGCGGAAAAATACTGTACATGGTGGTGGAGAAAGGAATGTGCATTTAGTGGTCTAAAATGAAACAGTAATAGAAAAGGAAATCATAGTAGCTCACTAAAATTAATCACAGGCGCGGCAGGTAGCCCAGTGGTTAGAGCGTTGGACTTGTAACCCGAAAGGTTGCAACATCGAATCCCCGAGCTGACAAGGTACAAATCTGTCGTGCTGTCCTGTCTGTTCTGTTCCTAGGCCGTCATTGAAAATTAGAATTTGTTCTTAACTGACTTGCCTTGTCAAATAAAAGGTAGAATTAAATTTAAAAAATCACAGGAATAGAATATCAAATGCAACTGTGTCAAAGGCCAGCAGGTTTAAAAAGCACAGTGGGGTGGATGCACAAAGACAGGAGCCCATTGGAGCACGTGAAAGAACCCAGACATTTTGCATGCTTCAGAGAGAGCTGACAACAATGAAAATGATAGCATTGTTTCTTTGAGCCCCTATTCCATCAGCTATTCAAGAAAATGTAGCGTGTAAATGTTTCCCCCGTGTGAGGTTCTCAAAGTCAAGTGAATGGTTCTTGCTGCGTCCAACTTCAGTGTTGCATCTCACATGTCTTCCCATGTTGCCAGATTTGGATGGGCACTTCAAATTAGCTCATAATAAATCTATATATTTATACTGTAAACATGTATATCCTATATAAATTCGCTTTTACTCTACATTTTATCCACCCTTTACCCATTTTGTATATAATGTATGTGAAATTTGTGTAAATTCCTGTCTGTGTTCTGTCTCTAAATCAGCAAGTACAATTCTGAGGATGTATGAACGCACTTGGCGAATAAAGGTGATTCTGACAAGAAACTATGATTTAACAGTGAAAAAAATGGAAACTATGAGAAAATAATCTCCATAGAAACAGAGAGCAAATAAATGAACGACAAGGAAGCATCTGCTCTTGTAAACATGAAAAGACATTATAGAAAAAAATATCCTTGAAAACTTCCAGATAATTTTTTTCCCCCCAAATATACTCTTTCTGTCTGTAGTAATTAATGACTTTGCATAACAATCACTGAAATCAAGAGATTTTAATAAATGGAAACTCTAACAACAACAAAAATTGAAAATATTACAAAGAGGTGACTGAGAGAACATTTTTGAAAAACAGTCAAATAGATAGTGTGTGGGGGGAAAAAAAGGGGGAAAATATGAAATGAGGTAAATAAGAGGATGACAGTAAGGCTTTGGACAGTGCAACACAGCTCAGTGACACTCCACTACAGTGTAACCAAATCAACGCCATAGCCATGGGATGAGTGATACTAGCTGAATCTTTATGTCAGAAAAACCTCTTTTAAGTCTTGTAACCAACATGCAACATTCTGATCCCCATTGGAGTCAGACTTAGGATAATTGTACAAAACAACATACATTTTAAAATGTGTGTCAACGTGGTGTTTTTCTCTTAGAATCTACAAATCACATCAATGCAACTGTATGTCAAGAGACTCAAAACTTCCCCTTTTATCAGGCGCTTACTTGGTTTTAGAGACCATAGCCCAGCAAATCCCCCAAAGGAATGACGTAATATCATACGCTGACAGAGGCTGGAGCCCTATGGACACCAGTCGCACGGTTCCCTAGTCTTTTAAAATCAGGAGATGGGGGGAAAACATACCATGCAGACGGCTCTGTTCCCATAAGTCCTCCCTGACCTGACGGTGGGTCCAGGGGGACCAGAGTTAGTCTTCAAATGGAATCTGCTGTGATAGGATGGATCATCCCAGAGTGATCCGATATTTGGACGGGAGCTGGAGGGGGACTAGTGGGATTATCACAGGATGTGCCGGGCCAGATTAGGGAGAGGACGTAAACCTGATGGAGAACGGGTTACAGATAAACACTGCTGGTCAGTCAGTCTAGACTACACTCCAATAGGCTACAGAAAATAAGAACACCTCTACTGTATCCAAATTGGTTACATCATACACGCTCAGATTATACCCTTATTCAGCATTATAAAGGTTCTAATCTCATTCAATTGTATAGATGAATGAATTCCACTAACGTTAGGATAAAGTATGTTTCGGATAGAGCCACAGCGTCAGTCAACATACTGTGAAGGTCACTTTGATCTGACTTTGACAAATTCAATATTTGAGTTAGAGGTAAAGCTTCTGTTGATAACGGCAGACATACATGTCGCGTATACACACACACAAACACAAAGACATTTATGTACACAAGCACGCATGCGCATACACACACACACACACACACGTTGCTTTATTCATTGTTTACCTAAACAGATGAGATTTCTCAGCCAGAACTTTAATTGAAAACTTGCTTCAAATGGAAAATGTACAATGCTGTCAAAAGCCAAACGAACAGCACACATGTCACAGGGAGGAAGAACAAAACAATCAGAATTACCATACATATGCAAATATCATTCATCGGAAGTCATTATTGCAACAATTTATCTTTGGCAATCACTGAACCATTTTAATCAGGATCGTTACAAATGGTTGATTATTCATTATGTCCTGTAATTAGATCGTAAATTGTATGGATATACTAGGTGAGGCTTTTGAAGGAGAGCACTCGCTGGGGACAAATAGAAAACCAGCTAAGGACAAATATTAGGCATACAGTGACCAAGGCCAGATGGGGACATGCGTTCCTATGCCAGGTCTCCTTAGAGAGAAATGTATCCGATTGATCCATTGTTGTTTAGACCACTGTTCAATAGGAGTGCAGAGGTCAAAGGTCAGTCATGCAGGTGTGGAAGCTCAAAGGTAATTTACACATGGATTGGCTGTCTGTTGTTCTGCCCCTGAGCAAGGCAGTTAACCCACTGTTCCCCGGGCACTGAAGACGAGGATGTTGATTAAGGCAGCCCCCCGCAACTCTCTGATTCAGAGGGGTTGGGTTAAATGCGGAAGACACATTTCAGTGGAAGGCATTAAGTTTTACAACTGACTAGGTTCCCTTTCCTGTTGCCAAGACAACAACAGTGAGTGTTTGATGAGGTCTTTGTTTGTGGACTGTCAATAGCAGGGAGGTCATTAGTTAAATAGTGTGCGGTGCAGTTGTATTATGTGTAGTGTACACAGTTGGGACCAAGGGTGTGTGGGAGAGAATTCCAAGGACATAAATCCAAGTGCAGCTTTATGATCTTTAGCTTAGATCCCTTTTTACCATCTCTGATAGGGCTGAATATTTGACTGTAGGAACAAGCAGATGAAGATAACATTGTCAGAACCAGGGAAGTACAAGGACAATGCATGTCAAAGTTCTTTGCTTCTGTCCATATCCATCCACCCCAACTCTGCTCTGTCTGCCTTAGGGGACAGAGTAATGACCAAGCTGACCTGCTTGTGCCTGAGGCTGGTCATGGAGCCTGCGTTCCATATTTCTGCTCTGTTCTCCTCTGTTCTGCTTTGTCTCTGTTAATGCCTCAGCGGGGCCTCCGGTAAATCAATTGAGGGCTGATCTTTAAAAGCTGGCGCGTCAGCGAGCACATTAGCCCCATTTGCACTTCATTACGTGCACCGCTGGGCAGTGCTGAACACTCACAATCAGCAGAAAGACCCGGACCCGGACATGGGCCCAGTCATAACATACACAGGTGCGGATGTACTGTAGGAGAGGGATAAGTGAAGGAGGAGAAGGGAGAGAGGGGAGAGAGGAGGAAGACGGAGGGATGATTCAGGGGTTGAATAATTTACTTTGACAAAGGCCCCAAGGGAAAACTATGGGTGAGCTCTGATGGGTATTCTGCTTGACTTTGAAAAATAAACGAGCACAAACAAACAGCCAAACACATTTTCAAAAGTAGTATTTGTTTTGAAGCAGTCATACTTTTTGTTTCCTATCATTTTTTTCCTTCAAAATTGCTTCTGGGATTTGGCTTATGTTTGTTTCTTAGATTTCTCTGACAAGTTTGCGAAGGGAACTTTTTTATATCAAGAAATATGAAGTCAGATTGCATGCAACCTACAAAAAGCTACAGTTGCCCCCTCTTTCCTGCGGTCTATCTCTTCCCTTCATCTATCCATCTGCTTGTTATTTTTACTCGCCCTCTCTCCATCTCTCTCTCTCTCTCTCTCTCTCTCTCTCCACTCTCCCTCCATCTCTCTCTCTCTCTGCTCTCCCTCCATTTCTCCTCATCAGAGGCCAGACTGTACCAAGCAAAACCATATTTAATGAAAACATCACTAACCGTGTGTAAACAGCATTAAAAGGCTTTGATAAACCCAACACCTGTTACTGTAGGTTGAGTTAATAAACCACTATCTAAATTTGACACATAGCTTACCGTATCAAAAGTGTGATAGTTAAAGAGTTTAATCTGCTTTGAGGAATAAACATCAAAGATGACTTTAAGAGGTATGTGTGAGTTCATAGGAATTGCTGGAGGTACATTGACAAGCACATGCACATTGCACACACATACTTAGGTTAATTCTGTTTACACACACACACACACACACACACACACACACACACACACACACACACACACACACACACACACACAAACAAACACACGACTTGAGATCCCAGCTCACCCCATCTCGCCTTAACTCGCCAAGGTGGACAGACGGCAGTAATATGGCATCTGGGGGGCTACTGGGCTGGAGGTTTTAACAAAGCAGCAGCCAACGTCATAACAGTTATCTATCAGCTAAGACCACGCTCTGCCCTGAGCACAGCTTACATTTCATAGGTTATCCACCTCTGCCACTGGATATTTACACTGATCCCTACTTCTACATCCCAGGTGCCCTAGGGCCATAACACAGGAGCAGAGAGACGGGCTCTGCTAGGTTGAGTCCCTATGGTCCTTCTCGCCATGTTTGAACTGAGGGAGTTGGGAGTGAGAAAAGTGAGAATGCACACACGCAGATGAGTTCACATTACACCCACACCCACACCCACTGCTCATTGTCACACACACAAACAAACACACACACACACACTGGTTTTTAAGAATTGATTGAAAGTTCATGGAATTTTGTAATCCTACACACACACACACACACACACACACACACACAGCCTTTGTCAAAAGCCCTGCTTAGTTTCAGAAGCGTGTTCACAGGAGGCCTTAACAACTACAGAGCATGGTGTCTGACTAGAACCCAGGGGAGGGACTGTCAGAGAGACAGACAGAGGTTCCTAGAGAGGTAACCCACTACAAAGGCTCAGTGTGAGACTACTCCCAGTGTGACCGCAGTGCGTTCCCGCTCTTTCTCTACCTGTCGCTCCCTTCTCCCCTCCCTCTTTCATGGGGTGACATGACACAGCAGGAGGCCACTCAGAGCTGTGACGGTTCTCTGAGGTGCTTCCTGTATGTGTGAGAGAGGTAGCTGGGACACACTTCTCCCAGAGTCCCAGTGCTCCTGGTGTTCTGTTGGTTCCTTTTAGGCTACAAAAAAGTGAGTTCCTCTCAGCCATGTGTGTGTTTTGTATACAGTACATGCAGGGTCTTAGCAGGTTCTTTTGGACACACACACACACAAACATGTATATGTACAGACGCACAAACACACACATGGCTAACATGTGTACATGCACGTGAACACACACATGTATGCACACACACGCGCACGCACACAAATGCGCACAAACACACATGCATATATACAGACCCAAAAACACACATGCATATATACAGACCCCAAAACACACACACGCCTAACATGTGTACATGCACGTGAACACATATACACACACATGGACGCACACACACACACACACACACACAAACAAACCCCTGGGCAGTTCAAGGCTTACAGGGGCAGCATCTCCAGAAGCTGATGATGGATTCTCTTCAAACCGCACACTAATGAGAGTAGATCAATGTCTGACCACCAATTAGGCCAGACCACACTAACCTCAGAGACACACAGGCCAAGGATGGAGAACAACCTGAATAAAACAGTGACTATTACAGTGATTCTATTGCGCTTGTCAAAAGAGATGGTGAAAAGCATTGGTTTTAAAAATATGTGATTTGACAATGTAAAATACTCTTCAGTGTTACTAAACACAGCACACCAGAGAAAGACAGATCTATACTCTTAGAAAAAAATTGTTCCAAAAGGGTTCTTTGGCTGTCCCCATAGGAGAATCCTTTTGGATTCCATTGAGAACCATCTGTAGAAAGGGTCCTACATGGAACCCAAAAAGAGTTCTACCTTGAACCAAGATGGTTCTACCTGGAACCAAAGAGGGTTATTCAAAGGGTTAACCTTTTTTCCCAAGTGTGTGATGCAGATTCCATTTTACCTAACATCAACTGTTCTCATCTATGACCAGAGGGCTTCAATCTCTGGGGAAGGTCAAATGAGTTCTTCAACTCTGTCTCTGTTGCCTCCAAGCCAAGTCTGCAGGGTAATTCAAAAGTTCAAAGGAAGTGGAGAGAAGTCTAAATGAACTCTGACCCTAGCATGGGCCTTGTACTGTAGCCTTAGAGTCTCTGGTCTCTGCATGTGTCACCATCACACTTCACATATGGACCCTCAATGGAGTGTGAGCCCAACAGTGCCCTTAAACTACAACATGAACAGTGCCCTTAAACTCTTCACAGAAGAGGAGTGAGATTTTTTATTTATTTTACCTTTATTTAACTAAGCAAGTCAGTTAAGAACAAATTCTTATTTACAATGGCGGCCTACCCCGGCCAAACCCGGATGACGCTGGGCCAATTATGCGCCGCCCTATGGGACTCCCAATCACATCCGATTGTGATGCAGCCTGGATTCAAACCAGGTACTGCAGGGACTCCTCTTACACTGAGATGCAGTGGCTTAGACCACCGCGCCACCCAGGAGCCCACAGGAAACAGGAAGTATTCAAAAAGAGCATAGGGGGAGACAGGAAGTTGCACAAAGTGGATAAAAGCTTTTTCAGGTCATTGAATCTTAAGCCCCAGGTATGCGTAATAGCCCTGGCTGCACAATCAAAGGAGGAGAAGTAAGAAATCATTATGGGGGTAGCCTAGTGGTTAGAGCATTGGGGCAGTAACCGAAAGGTTGCTAGACTGAATCCCAGAGCGGACAAGGTAAAAATCTATCGTTCTGCCCCTGAACAAATCAATTAACCCACTGTTCCTAGGCTGTCATTGTTAATAAGAATTTCTTCTTAACTGACTTGCCTAGTTAAATAAAGGTTAAAAAATACAAATGTGAGTGGGAAGATTGCTTGCTGCAGGGACAACCCGTGATTGCTTTGTGGAGGCATCTATAAAGTACTAGCGAGCGCACATGTTACCCCAGTGCACAAATCACTAATTACTTATTAATGAGGAGAGTGTGCGTCTTCAAAGTTAACACTAGACAGCCTTCCCCTGTAGAACAGAGGGGGAGCAGGGGGAAGACAGCAAGGTGGGAGGGGAGGGAAAGGTTTGCTCAGTAAACTGAGACGGCAGCTAATCAGGTTTACAATGCCTCCAGCACATGAGAAATAGAAATGTGGAAGATTCCTGCTCCAGCTTTATTTCAATACATGGAGGCAGACAGGCACCACGGGAGAGAGAGAGAGAGGCAGAAGTTCAGATAAGTATGAAAATGGAGGCAAATCCTATCTTGGTGACCTTTACAGAGTGCAGCAATGATAACGATAATACACGGAATAGAAACATCTTCACTCCAACCTTTTCTCTCCACTGTGATCTCTCAGCCATCTGATGGCATACATCCAACAGTACAGATACATTACCAGTAACTCTGAGAGTGTTAAAGATCAGCATATCCCCTGCTGTGATGTGGTTTTAAGGATAGCATAACATTTCTGTATTAATGGAGGAATTCCCCGATAAAGTATGGAGTTCGTCGACAAAATCTACATATTTAACTTGAAACCATTACACTATCTTAAAACATTTCCCTGGTGTGTGAGAATTTCTCAACTACAGTAGTGTAAAGTACTTAAAAACCTCTATGGGATCGGTGTCCTGAGCTTCAGGAAGTTAGATTTTGGTATGTCATTTTAGACGAAAGATGCTTAAGAGGGAAAAAATACTTTGAAGCACTTTTTTGGGGGTATCTGTACTTTACTTTACTATTTATATTTTTGACAACTTTGACATTTACTTCACAACGTTCCTAAAGAAAATAAAAATACTTTTACTCCATACATTATCCCTGACACCCAAAAGTATGCTTAGCAGGACAGGGAAATGGTCAAATTCACTCACTTATCAAAAGAACATAAATGGTCATCCCTATTGCCTCTGATCTGGCGGACTCACTAAACACAATTTCTTTGTTTATAAAGTATGTCTGAGTGTTGGAGTGTGCCCCTAGCGATCCATTAAAAAAACTTCAACAAGAAAATTGTGCCGTCTGGTTTGCTTAGTATAAGCAATTTGAATTTATTTTTGTAATTCCATTTACTTTTACTGAGGTATATTTACAACCAAATACTTTTAGACTTTTACTCAAGTAGTATTTTCCTGGGTGACTTTCACTTTTACTTGAGTCATTTTCTATTAAGGTATCTTTAATTTGACTCAAGTATGACAATTGGGTCCTTTTCCACCACTGCCCAGTTACCTTTGACAATCATCTCATTTCTCATTAGCATGCATTAGCAAATGTCCCCCGGGGAACATGTTAGATTGTTGAGTAAAAATTACAATACAGCTGGGACTATTTATCTTTTGAAAAGGGTGTTAATTTGTTCACGAGGAAATTGTGTTTTCATTTGCATTATGAATGGAAAGTCAACCCTGGTTCAACCTGTTACAGCAGCCACTCTTGATTGCTAATGAGTCCATTCCACTGGGAAGCTTTAGCCTGAAAAACAGATCATGAATTTACAGTAGTCTTAAACGATGTGTGTGGTCTTAATGATTAGCATGAATGATTAACATAGGAGTGTGTGTGTGTGTGTGTGTGTGCGCGTGTGCATGTGTGTGTGTGTGTGTTCCTTGGATGAAATTAAAGGGCTCTAATTCCATTCCAAGATTGCATTAGACTAGATTCTGATGCTGGTACAGTAAATTAGATCTTCCATAACAAAGATAATTAGAATCCTCATAACAAGACAGGGCTAAACTTACACTTAATAAAAAAGCGCCACAAGGACAATGACAACATTATAAAGATAGAGAGGGTACAGTACAGTGTAGATACTGTAGGACCACATTTCATCCATTTAATCATATGAAAGTCTTTCAAGTCAAGTGCGAAATATATCATCTTGAAATATTGACTAGAACATGTGTTACTATCTAGGATGCTGCCGCGTTACCATATGTCCACGAATCAAGTCCAGTCCCAGAGATGCATGTCGATGCATGTGGAGCATATGTAGTAAGAGCAGCTGCCCTGAGAGATCTACTGTAGGGAAGGAGAGGGTTGAGGGTTGCCCCAGCATCCATGAATAATGATTAAGTGTTACCCACTAGACACAGGACCCTTAATAACACAGATCCTGCACATAAATATACAAACACATGCGGCCACACGCACATGCAACATACGCAGGCAAACACATTTTAAACGTGTGCACGCATGAGCACACACACATGCACACGCAGCCAGGAATTCCAGGAAGCGTCTCGATGGCCCTCTCAAACAACCTCTGGAGCACAATCCAATATCACACACACCAGCCCCCCCACTCCAGGGGGTAACAGCAGGAACTTGGCACGGCCACACACACACAGTCACCCGGTGGGTACAAGTGAGGGAGAAAAATCAAGTGTTCTCTTTCTAGAGCCTTATCATCTGACAGAACTAACACAGAGTGGTTGCTAGAGTGGTTGCTTAGAACTGCACAGTGTACCCCAGGACTGGGTTACCACATGAGAGGTACACACACTACAAACAACACACACTACAAACAACACACACTACAAACTACGTACAGTACACACCAAGCCGCAATCAAAGCGTCCATATTGGGCCTTTCTTTAAACAGCCTGATATCCAGGGGTTTCTCTGGAGTGGGTGCACTGGAAGGCAGCATGTGGTTTTATCAAACACTTTGAGGTTTTATAATTGCTGATTAGTGAGTTTAGGTTGGACTTAAGTTTACATATAGCAGACTCCCTGTGGAAACCAAATTCAAAACTTTTAACTTTTGGAAAATGTGAGCAGCATGACTGTAGAAGAATTGAAGGAAAAATATGATACACTGTGCACTCAAGTAAAAGTAGTCAAAGATATAAATAGTAAAGTAAAGCAAAGGACAGATACCCCATCAAACAACTTAAGTAGTACTCTACACCACTGTAACTGGGACATTCTCACACACCGGGGCAACGTATTAAGAAAGTGTAATGGTTTAAAGTTAAATATTTAGATTTTGTTGACAAACTATATTTTATCGGGGAATTCCTCCATTAATACAGAAATGTTATGCTATACTTAAAACCACATCACAGCAGGGGATATGCTGATCTTTAACACTCTCAGAGTTACTGGTAATGTATCTGTACTGTTGGATGTATGCCATCAGATGGCTGAGAGATCACAGTGGAGAGAAAAGGTTGGAGTGAAGATGTTTCTACTCCGTGTATTATCGTTATCATTGCTGCACTCCTCCATGATTTGGTTCTCTGTAAAGGTCACCAAGATAGGATTTGCCTCCATTTTCATACTTATCTGGATTTCTCTCACTCTCTCACTCACTCACTCACTCACTCACTCACTCACTCACTCACTCACTCACTCACTCACAAGTATGTTATAACGCACACAGAGTAAATTATCTGGGAGTTCATCATCAGTCGGGTGAGAAAAATCAAGGCTTCTTGGTAGATTTCCTGCTCACCCAGATTGACTAATTGGTATGGGTCCTTTGTCAGAGCTCCACATTAAGCTCACTAGCGTTTTCCTCGGATGCGATTCTGATCTCAGGCATGAAAGTACACTAATGCAAATGCATATTTCGTTCATCTGCATGGCCCGTGAAACGTCTTCAGTCGCTTTGTCACTTTCTAATTAACACTCAAAGACCAATGAATCATAACGAGCTTCCCTCTACTGCTGCACACTCAGTTCAAATGAACTACTCCTCAGTGTGGGACCGTTCTGATGTTAGGCACATTAAAAATGTCTTAATAAACACAGTAAATTGCTCAATATATTTCTTTGTAGAATGTAAATCATATATATTTTTGGTACAATTAAATCATTTTGATTCATGTTGTAATTATGAGAATGACTATTAGCTAGCTGTATGCATATAGTGCACACACGTTTTCAGAGGATAATATTTATTTCAAATACTTGGAAGGAGAAGGAGGAATGATTTCAGCAGCTGTGTAACAGCATGTTTGACTATTTCCTCTCACAAAGCAGATTAAATGGGAGTAAAATAACCTATATTATTATCAGCTCGTGAATATCTTGCACAAGGATGACATTTAAAAACTAAACAGGGTAATCTGTGAACATATTTAATGTATCACCATGACTTAAAAACTCCATGGAGACAACAGATGAGTCACAGCTCTCTGAGCCCAGCGGTTTCTAAGCAAACCCACAGTAAAAGAAAAGTACAGATATATACAATTTCCTTGTAAATGTAATGTAATGTAAAGCTTTTGGGATTGAATTGAATAGCACAGTTTGTGCTTTATGTGAGGTCTCCCTTGTAAAAGAGGTATTCTGACCTCAATGGGACTTTCTGGATGAATAATGGTTTTCATCAAAATGCTTTACTGTGCCTCAGGGAGGCCAACTCACCTCAGGGTGAAGATCTGTACAGGTGACAGTGTGGAGAGAGCCAGGAAGGTGGAGACCGTCTCCCTCTGTCTGATTGGTCTAGAGGGCACCATCACCACAAAGTTACTGTCTAGCCTTAGCTCTGACATGGGCTGGAACAGACGCACGCTCCCTATACGCTGCATGGGTGTGGGCCCTGAGAAGTACCCCATGGGCCCCTGGTGCTCTGTGCGCATGGAACTTCCCTTTCGCAAGTCCTCTGAGCTGCACTCCCCAGTCTCTGTGGACTGTACCATGTAGTAGAGCTCCACAGGGGTGCCCTGGGCCTGCTCTGGAGCTCTCTGCCTGCCGTGCCTCACGGTAGAGGGGTTAAACCAGCTAGCCAGAGGCTCCAGCTCGGCCACACACATCCCCAGCTCCCCCTTCAGACGACACATGCCCCGCACCTCTTGGGTCTCGTGGAAGGCAAACATCCGGACACAGGGAAGCCTGTGGATGGTGGTGTAGTCATCCCAGTCCCTGCCCACCACATAGAACAACACCTGCACTTTGGGCCAACTGGGGTGGATCCTCTCACTGATGATGAAGGTCTGGACCTTCCAATTGTAGGTGAAAAGGGACGGAGAAGAAGAGGAGATGGACGATGATGGGGAGGTGAAAGAGGGTCCATTGAAGGGTCCAGGGCTCTGTAGGAGCTCCAGGGGGATGGTTTGCTGGACAGACATGGGTCCATAGCTGGCGTTGATGGAGGGCATCCGGCGGGCCTGCTGGATGAAGAAGGGCTCGGTCCTGGCCTGCAGGCTGGAGTTCCTCATCAGGTCCTGGTTGGCCTCCTTCAGAAAGAAGGCAGCCTCGGCGTTGAGGACCTGGTAGCTGACGGGCAAGTAGGTGGGCATGGGGCCATACCTCTGTAGACCCTCAAGAATCCCCCTGCTGTCTACCACTGGAACACAGAGGAGGGGAGAAGTTAGCTACATACCTGTTAACCTCTATAACAAAGGGCAGAGCAGAGAGAGGATGAGAAATTTAGTAAGAAATGGAAGAAAACACTGGACATTGTGGACATATTCTCTTTATCTCTATGCTCTCCTGGGCATACACAGTTATATTACAATGTCCTAATAAGAAGTTATTTGCTACAAAGTGTGCATATGACATTCCCTTCACGCATGATTTCTCTCACAATAGAAGTAGCATGTGAAATTACATCCTGCAGTTAAACAGAGAGACTTGAAGACATGGATTAGGAATTGAATCTAGTCTACAGTAATAGACTGTTTCTACTAAATAGTCACAGTTCCTTGTTAGACCCTACTCACTCAGTCAACTCAGTCACTCCTTTCCTCATATTCCTCCTCTATCTTAACAATTTGGTTCACAACCTCCACACGCTACTCTAGTCTGGAGTCTGAACCCCTGTATATAGCCTCGTTACTGTATTGTTAATCTTGAATTATTTGTTATTTGTTATTTTTCTCTTTTTTAATTTTTTTAATTTGTATTTATTTATTGTTTACTTGAGTTTATTTAGTAAATACTTTCTTAACATGTATTTATTTCTTAAAACTGCATTGTTGGTTAAGGTCTTATAAGTAAGCATTAGTTAAGCATTAGATTTCGACTTGATTTGACCCTGTTATCGACCCCAACACCCAGCAGGGCCTCAACCCCCTCCTCCCCCACCCCCTTCAAACTCATCTACACCTACCCCTTCTGTCTCTCCCTCCTTACTCCTTCCCCCTGCCCGTCCTCTCTTCCCCCCCCCCCCTCTCTCCCTCTGCCAGCAAGCTCTAAAATATTTGGTCTGATGGAGGATCCCGGGAGAGGCCATTGATTTCCCGTCGTGGCCAGGCCATGCAGCAGGGAGACACGACAGTGATTTGTGACAGCCCATGGCAGCCTGACAAAGACCAGCCTGGAGGACCAGGCACAACAAGCTGTGGTCGGAATACCGAAGGCCATAAAGCGCAGTGTTTGTCTGTGTGTCTGTCTGTCTGAGAGTTGAATAGAGACACTTCGGAGATTTTAATGATGGTTGATACTCAAGTCGTACCTGAAAGTAGGCTAGGACTACTGTGTGATGTTACACGAAGGCTGAGTACAGAGGCAGAGCAGGCAACTGTGCTGGGGTGTACCTCACAGAGAGAAAGATAGACACCTCTCTGTCTCTCTCAGTGAGAGTGTGCACACTGTCTTAGTTTTCACATACAGTAGTCCCATGATAGAAACACAGAAACTACTTCATCACAATCAAAGTGCTGTAATCACGTCCAAAATGTGGATTTACAGTGCCTTGCGAAAGTATTCGGCCCCCTTGAACTTTGCGACCTTTTGCCACATTTCAGGCTTCAAACATAAAGATATAAAACTGTATTTTTTTGTGAAGAATCAACAACAAGTGGGACACAATCATGAAGTGGAACGACATTTATTGGATATTTCAAACTTTTTTAACAAATCAAAAAGTTACAAATTGGGCGTGCAAAATTATTCAGCCCCTTTACTTTCAGTGCAGCAAACTCTCTCCAGAAGTTCAGTGAGGATCTCTGAATGATCCAATGTTGACCTAAATGGCTAATGATGATAAATACAATCCACCTGTGTGTAATCAAGTCTCCGTATAAATGCACCTGCACTGTGATAGTCTCAGAGGTCCGTTAAAAGCGCAGAGAGCATCATGAAGAACAAGGAACACACCAGGCAGGTCCGAGATACTGTTGTGAAGAAGTTTAAAGCCGGATTTGGATACAAAAATATTTCCCAAGCTTTAAACATCCCAAGGAGCACTGTGCAAGCGATAATATTGAAATGGAAGGAGTATCAGACCACTGCAAATCTACCAAGACCTGGCCGTCCCTCTAAACTTTCATCTCATACAAGGAGAAGACTGATCAGAGATGCAGCCAAGAGGCCCATGATCACTCTGGATCAACTGCAGAGATCTACAGCTGAGGTGGGAGACTCTGTCCATAGGACAACAATCAGTCGTATATTGCACAAATCTGGCCTTTATGGAAGAGTGGCAAGAAGAAAGCCATTTCTTAAAGATATCCATAAAAAGTGTTGTTTAAAGTTTGCCACAAGCCACCTGGGAGACACACCAAACATGTGGAAGAAGGTGCTCTGGTCAGATGAAACCAAAATGTAACTTTTTGGCAACAATGCAAAACGTTATGTTTGGCGTAAAAGCAACACAGCTGAACACACCATCCCCACTGTCAAACATGGTGGTGGCAGCATCATGGTTTGGGCCTGCTTTTCTTCAGCAGGGACAGGGAAGATGGTTCAAATTGATGGGAAGATGGATGGAGCCAAATACAGGACCATTCTGGAAGAAAACCTGATGGAGTCTGCAAAAGACCTGAGACTGGGACAGAGATTTGTCTTCCAACAAGACAATGATCCAAAACATAAAGCAAAATCTACAATGGAATGGTTCAAAAATAAACATATCCAGGTGTTAGAATGGCCAAGTCAAAGTCCAGACCTGAATCCAATCGAGAATCTGTGGAAAGAACTGAAAACTGCTGTTCACAAATGCTCTCCATCCAACCTCACTGAGCTCGAGCTGTTTTGCAAGGAGGAATGGGAAAAAATGTCAGTCTCTCGATGTGCAAAACTGATAGAGACATACCCCAAGCGACTTACAGCTGTAATCGCAGCGCAGCAAAAGGTGGCGCTACAATGTATTAACTTAAGGGGGCTGAATAATTTTGCACGCCCAATTTTTCAGTTTTTGATTTGTTAAAAAAGTTTGAAATATCCAATAAATGTCGTTCCACTTCATGATTGTGTCCCACTTGTTAGTTTTTTATAATTTTTTCGAGGCCAGATTTGTATTTATTTTGTCATTTGTTCGTTGGCTGGGGTTACAGGTACAATATATAAATTCATATAATTTCATATTCCCTTCATATTGTATTGTCCCTTCATTATTTTAATTGAGTTATTTTCCACATTAGTTATTTTCCTACTGTACCTGCAGGCTGCCACTCAAAAAAAAGGTACATAAATATAAAGTATTGATCATTTTGATCATATTACAGAGTTAAAAAATAATAATACATTTAGTATTTAAAGGGAAAAAAACAAAAAGAAGTGAGCCTCCACCCCCAACTACCCATTCCCCCAGCCCTGTTTTCCATTGCTTCCCACCTCCCTAAATACTAGGATTGCTTGTCAGTCATGACATTTTGATTCCCAGCTACATTGTTTTTTAAACATTGACCCTTTGCTAAACATTTAAACATTGACCCTTTGCTATGAGACTTGAAATTGAGCTCAGGTGCATCCTGTTTCTATTGATCATTGAGATGTTTCCACAACTTGATTGGAGTCCACCTGTGTTAAATCCAATTGATTGGACATGATTAGGAAAGGCACACACCTGTCTATATAAGGTCCCACAGTTAACAGTGGATGTCAGAGCAAAAACCAAGCCATGAGGTCAAAAGAATTGTCCATAGAGCTCAGATCTGGGGAAGGGTACCAAAAAATGTCTGCAGCATTGAATGTCCCCAAGAACACAGTGGCCTCCATCATTCATAAGTGAAAGAAGTTTGAAACCACCAAGACTCTTCCTAGAGATGGACACCCTGCTAAACTGAAGACTCAAGGTTGTAATCACTGCCAAAGGTGCTTCAACAAAGTACTGAGTAAAGGCTCTAAATACTTATGTAAATGTCATATTTACATTTTTCACATTTCTAAAAACCTGTTTTTGCTTTGTCATTATGGGATACTGTGTGTAGATTGATGAGGGGAAAAAAACAATTTAATATATTTTAGAATAAGGCTGTAACTTGATAAAATGTGGAAAAAGTCAAGGGGTCTGAATACTTTCCGAATGCACTGTATCAGTGAAGACCACATCTTCCAGGGCAATAGGAGACACCATGGGTGTTTCTCAATACGCATACTACCGTGCTCCGAGCACGTAATCTGGAGCACAGGAGGGTCGGAGCACGAGTCCAAATCAAGTATGCAAAACAGAGCGCGGAGGGCACTTCTCGGATGCGTACCTGTAAACATTTCAAAGCATGTATCGATGCAAGCTTCAATGAAATGTATGGACAGAAATATGATGCAACCACATAAAACAACGCAATATTTATTGAAATCAATGCGGACATTATTTGTTCTGACGCGAGAGAAAATAAACTATAATAAAATGAAATGTTGCCCATTCACATCTCATGTTTCCTGACTACAAAATTGTGTCTTGAAAACATAAAAAAAATATTCCTATGTTAATTTTGGCATTTTTACCTGCCTACAATACCCACTGTAGTTTCCGTAGATTGCAAGCCCATAGTAAGTCAACTGGCTACATACTACTTTTAGCTAGCTAGCCACAAAGAATTGGTAGCTAGCTACCCATGAAGAATTTACATCTACCTTGCATAACATTACGTTTAAGTCATTTTTACCTGTTAAATTATCTGGTTAGCTAGATAATTGCAATTCACAAATAGCTATTTGATAGTTATAAAGTAAAATGTTTGCTTTGTACATATCTTGTTTTGTCTCTATTGCCATTGTCCTGGCTGGAAGAAAGTTTAGTAAATGGGTAAGTCCATAGTAAGTCAATAGGGCTAACTGGCTAGCTAGCCTCTAAGAATTAGAAGCTTGCTACCCATGAGGAAATGACATCTACCTGACATGACATTAGTTTAAGATAATTTGGCTGTTTAACAAAAGTATCTATATCCAAAGTAAAATGAGTCCATCATGAGGTAGGAAAATTATGTGGGTATGTTGAAGCAACATCTCAAGACATCAGTCAGGAAGTTAAAGCTTTGTCGCAAACAGGTCTTCCAAATGGGCAATGACCCCAAGCATGCTTCCAAAGTTGGTGCAAAATGGCTTAAGGACAACAAAGTCAAGGTATTGGAGTGGCCATCACAAAGCCTTGATCGCAATCCTATTTGTGGGCAGAACTGAAAATGTGTGTGAGCAAGGAAGCCTACAAACCTGACTCAGTTACACCAGCTCTGTCAGGAGGAATGGGCCAAAATGTGGAAGGCTACCCTGAACGTTTGACCCAAGTTGAGCAATTTAAAGGCAATGCTACCAAATACAAATTGAGTGTATGTAAACTTCTGACCCACTGGGAAAGTGATGAAAGAAATTAAAGATTGAAATAAATCATGATCTATTATTATTCTGACATTTCACATTCATAAAATAAAGTGGTGATCCTAACTGACTTAAGACAGGGAATTTTTACTCTGATTAAATGTCAGGAATTGTGAAAAACTGAGTTTAAATTAATTTGGCTAAGGTGCTACTTCAACTGTAGCTAGCTGACAATTATGAAGTAAAACGTCTGCCTTGTGTATGTATATCTTATTTAGTCTCTTTTGCCTTTGTCCTGGCTGTAAGAAGGTTCAGTGAATCAGGAGGTGGAGCCTGTGTGACGTAGCATAGTAGGGGGAGTGTGAGTGCTCCTCAAATGTAATGTTTTATGCGTTCTCCACACTCTAGTCCTCACAAGAACGGACTCAAAAGAACGTCCTCGGAGAATGCACTCAGAGCACGAGAGTGTGGAGTACAGTAGTATGCATATTGAGAAACGCCCCAGATCTCTCTATACTCAGCCAAGGGGGAAAAATAATCATTTCTAAACCAATTTAGGATGGGGCGAAATGCTAGTGCCTACAAATACACTTAGAAGTTTGATACGGATCTTTCCCGCTTTGTAAGTTTGCTCATTTTATCCAGGATCGCTTACTTTGCCACATACATTTTTCAACTGCACTATGAGACACAGTGATTCTTGGTTAGGCCATGGGATTCCCACTGGCTGTTGGTATGCAGTAGGCTTTAACTACTTATGGCTGGGGGGCAGTATTGAGTAGCTTGGATGAATAAGGTGCCCAGAGTAAACTGCCTGCTACTCAGGCCCAGAAGCTAAGATATGCATATTATTAGTAGATTTGGATAGAAAACACTCTGACGTTTCTAAAACTGTTTGAATGATGTCTGTGAGTATAACAGAACTCATATGGCAGGCGAAAACCTGAGAAAAAATCCAACCAGGAAGTGGGAATTCTGAGGTTTGTAGGTTTTCAAGTCTGAGCCTATCCAATACAGGAAGTGCAATCAGACCAAATTTACATTAAGGCTTCCACTAGATGTCAACAGTCTTTAGAACCTTGATTCAGGCTTCTACTGTGAAGGGGGAGCGAATAAGAGCTGTTTGACTAAGGGGTCTGGCAGAATGCCTTGAGCAAAGTCACGCGTATGGCCGTGAGAGCGAGCTGAGTTCCCTTTCATTTCTAAAGACAAAGGAATTGTCTAGTTGGAATATTATTGAAGATGTATGATAAAACATCCTAAATATTGATTCTATACATCATTTGACATGTTTCTACGAACTGTAATGGAAATGTTTGACTTTGTCTGGACTAAGAGCCTGCGCCATGTGAATTTGGATTTGTGAACTAAACGCTCAAACAAAAAGGAGGTATTTGGACATAAATGATGGACTTTATCGAACAAAACAAACATTTATTGTGGAACTGGGATTCCTGGGAGTTCATTCCGATGAAGATCAAAGGTAAATTAATATTTATGGTGCTATTTCTGACTTCTGTTGACTCCACAACATGGCGGGTTTCTGTATGGCTTGTTTTGGTGTCTGAGCGCTGTACTCAGATTTTCGGAGGGTATGCTTTCACTGTAAAGCATTTTTAAAATCTGACACAGCGGTTGCATTAAGGAGAAGTATATCTCTAATTCCATGTATAACACTTGTATTTCCATCAACATTTATAAGTATTTCTGTAATTTGATGTGGCTCTCTGCACTTTCACCGTATGTTTGTTTGAGACAATGCATTTCTGAACATAACGCGCCAATGTAAACTGAGATTTTTAGATATAAATATGAACTTTATCGAACAAAACATACATGTATTGTGTAACATGAAGTTCTATGAGTGCCATCTGATGAAGATCATCAAAGGTTAGTGATTCATTTTATCTCTATTTCTGCTTTTTGTGACTCCTCTCTTTGGCTGGAAAAATGGCTGTGTTTTTCTGTGACTAGGCGCTGACCTAACATAATCGCATGGTATGCTTTCGTCGTAAAGCCTTTTTGAAATCTTTATCATTAAATTGGTGTATAACACTTGTATGTTTGAGGAATTTTGATAATGAGATTTCTGTTGTTTAAATTTGTCGCCCTGCACTTTTACTGGCTGTTGTCAAATCGATCCCGTTAACGGGATTTCAGACGTAAGAACAGCAATGTAAACAACCAATCTCACTCCTTTACAAAACATATTATACACGATTATCATGGTTGTTCGATCATCACACCATCACACCATTATGGGTAGTACCACAAAAAGTAGAAACACAGTTCAACGTCTTCCTCCACGGCAAAATGCAGCCACAACTCAACGAAATGTGAGTGGGTTAGGTTAAATTTGAGTGAGTTACCTTATTCAGTCTTTGTCCTAGTATGCCCTAATACAAGGATATTCAACTTTTACCCTACGAGGTCCATTGCCTGCTGGTTTTCTGTTCTACCTTATAATTAATTGGACACACCTGGTGTCCCAGGTCTAAATCAGTCCTTGATTAGAGGGTAACAATGAAAAAATGCAGTGGAACTGGCTTCTAGGTTCAGAGTTGACTTTGAAGGCCCTATTATGATTCGTTGTCATTTCTTTGAGCCTTTTGACTGGCTGGGAGGCCTCCTACACTCTACTCTAGGTTACGTAATACAGGAGTTAAGTAACATAAAGAATAGTCATCCTTGCTCCCTGTGTGACTAATCTAACTGTGTCTTTGCTGCTGTCCACAGTCAAAGAGATATTCCACATCAGGATGGAAAGAGTAAGATGAAAGAGAGTGGGGAGAAAGGTGGAGAATGAATTAGAGGGAGAAATACCTTAATTCCCTGTGAACTGGTAAGAGCAAAATACTTTGAAAGAACATCCTCAGCTCCCTCAGCAGCAGTTAATGAAAGTGCATGGACCAGTTTATATAGTAACCAAATTCAATTCCCGAGGAATAGTCACCAAACCGATGGCCATAATCTTAACATCAGTAGACCCCCAACCCAAGCATCTGTTCTGTTTTCTTTCTTTTTTTTTTACATGCCTGACATCTCTAATCATAGTCAGTCATAGTCATAACTTTCCTCAAGCCTACTTTACAAGCTGTATATAAAAAACACACCCACTGAATACAAAGTGAATATGAGAATTTGCATGGAAATATACACAAACAAAAATTTGTATTTTTCCTTGTCAAACTAGAATAATAGCACTTTGCAATCACTTGATGTGTTACTGGTCTACAAAGAATAACATTTTGTTGGGCGTTTGTTAGGCAAATGCCCTGAAAAACTCGACAGCATCCGATGTCACAGAAAGACCAAAAAGATCATCAAGGACAACAACCACCTGAGCCACTACCTGTTCACCCCGCTATCATCCAGAAGGTGAGGTCAGTACAGGTGCATCAAAGCTGGGACCGAGAGACTGAAAAACAGATTCTATGTCACGCCCTGGCCATAGAGAGGCTTTAATTCTCCATCTTTGTTAGGCCAGGGTGTGACTAGGGTGGGCATTCTAGTTTCTTTAATTCTACGTTGGGGTGGTTCCCAATCAGAGGCAGCTGTCTATCGTTGTCTCTGATTGGTGATCATATATAAGTTGTTCCTTCTTCGTTTGGGTATTGTGGGTAGTTGTTTTCTGTTGGTGTCTGCACATGACAGAACTGGTTTGTTTTTGTTCAACTTTGTTATTTTGTTGCGGTGTTCAGTTTTATTAAAGAATCATGAACGCCTACCACGCTGCACCTTGGTCTCCTTCTTCATCAGACGACAGACATTACATTCTATCTCAAGGCCATCAGACTGTTAAACAGCAATTACTAGCACATACAGACTTGGAATCATTGGCCACTTTAATAAATGGATCACTAGTCACTTTAATAATGTCACTTTAATAATGTTTACATATCTGCATTACTCATCTCATATGTATATACTGTATACATATGCATCTATTATTGCATCTTAGCATATGTCGTTCTGTCATTGCTCATCCATATATTTGTATATTCTTATTCCATTCCTTAGATTTGTGTTTTAGGTATTTGTTGTGGAATTGTTCAATTACTTGTTAGATATTGCTGCACTGTTGGAACTAGAAGCACAAGCATTTTGCTACACTCACAATAACGTCTACTAACCATGTGTAGGTGACCAATAAAATTTGATTTGATTTGAACATTAAGCCACCAAACAAATGGCTATTCTGCTCTACAAACAGAGAGACAGGTGGGTCTCAAATATACATTTACCCAGAATGCTTGCTTACATTTGTCCCTCCATTTTCACATTGCAGTCTGAAGTCCTATTGATAACTCCTCGTAGTCCAAAATGACATTTTGCAAAGCATTAAACAAAAATGCTCCGTATGTATCAAAAAAATAAAAAGAGATGTGCTTTGATGTGTGCTTTTTTAAGACCAGGCTCTTCCACTTGCCTATGAAAAGCTTCGTTCTCTGTTGAGAAACTGCTTGGGGACCTTGATGTCACCATCAATACTGTCAGTCTGTATAAGTGGAAACTTTTCCCTTTTTAACCAACATTTTTGACTCTTCAAAGGTTCAGCATAAAATTCAGCAGCTTTTAGCAGAAGCACTGTCATTGGCAAACTGGAGAAGTTTAAAAACATTATCAAAGACCGTTACTGATAATGCCTCCTCACACAAAAAAAAAGAACAAGATGGTAGTTGGGGGTTTCTAAACCAATTGAGTACCATAAGTTACTCAGCTTTGTGTAGGCTGAAGAGAACGCTTGTTGTTGCCAGACCACAGTGTTTCAGCAAAAAACAGCAAGAGCTGATCGCAAACTTGGACTGCTTACAGAGTAACTTATTACATGTGTGACTCTTGCAACAGTGCGAAACACTACCAATGGTCATGTAGTCAGGACTAACAACCATAGTCAGTAAATGCTGACACAGACAGACACATAGCATCAGTGAAGGTGGCAAAGTTGTTGATGACCTTAAGAGAAGCGACTGGGGAGAGTAGAGCCTGGAGCTGAGTCTCCGGCCCTCAGGGGTAGTCAGCCAGTCAGAATCCAGTTTGGGTTACAGTAATTGGAGTGCCTTTAGGCTAGCTCACACTCAACTACCCAGCGTGTCCAGCAATATAATCTCAGTATTAGTGAGGAATGTGTGTAGGCTGGGATAATAGCCACGACCAGAGAGAACAGATGACCATACTAATCGCTCTAAGTGCCCAGCGTGTGTACCTTGACATAGTATGTCACACGAGAGCCAAGGTAAAGCCGGGTTGGAGCAGAGGGGCATTTAGAAGTCTGGGGGTTAATCAGATCACTTATAGAGCCAGGCTGCACTTCATCTTTCATCGCCGGGCAACACTGCAATACTGCAATCAATACTTTAAATTATATTTCCCATTTGTGAAAAATTTAGCAAAATAAGGCATTGTGACTGGGATGAGATGGATGAGGTGAGTCTTAATATATTTTATGGACAACAATAAGTCTTCCCTTCAGTTGTTCTCTGGATGACAGGCTCAAGTTGTTTTCCTTCTGACAAGATCAGAGAAGGGCGGTCTATGGCTGTACCTGCTGGTGCTCTCAGTATACACACTGGGCCTTTACTTTGGTAAGCACATCATGCTCTCTCTCTCTCCATCCAAACATCAATCCAGATAGGACCAGGGCCAGACAGTGTCTGTCTAAGCATTTGCAATCCGGTCCAGATGAGTATGTGAGGCGTGAGGGAAGGATGTGTGTGAGGAGTGAGGAATCATAAACCTCCAGTCAGAGGAAAAGCAAGCCACAGACAGTCATCTCTCTCAGATGAACGAGCCTCCATCACATCGTAGCACAACGCACTCCTTACTGCCATACTGATGGTCATTATCTAGGAAAAAAGGATGAGGCATAAACAGAAGACACTTATCAAGGACATTGTTAAAAGTATTTATATATATCATATGATATTTTATTGTGTTACTTTATATTACATTTTTTACTTTATTTTATTTAGAAATATTTTCTTAACTCTATTTCTGCAACTGCATTGTTGGTTAAGGGATTGTAAGTAAACATTACACGGTGTCATGACGTTGTCCTAGAGGTAGGTTTATGACAGTCATAAATACCTCTACCCCCCTTTTTCCTCTCTCTACCCTACTGATGTTACATTTGCAAAACCCTTGGTTAACATAGAGATTCTGGGAACATCAGAAGGTGGGGGGGAAATTAACTATATTCTGGTAATCCGACCAATTGTACATATGCGGTGGTACTTAATGAATATAATGTCAGTTCGGTTGTCATCTGAGACATTCTCATCAATGATAAGATGACATAAACTCTACAGTGGAAAGTCTACACATCAGAGTTATCGGTTTCACATGGAATTGTTGTTCAATTTAAATGTTTGAATTGAAATGATTTGTGATGGAATGAAATGTGATTTTAGCTTCTAAAATGTGAGATTTGGGTTTTCATAAGGTAGGGCTCTGCTCAATCAGTGGCCCGCCCCTGTGAAGGGACATGGGCTATAAAACTTTTCAAACACGCCCTCCTCTCCCTTCCTACATAAAGCCTTGACGACAATATAACCTCCTCTTCTGAGGATGTGAGGTCGACGGTCCGATGTCAGAATGGTTCAGATAATAACTACAGAACAAAGCCAACATCAGCGTGAGCTTTGGTTGCGAATGGTATGAACTTTGAACTCTTATTCACTACAGAAGTGATACCTCCTAGACGTTGAGTTAGCAACAGCAGATGCAAACGAGGGTTAGGAAGGAACAGACAGAGTATCCCGTCTATCACACAACGACGTTACTACAACGTATCCAATTGACCACCAGAGACATTCTTCAAAGGACAAAGGACAAAGGACTCGGTTTGGCAACACGGCCTTCCATCTACCACCAACCTACCGAAGCGCAGCTCAGAGTAAATATTTATTGCATTTTTCTTTTCCAAATGGGCGGTAATTTAGAATGCATAAGATACTGTATTTACGATAGCACAGCTTCGCCCTTTGTTCCTCAGTCTTCCCGCTCTTTCACTCAAATCCAGCCCCTTTTCTTTTGTGTAACCAACTGTCATATCTGTTCCGCCCACTAGGGACGTTTTCCTTTATGACGTAATTTGTAATCAAGTTATGATTTAATTATGTGTATGTGTAATTCTGTCTGATTAGTTAGGTATTTAGTAAATAAATAATTAAACCCAATTTTGTATTGCTGATTCAACTTGTTAGGCAGGGTTTGTGCAGATAACCAAGAATTTACAACTTTCAGATGAGACTGAATTAAGATGACGATTAATATTGACTGCTATTGATGTAAAATATTACTAGGTCTTTAAAAGTTTATTCGGAAGATAACAGCTCTATAAATATTATTTTGTGGTGCCCCGACTCTCTAGTTAATTACATTTACATGATTAGCTCAATCAGGTAAAGTTAATTATGGATAAATTATTTTATAGAGTAGCATGTCATATCACTTAATCCGGCATAGCCAAAGACACGACAACGGAAAGTCTACACCTGTTGTATTCGGCGCATGTGACAAATAACATTTGATTTGATTTGACATACAGTACCACTTAAACGTTTGGACACACCTACTCATTCAAGGGTTTTTCTTTATTTGTACTATTTTCTACATTGTAGAATAAGAGTGAAGACATCAAAACTATGAAATAACACATATGGAATCATGTAGTAACCAAAAAAAGTGTTGAACAAATATATTTTTATTTGAGATTCTTCAAAGTAGCCACCCTTTGCCTTGATGACAGCTTTGCACACTCTTGGCATTCTCTCAACCAGCTTCACCTGTAATGTCTTGAAGGAATTCCCACATATGCGGAGCACTTTTTGGTTGTTTTTCCTTTACTCTGCGGTCCAACTCATCCCAAATCCTCTCAATTGGGTTGAGGTCGGGTGATTATGGAGACAAGTTCATTTGATGTAGCACTCCATCACTCTCCTTCTTGATCAAATAGCCCTTACACAGCCTAGAGGTGTGTAAACCAGATGGGATGGCGTATCGCTGCAGAATGCTGTGGTAGCTATTCTGGTTAAGTGTGCCTTGAATTCTAAATAAATCACAGACAGTGTCACCAGCTTTGCACCCCCACACCATCACACCTCCTCCTGTATGCTTCACGGTGGGAACTACACATGCAGAGATTATCCGTTCACCTACTCCGTTCACCATCTCACAAAGACACAGAGGTTGGAACCAAAAATCTCAAGGTTGGACTCATCAGACCAAAAGGACAGATTTCCATCAGTCTAATGTCCATTGCTCATGTTTCTTGTCCCAAGAAAGTCTCTTCTTAATATTGGTGTCCTTTAGTAGTGGTTTCCTTGCAGAAATTTGACCAAGAAGGCCTGATTCACGCAGTCTCATCTGAACAGTTGATGTTGGATGTGTCTGTAACTTGAACTCTGTGAAGCATTTACTTGAGCTGAAATCTGAGGTGCAGTTAACTCTAATGAACTTATCCTCTGCACTAGAGGTAACTCTGGGTCTTCCTTTCCCGTGGCAGTCCTCCATCATAGCACTTGATGGTTTTTGCGACTGCACTTGAAGAAACCTTCAAAGTTCTTGAAATCTTCTGGATCGACTGACCTTCATGTCTTAAGGTAATGATGGACTGTCGTTTCTCTTTGCTTATTTGAGCTGTTCTTGCCATAATATGGATTTGGTCTTTTACCAAATAGTGCTATCCTCTGTATACCACCCCTATCTTGTCACAACACAACTGATTGGCTCAAACACATTAAGAAGGAAAGATATTACACAAATTAACTTTTAACAAGGCACACCTGTTAATTGAAATGCATTCCAGTTGACTACCCCATGAAGCTGGTTGAGAGAATGCCAAGAGTGTGCAAAGCTGTCATCAAGGCAGTGGGTGGCTACTCTGAATAATCTCTTTTTGGTTACTACATGATTCCATATGTGTTATTTCATTTCATTTTGATGTCTTCACAATTATTCTACAATGTAGGAAATAGTACAAATAAAGATAAACCCTTGAATGAGTAGGTATGCCCAAAATTTTGACTGGTACTGTATGTCTGTAGAATATTTATTAAAGACATTTCAGCTAATATACTGTATAATGTCCTGCAGGACGTTGGAAAAGCAAATAAACACGCAATTAGAAAATATATTTGGTATCAAGGACGAATTCTCCTTCCATTATTCACCTTTATCTAATCTCGGTAGAATGGAGAAACATCTGGAAAAAAGTATAATTAACCAAAGTCTACATGAGATGGAGCTGAATCAAGTAGTTTGTTGTTGTTGTTGTTTCCACGGTAAGTTCTTCACAGCACAAACAGCCCCCAATTAGAGCTTAAAGGTAAATGCTCTGAAGCAGGAGGCTTCGAATTCATTCTATTGCTTCCCCAGTTGGACATAATGTGTTTCAATCGTATAGGAATCTTTAAGAAACGCTAATGGAAAAAAACACCCCAGTCGGGCATTTGTCATGCTTGGCTGGGTAAAACTCTTTCAGCATCTTTCTAGCATCTCTTTATCTACGAGTAAGCGATTTTCAGCGTTAAAGCTTGCAGTGAGCTATCTCTCCCTAGTGGGGCTACTGAGCAATGAACAGTGCTCCGGCAGTTGTGGCAGAGGGGGGGGGGGGCTTTCCGCTTTAAGACACATTGGGGACCTGAATGGGCTTTTTATGACACGTCAATCTTGTCCATTGCCTGTGAACCTGCTGCTGTGCATTGTATCGAGGTATCCAGGGAGGAGAATTGCAGTAGGGAGGTTGATGTTTATTGTCATGAGTCTTGTCCTGGAGGCAGAACTGAGCGATGTCCCCTTAGATAAGCTAACTCCAGTCAAAATTGTCTATATTGTAAAAATGCATAAAGAAATGTGTTCTTTGGTCTTCATTTAAGGTTAGGCATTAAGGTTAGCAGTGTGGTTAAGATTAGAGTTAAGGTTAAAATCAGATTTTATGACTTTGTGGCTTTGTCAGCTAGTGACCACTTTGTAGAGCTGCCTCCAGAACAACATTCATAATGAAAAATGCTAACCTGCTTGCGGTGGAGGGATCGACGCTGCAGGCAGAAACCGTTTAGCCTGAGATGAACGAGGGAGGAATAACTCTCAAAGTGGATCGGGACAAATGTGCTAAGCTGAGCAATGCAGCAGTTACGCTTCCTATAGGGCCAGCGGAGCAGCCATCTAAAGAGTTCAACTTTTACTGGATGGCTCTGCTTGTGTTGTTTAGGGACACAGATTGGGGGGAGAGCCAGGGAGCCTGTCCTCTTCCTCTTTCCCATGTCAATGTCAAATGATCCTGAGATTTCACTGTTCTCTCATAGCTGCACACGGTCAAAGTGAGTGAAATAAATGTGGTGACAATGACAGATTACATGGCGCTTTACTCAGACACGAATCAGGCCCTGTGTCATATACAACAGTGTCTGCAGGCACATGGTAATCACATCCAAGTAAACCCATTTCAGGTAGAGATTATAGCCCCCAGCATGATGTTTCTTGGCAAAAAAAATGAAAATTAGATACAGTGAATAAGGTTGGAATAATGCAATGGGCTGCAGGTAAGTGAGGAGGGTGAATAATGTATCTGCATTTACTGCAAGGTTACTCTAAATGAGAGTCAATGGTCCTTGAGCACAAAGAAGAGATCCTATGATTTCGAAGGACGCAAGCTACAGTATACAGTATTGCCTGACCAAGATTACAGTCCACCATGTCCAAGGGCCAGGCAGAATCTACACAAGCAGAATATAAATTATACATACCTTAATAATTCATTTGAATCAAACTACAGACTGTTAGAGCCCTAAACGCATGGGCAAAACAACACTGCGGATTTCCCAAATCATAAAATCAAGAGGTCCTTCAGAAGATGGTAGCCCTATTATGAAATTCTTCAGGAGGTTATGGTACAGGAGGCTATCACTGCTATCAAAGTACAATGAAAGACGACTAATTGTCAAAACCAAGGCCTCTTGCTGGATTTTGTAGTTTTATAAATGGACTATTTCTCTGTATTCAGAAGGATACTGCACTTCTGAAAAATATTCTCTGTACTGCTCTGACTCTGGAAGAAGAATGAACGCTGAGGCGTTGAAAGCACACTCATGACGTTCAGAAAGATGCTGAGCTGCTGAGTGTAGGAACTGAATGTATTTCAACACCAATTAAACCATAGCCTCCCCTCAATTCTCACTCAGCATAGAGGGAGCGGCTTTGTCCGACAGCAACAGTATGAGCCAAATTGCTCTGAAGATTTTAAATTGACCAATTCATAAACGGGGAGGAAATTAGATGAAAGGTTTTGCTGCTGAGTGATTTTGAGTACAATAAACATTTAGTTTGTTGTGGGTTTAGGCTATTGAATGGTTTATTATTCTAGTGACAAAAGAGGGGGAAGATGAGACGGAGGAGAAAGAGAAGGATGGTGATGATGATGATAGTGCATAGCTGTGTGTGTGGATGCGAGTGTGTGGGCGTGTACATGCGTGAGCGTGTTCCCTTGCACACACCCCAGTAACCCCAGGCCACAGGCACTCTCTGTAAACAGAAATGTATATTTAGCCAGCCCGCTCCAACATAACATGGATCGAGGATGGGCAACTGACGGCCCATAGGACCGTGGATCAATCCCCCCCCAGTTTTTAGGAATTCAGTCAACTTACTGTTGAGAGTTAGAATAGTAGAATACACAAGGTGCTATTTCGAAATTTGCCTATGTCAGCTAAAACATTTTTGATTGGTAAGTTAGCTTGTAGTAATCATGGTTAAATTATCGACCCGGGGGGGCCCCCATTTATTTTGTTAGTCACTCTCACTCAGATATCATATTAAAAACTGCAAACATTTCTCTCCACCCACCCTATGGCAAAATGGTACAGTTTTCTCTCCGCCCTCTGCCAAAATTAGTAAAATTGTATGAAATTAGTTGTAAAATTGCTAAGTCTTCTCTTCTACACATGGGAAAATGTGTAGAATTGCAGCAAACTTACTTTAGGAAAGTATTTTCTCTACGCACCATATCAAAATGTGTAGAATTGCAGGAAATGAACTCTGAACTTGAATTTTCTCTCTCTGCTGTCAATAGGGAGGCAAAATGTCCCTTGTGTGGGTATGGATGTGAGTACGCAGATCCACGAACCACTGCGAACCCTCCTGATGAGTTCAGTTTTTTTGTGTGACCCCCACCCCCATCAAAGTTGCTCGTCTCTGATATGGACGATCAAAAGTGTTGCCTCTAAAGCCTGAACTCTAATCTGCGAGAATAGCCCAGATCCATTTACCATTTGGGTGTAAGTAAGCAGCCTCTGGCAGAGACAGGATTCTGTTCTTCAGTAATATAGTGGAGGTGTGGAAATCTGCTTCCGACAGCAGCGTATAGTGATAAACAGCACAGGGGATAGGAGCCTGGGCTAGGATGGCCGTGAGGAATTCAACAAGCACAACCAAGAGGAAGGAAAAGCAGCATTTCAGTACAGCTCTAAAATGAAATGAACTGCACTCAAGGTCCCCTGCATACACAGCTCAGAGCGCACACGCTCAAGCGATATCCTCTCCCAAATTGCCACAGAGAATTTGAGTCTCGCTTTGTTTGTTTTTTGTTTTTTTTGTTTTTGTCATTTTGGCATGGTGCTATCTATCAGGCCTTCCTCCCTCAGTCGCCTGATATTGTGACTAACAGCAGGGAAAAAGTTTAGTCAGATAATTACCTCTGGCTGCCTCGGGTTTTGCTGAGAAAAAGCTTTTCAAAGAGTTTCCCTCTTTTTATGGCCAGTCATAAAATAAGGAGCCGCATCATAAAATATCTCTACTCTACCACCAAGGCACTGTTTAAAAAGTTGTCTCTCCATGGAACATCACTCTTGGCTGAAGTATAGAGGGGGAGTGCCCAAGGTCACATGGCCCATAGGCAGAGAGTAAATCCTGTAACTGGGAGATGAGGAATCAGAGCTTGACAACACAACCTGTCTTTGTTGTGAATTGAAGATCTCACTGAACTCAGATGTACCATAGAGGAGGACTACTGTCCATATCATCACAATGGCCTCTAAAGCGTGCTTCGATAAATTGAGGCCTTCAGAATCTTTTCTTCATTGTGGCAACGTGATTCCCATCCAGCTCATCTGATGATTAGTGATATTAGTCCTGTCTCTTTATGAATATACTGTACTTATTTAGTATTGTAGTTTAGAGACATATGCACAGTGTGGTACTAATCATTTTGAACACACCTACAATGATTACACTTCTTCATATAGTAGTTGTTCAGGGTCACTTCTCAGGAAGTTCATCCTACTGTATATGAAGACTGTGGAGTGCTGCTCCATAGTTGTGAAACTTGAAGTATATTGTTTTTTATCAAAAAGTATTGGAAAGTCTTACAGTATCTGCAGTGAATCTCATCAGGGCAACCGAATGATGTTATCTCAAGTGTTCTAATGAAAAGAATGGACAATAACACAGGTTTATTCTAAGAACGGCCTCTGGTTAGAGTATAAACCCTTCCCAACGATGCAGATCTACCACACCGTGGCACAGTCGGCCACATTAAATATCATCCATTACTCTTAAAACCGTTGTCCTTTGCCTCTCCAGCGCAGCCAGACAGTCAACACAGTCGACTCATGTTGTCTTCAAGAGCCCACACACCGACCAGGGTGACCTGACTGTACAGCTGCAGGATATGCTAGCATCAAACTTCTCCCGTACAGGGGTCTCATATAAGGGCCCTGGTATCATCTCAGAGAGAGAGACCCACGGCAAAGGCAATAAACACCAAACAGTGCAGACTGCAGCTGACGGCAACACAACTGACACTTGTCAAATACATTCAGAAAATCAACTAACAAATAAACACATATTTCGAGAATGTAGAAACATACAAATTTAGAAAATATCAGATACCTATATATGTATGGAGGTGCATAGGAAACTTTAACCTGCATATCATTAACCTTCAGGGAAACTTTGTCATTTACAAAAATAATTTTTATGATTATTCATGTTTTCTATCATTTTTCATAGGAAGTAATAATAGGTTCCATCATGTGTGCATATAAAAAAAATATTCCTATGACAGCCTCACTACACACAAAGACAGCTTTGTGACATGGGAGAGAAGAGGGGAAAGAAAGAGTGGGTGTATAAGTGGCACTATAAAAGCCTCTTCAGAGCACTGTAAATTACTTCAAAATGGCTCCAAAATGACAGCTCCTTATCAAGTAATAACTCGGCCTACAATACGGTATGTTGCTTTTTTCCCCTTTCTCTCAGGGCAAGAGAAGGTTCACCACAGGGCCAGAACACCGTCTTTCTCTTACTGTCATAGCAACAGTGTAGCAACAGATGACAGATGCTTGTATATCAGTTTGTACAACAACATCTATGAATACAGAGAAATAGCTTGTGATATGTTCACTTTCAATTCACTTTGAAATAGAGTGACAATTTCCCTTTTGTTTACAGTAGTGGCTGGAGGACATTAGAAGGTGGTGTGTGTGTGTGGGGGGGGGGGGGGGGGGACTTTACACATTGTGGCAGCAATAATAGCTATAGGCCTATAGACCTGTTGACATAGCACCTTGGCTGCAACTCATTCCCACTTCCCCTGTATCTGCCTTGCCGGTGCTTGCAGAGATCTATCAGAGGCAGTCCACTGATGAGACCAGATCAATAACTATTATAATTTCAAACCAAACGCGGGCTCTAAAATGAATCTCTCCGTTCCAAGTTAACGACTTCTTCAGAATAACCCCATGGGAAAGGCTCTTTGTTTGTGTTTCTTCATATCGACCTGACACCAAGTGGATGGCCCCGGACAAATCCATCTGATTCCTGTTGGGCCTGTCAAAACAAACTATTTCCCGGACTTTGATTGTGTCTTTCTTTATGGGGAAAAGGGACATTAAGTATTCAACCGACCAAGCACAAGCGTTCCTCTTAAAAATAAAAAAAAATCCAGAGATGTATTTTTTTTGTCCAGTGAAACTTCACGGTTTGACTTGTGCTCATTGGTGCCAATGTAACAAGCACCCCGGTGAGTGGCCAGAAAAGGACCATTAGCTCTGGCAGCCTCCCTAACCACAAACAGGCTCTGCTGTCATACCTTAACCATTAGATGAAAACACAAAATCAACCATAGATCACTATGGCAACGTCATCCTCCCTTTCCAAGACCACCAGTCCAGGGTTTTTCAGGATATTCCAGCTAAACCAACAACATTTGCACAATCTAGATGACCCCAAATCAAATAAAACCTTCCCAAATGACCTGAAACCACCCACAAGTCCACAGCACCACACCTCAGCACTCTAACAGAGAGCTACACGGGCACTCCACCTATTGTTTTGCTTTCTCCCCAGGCTCTTGTTTCCAACTCAGCGTTTGTGCAAACCAATTTCTGTGTCTCCCAGGTCATCCCGCTCATTCAGCCAGAGATTAAATGGCTTTGGGGTCACGCTGTGCCCTCACCAGGGTAGCCTGTTGAGAAAACAGTGTGTGTCGCATGCCTCCAGATCTATAAACAGAATCCGACTGTGAGCTGTGGGGTTGTACAACAGACTCCCCATCTCCACTGTTAATGTTGTAGCTGTTATAGTGGCTTCCGCTGCTGCCAGAGAGCTGACAGCTCCCACTGTCCACTGGTCTGGATATGATATGAAAATTGGACATATTGTAGGTAGTTTCTCAACACACTATTCCCTACACTGGCTTCCTGTCAAGGCAAGGGCTGATTTCAAGGTTTTACTGCTAACCTACAAAGCATTACATGGGCTTGCTCCTACCTATCTCTCTGATTTGGTCCTGCCGTACATACCTACACGTACGCTACGGTCACAAGACGCATGCCTCCTAATTGTCTCTAGAATTTCTAAGCAAACAGCTGGAGGCAGGGCTTTCTCCAATAGAGCTCCATTTTTATGGAATGGTCTGCCTACCCATGTGAGAGACGCAGACTCGGTCTCAACCTTTAAGTCTTTACTGAAGACTCATCTCTTCAGTGGGTCATATGATTGAGTGTAGTCTGGCCCAGGAGTGTGAAGGTGAACGCAAAGGCTCTGGAGCAACGAACCGCCCTTGCTGTCTCTGCCTGGCCGGTTCCCCTCTTTCCACTGGGATTCTCTGCCTCTAACCCTATTACAGGGGCTGAGTCACTGGCTTACTGGTGCTCTTTCATGCCGTCCCTAGGAGGGGTGCGTCACTTGAGTGGGTTGAGTCACTGATGTGATCTTCCTGTCTGGGTTGGTTCCCCCCCTTGGGTTGTGCCGTGGCAGAGATCTTTGTGGGCTATACTCGGCCTTGTCTCAGGATGATAAGTTGGTGGTTGAAGATATCCCTCTAGTGGTGTGGGGGCTGTGCTTTGGCAAAGTGGGTGGGGTTATATCCTTCCTGTTTGGCCCTGTCCGGGGGAATCATCGGATGGGGCCACAGTGTCTCCTGACCCCTCCTGTCTCAGTCTCCATTATTTATGCTGCAGTAGTTTATGTGTCGGGGGGCTAGGGTCAGTTTGTTATATCTGGAGTACTTCTCCCGTCTTATCCGGTGTCCTGTGTGAATTTAAGTATGCTCTCTCTAATTCTCTTTTTCTCTCTTTCTCTCTTTCTTTCTCTCTCTTGGAGGACCTGAGCCCTAGGACCATGCCTCAGGACCACCTGACATGATGACTCCTTGCTGTCCCCAGTCGACCTGGCTGTGCTGCTGCTCCAGTTTCAACTGTTCTGCCTGCGGCTATGGAATACTGACCTGCTCACCGGACGTGCTACCTGTCCCAGACCTGCTGTTTTCAACTCTCTAGAGACAGCAGGAGTGGTAGAGATACTCTTAATGATCGGCTATGAAAAGCCAACTGACATTTACTCCTGAGGTGCTGACTTGCTGCACCTTCGACATCTACTGTGATTATTATTTGACCTTGCTGGTCATTTATGAACATTTGAACATCTTGGCCACGTTCTGTTATAATCTCCACCCGGCACAGCCAGAAGAGGACTGGCCACCCATCATGGCCTGGTTCCTCTCTAGGTTTCTTCCTAGGTTTTGGCCTTTCTAGGGAGTTTTTCCTAGCCACCGTGCTTCTGCACCTGCATTGCTTGCTGTTTGGGGTTTTAGGCTGGGTTTCTGTACAGCACTTTGAGATATCAGCTGATGTACGAAGGGCTTTATAAATACATTTGATTTGATTTCATTGGACTATTCTAACAATGTGTTCAAGATGAGTGAGTGGATCTGTTTGTGCACACAGACATACTACTGTGTGTCTATGTATGATTGCCTGTACACCATTGTGCATCTATAGACAATTCTCGGTGGTTGTGAGCCCCACGCCTATTCAGTCCTGTCGTCTAATGCCGCTCTGTTCATTCCTCGTCATGTGTAGCACAGCGCTTATTTCACATTCACTGAGGAGAGGCATATAAAGAGAGTGATAGAATAGGAGAGGGATTGTGAAAAACATTCTACTTTCAATGGGAAAGCGAGGGGGGAAGGTGCAGGGCTGACGGACAGGCATTAGGGGATCCTTTTTTACTTGCTGTTACTGACAGCATTGGTTGGCTTGACTATGGGCCTTATTCTCCAGAACTATGTACTTGGAACTTGCTCTCTCTTGTCCATCCCCCCCCCCCCTCCCCCAACCCCCGCGTTCTTCTTCTGCCTCTCTCTCTTCCTATTTTTCTCGCCCTCCTCTGCTCATTCTCACACACAAAATCCATCTTCTGTATAATGAGCACTGGGTCCCGGGGGGGGTGGGGGGTGGGGTGGACCTTCCACCTGCTCAGTGAGGGAGTGACGCATGGCTCCTGCAGCAGCCAACCACAGACACGTCTCTCCTCCTACCCCCTTCCCCTCCCTCCCTCTGCCCCTGGCTTTGCCCCAGGGAAATGGGCCCGCCTGTCCCCCAGCTCCCCATCATCGCTCCATCACAGACACACGTCTAAGACAGAGCTCCTATCACCTAATCTGAGAGTCTGTCATTCACAGTTCACACTCACTCTCACACATACAGACATGAATTGCGGAAACAGATGCAAGTGCATGAACGCACACACACGCTCTCACACACTCATGCCACTGCACACACCAACAGAACCAAGCCTCAAGGAAAGGCAAGGTAGTTTTTTAGTCTGTGTTCTCACTGTTTGGCGGCTGTCAGAGCTCCTGTTACACACACACACACACACAAAACACACGAAACAGACATGCACAGTCAATATTTACAGCATGGCAGAGGAGAGAGAGAACGAGAGAAAGAGAGAGTGAGCCCTGCAGCCAAAACCAACAATTTGCATGTGCCCGCTGCCTCCCTAATTGGACACATTCGTCTTTCATTTAGCATTGGATTGAAGTGCAGGAATAGCTCCAAAAGCACGCAGCCTACTTCATCTTAGAACAAGTTTACTGAGTGCCGACCAAAAACAATTGAAAGCATTCTATGGCTGGCTCTGCCTGTGAAGATATGAGGCTAAAAGGGCTTTTCTTGTTTACTTTCTGTTGGTCGCTCTGAGACTGTTCGAGGAAAAGAGGCGGACCAAGAGGAAGTGAGATGTTTGATTGAAGAGTGAATCCAGGCATTGAGGGGAGAAAGATGGGCTGGATGATTGCTCTCCCTCAATATGGCCAAAATACCAGCAATTTACTGCGCTCGCCATGGGTACACCATTGCCAGCAGTGTTGGGTGGCTGATATCATAAAGTTGACAGGTCTGTTGAGTGGCCAGTAATGGTCTAATGGAGGTGCAAAACCAGGATAGAACCAAGATTCAGTTCGACTGAATGGGAGCTGAGTGCACTTCAGATGAGTGGATAGAAGACATGATCAAGGTGCAATCAGTGGTTCCCAAATTGGGGTCAATTGCTAGCAACAACAGATTAAACAAATTTGGCCAAGGGGTCTGAGGAAGAAGTTGAGTTTGCAATACAATACAATGTAATATTATTCATCCACATATACCCTTAGATGTACAACAGGGCCTAAAACTGCTAAATTGTCTCTCTGCCCCATGAGAAAATGTGGCCGGAAATTAGCTTTAAAAGTTAAAGAAAAAAAATATCAGAAGCAAAGAGGGGGGCCTTTAAAATGTTCTTTCCCAGGGCCCGAGTCTTGGTTAGTCAGGCCATTCAATCATTTCATACTGACTATCACATGTATAGAATCTAACATTGAAGTATATGCATCAAAATCCATATTATTCACATAGCATGTAGCGGTAATGGTGCAAATAGGAGAGGCAGTAAATTGCTCTGAGCAATTAAAGCTGTGAAATTGCATGTCCAAATAGCAGCGGACGGCGAGATCACACTGGGAACATGATTTAAAATAATTGCTCCTTATTATCTGGGAAATAATTGAGAGAAGGAGATGGGAGGTGCTGTGCAATAGGCAGTGAAATGGAAAAACGTTTTCTGGGCTGACTGGACATGTGACTCGCTAACACAGTGAGAGAGGCTGAAGTATGTGTTAATGAAAACATACAAATCAGATACACCATCCCAGTGATACACAAGGCAAGAAGACAGGGAGAAGAGGAAGGAGGATGAAGAGAGAGAGAGGATGTTAGATTGTGTCAGGTTGCTATATGGAACTGTCAACAACAACAAAAGCATAGGAACTCTTGTCAAATGATTACTCTATTCAGATGGCGCTGCATGAGACTTGATTTTACTGCCCTCGTCATTCTAACCACCTCAGTCTTCTCATTTAATCTCTCTCTCTCTATGTGTGGCCATGTGGTGCTGTTATGGGGTACACCGTGTTCTAGGGTCCCCGCGATCCAGTAACAGTATAACAATATTCCACCCCCTCCCCAAACCCCAGGGCTTTGACTGACAGCACAAGATAATCTGTTTCTGATATAATCTATCCAGTGGACCAGACATTCTATCAGTCGATCACTGCTCCTCCAGTCGATATCACGGGGAAGGCAGAAATATTTCTAAAAAGAAGGAGGAAGCAGTAGATTTTTCAGTGTGGGCATGTAGGAGGCTGAAATTGGCGCATTCGCAAACCTGGAAGGATTCTGCACAGTTCATTAAGATAAAACGATTACATTCTGGTGAGACTGAGCAGCGATTGGGCCCATGCTGTACACAGACCGCTCTGATTAGCAGCCGAGCCAACGCGCTCCACGACATTTTGATGCGAGACAATATTCCGCTTTTTCAATTACACACCCCAACAGCCCCCTAACTACCAAAACCAACTCATTTGCATGATTGAAATATAATTATAGTGTGCTGAAAGCATAGTTCTGTTGTGTTTGCTATTACAATTGTTTTCATTTTGCCCCAAAAAAAGTATATGGTTGAGTTGGGTTTTCTTTATTTTCTCCAGAAATGAATACACTGAAATCTATCTTAGACGAGGTACCTCAAGGTCAGGGAACGTATCAAGTCTTTCAGTCAGAAGAAAATAGTAATTCTGGTGAGAATAATTTCTTCAAAAGTAGTCAGGCTGAAACATTTACTGAGAGAGGGAGTCTTATCCACAGCGCTCTTACATTATTATCAAACAACGAAGTGCTCTGGGCATGTTTCAGACTTCGTTATAGGCTCGTCCCTCTACTCTGCTGCAAAGATTAGCCTAGAGACATAGCTTACATAATAGACAAAAGACAGAGCAAATGGTTATTACATTGTCTTATCTATACATGGCTCGTTCAACAGCTGTTTAGCATTTGCACTCAGGTCATTTCCATGCTAAACACTAGTTCACTCAAACCGGTGTGAAGGTGACCTGTGTTCACCTGGCTTCCAGATGGTGTTTACCCATTCTCTGGGTGTAACATTACAAACTGCTGGGTCTGCCGCCCGCCACTAAACTACACTCAGCAAGTCAAATATGTGTGTTTGTGTTTGTGCGTGTGTCATTGCATTTGTATTTATATCTGCTTGTGATGAACAGGGACACACATCAATCGGATCACATGCATGCACAAAGTCATACTAACACATCTTAAATCATTGCCTGCTTAGAGCGGACAGCTTCTGCCCGTGATCAACATACTTTCCCTTGAATAGCCAACCCAACCTGCCTCTAGCGTTCCAATATCCCACATCAACAATATCAGAAAGCTGGGATGCCAGGAGTGAGACTTGCACTCAAAGTGCTCCATTAATTGAATCAAAGCTATGAATACCATGCTGACAATCCTATTGCTGAGCCATGGAAGCAGTACAAAAAGTTATTGCTGGCCTAAATTATCATATAAAGACGAATAAAGAAGCTATGTTTATTTCTTTGATTGCATGCCGTTCTGACTTTTTCCTGCACAACACAGCTGCATCAAAGCCAAAATCAATGTATTTTTGACTGTGTGTTATTGAGTCACCACAGGCAGCCCCTAGTTTATGAAGACGCACATTATAATTAGTTTACAAAGACTCATTGAATATTCAGAATTCACATGATTCCTGGGACAATGCAGAATGAAAATAGATGAGAGAATAATTGAAGTGTGTGTTGCTGGATGATTAGCATAGGAGAGGGCCCTATTCCCATTCACATCTGACTGCAATTCATCTTGCTATATTAATGAAATGACTGTGCTAACTACAGATAATGCACTAATTTAATGCTAATACCACATTTATCAGGATCTAAGCTTCAGCCACAGTGAATGTCTGCATTTGAGTCTCCTCTCTTTTGTCCTGTTATCTATTATTTAGTGGAGTCTTGTGAAAAGCAGGCTTTGTCTGGCTAAGTAAATGAGGCTTTCTTCATGCTTAAACCCAGCTGTGTCAAACTCAGGACCAGTCTCAGTGTTTGTCCTGTCAGTATCATGTGACTAGCCGTGCCCTTCTACTTGTACCAGCCCCAAGCCCAAAGCCATGGGAAAGTGGTGCTTGGATTATCTCTAGAATCAGGGGTAGCAACTTTAGTTTTAGAAGTGGGGGGAGATAACTTTTTATTCCAGTCAGACAAACACTCCAAACAGCCTAACCGACCACTCAGAGGCGTCCACAAGCACACCGTTGCCTCGTTTTGTATCACATTCCAATGATAAAACTGGGGGGGACAAAAATGCCATTTCAAAATGTGGGGGGGACATCCCCCCCCCCCCCCCTGTCCTCGGTGAAAGGTGCGCCCCTGTCTAGAATATATTGAGTCCCACTGATAGTAGACCTGGAGTGCTGGATAAGAAAGCCACTAGCCTTTTAGGACTGGATCTGTGCTTGCCAGACCTAGAGCAGTCTCAGTCCTGGAGTCAAACACAGCTGGAGAACGAGATAGATTCCCCAGCGAGTTCATCACTGCCCACTGGGCACACACTGGTTGAATCAACGTCGTTTCCACATCACTTTAATGAAATTACGCTGAACCAATGTGGAAAAGAAGTTGAATTGACGTCTGTGCCCATTGGGTGATTTCTTCAAATTGCACTGTTCTACCATAGTCACTCCCTCCCATAGACATATCCATAGTCCCTTAGCTAAACAACATGTTCCTTCCACATCCTACGCCAAACACATCCCACATCCATCCATCAACTGATCCTATCGATTCAGAATGAGTCTTTGATTCACCCATTCCAGTCCACAAAATTACACAGCACCCCTCCATCCACCATCTGATGTTGAATAACTAAGTGAGACGGAATTTTAGTTGAGCCACGGGGAGCCATTTTCTAACTTTGATTAGCAGCCATGTCAGTGAGCTGCATGGAGTGGTGGTGTGAGCTGGGCCAGGAAATGTCAGGTCATCAGATTCCTCACTGCCTGTTCCGCACACTCACTGAAAGGTTCAAGGGAGGGAGAGCCAAAAAATCTGCTCTAAATGTAAATGCAATCTGATGAGCGCACCACAGGGTAAAATAATATTTTTTTACATATGAAAGAGGTTCCGGTTGTACGATAACAGAATGAAAACAGTTCTAATTAGCCGTACAGAGGGGAGAGAGTTTCTCAGCGTGACATACTGCCTACCTGGGTGAAGGAAAGGTGTGGATTAAAGGAAAACAAAGCAGCACCATGTGAAACCTAATTACAAACAAATGGAAAGAGTGCGGGAGAGAGTGGATGTAATAACATTGGGAATAATCTCACATGGGGCTGAGAGTAAACATGTTGGAGGTAAGGTACAGCTTTAGAATTAGTTCTGTGGTGTATTTTATGGCAAGTCATCAATACGGTTGATCATGAAGCCTTTCACTAGCGTGTGTTCATCAAAAAAGTCGTTAAAATGTTTCCTCTGTGTGGTGTACTCCAAAGGACTTTCTCAGCGTGTGTTCTCTGTGTGAAGCAGTTTGTTTGATGCCTATATGTGCTTCTTTCCATAGCAGGCCACTGTGCTGTGTTCCTTCACATACAGCCTTCCTCTCACAGCCAGGTCATAGGTGTGAAGCTCTGTCTCTGGAGATGAACTATGATCGGAGATAGATAGATAGATAGACAGACAGACAGATAGACAGACAGACAGACAGACAGACAGACAGACAGACAGACAGACACACACACACACTTTGGCAATACTGCGAGATTCTGGCAATTCGACTGACCCAGAGTCAGATGAACTCGTGATATTTGACCTCTAGGCTTCCCTATCAAATCTAAAAATCTCAAATAGAAAACCGAAGAAAATGAATAACAATGACAAATGGTTTGATGAAGAATGCAAAAATCTAAGAAAGAAATTGAGAAACCTGTCCAACAAACACATAGAGACCCGAAAAACCTGAGTCTACGCCTTCACTATGGTGAATCACTAAAACAATACAGAAATACACTACGGAAAAAGAAGGAACAGCACGTCAGAAATCAGCTCAATGTAATTGAAGAATCCATAGACTCTAACCACTTCTGGGAAAATTGGAAAACACTAAACAAACAACAACACAAATAATTATCTATCCAAAATGGAGATGTATTGGTAAACCACTTCTCCAATCTTTTTGGCTCTATAACAAAGAATAAAGATCAAAAACATATACATGATCAAATACAAATCTTAGAATCAACTATTAAAGACTGCTAGAACCCACTGGATTCTCCAATTACCTTGAATGAGCTACAGGACAAAATATAAACCCTCCAACCCAAAAAGGCCTGTGGTGTTGATGGTGTCCTTAATGAAATTATCAAATATACAGACAACAAATTCCAATTGGCTATACTAAAACTCTTTAACATCATCCTTAGCTCTGGCATCTTCCCCAATATTTGGAACCAAGGACTGATAACCCCAATCCACAAAAGTGGAGACAAATTTGACCCCAATAACTACCGTGGGATATGCGTCAACAGTAACCTTGGGAAAATCCCAAATCTGACCAAAAAATATGAAGTCAGCAGGAGAGGACACTACGCCCATGGAGGTGGAGGAATGTGCCAGGGAACAAAAGGAGGCGATTGACTGTTTGAGCACTGTAATGGATCGCATTGTCCAGAATATGGATCGCTGGGAGAGACAGGGAGTTTCTCCAGCGCCACCACCACCACAACCGGAATCTCCCTTGAACGCTTTTTCCCCTCCGGAACCGAAGATCCATTTATCCCACGGGATACAACGGAGATACTGCTGGCTGACAGGGTTTCCTCCTTAAGCTGAACTTGTATCTGGCCACGGTCTCCCCAGTACAATCTGACCGTGAGAAGAGTTACGCCCTCATCTCATGCCTCACCGGGAAAGCCCTGGAATGTCTGTACCTTTAGTGTTATGGAGCATGTTCTGTTGACATTTATTAAAATACTCCATTTACATTCCATTTTGACTCTCCTGCACCTGACTTCCCTGCCACCTATACACACGATGTTGACAACAGCAGACTCGTACATTTCCTCAATGAAAACAATGTACTGAGCAAATGTCAAATTGGCTTTTTACCAAATGACCATACAACAGACCATGTATTCACCCTGCACACCCTAATTGACAACCAAACAAACCAAAACAAAGGCAAACTCTTCTCATGCTTTGTTGATTTCAAAAAAGCCTTCGACTCAATTTGGCATGAGGGTCTGCTATACAAATTGATGGAAATGGGTTTTGGGGGTAAAACATATGACATTATAAAATCCATGTACACAAACAATAAGTGTGTGGTTAAAATTGGCTAAAACCACACAAATTTATTCACACAGGGCTGTGGGGTGAGACAGGGATGCAGCTTAAGCCCCACCCTCTTCAACATATATATCAACGGACTGGCGCGGGCACTAGAAAAGTCTGCAGCACCTGGCCTCACCCTACTAGAATCTGAAGTCAAATGTCTACTGTTTGCTGATGATCTGGTGCTTCTGTCACCAACCAAGGACGGCCTACAGCAGCACCTAGATCTTCTGCACAGATTCTGCCAGACCTGGGCCCCGACAGTAAATCTCAGTAAGACCAAGATAATGGTGTTCCAAAAAAGGTCCAGTCGCCAGGACCACAAATACAAATTCCATCTAGACACCGTTGCCCTAGAGCACACAAAAAACGATACATACCTTGGCCTAAACATCAGCGCCACAGGTAACTTCCACAAAGCTGTGAACAATCTGAGAGACAAGGCAAGAAGGGCATTCTATGCCATCAAAAGGAACATAAAATTCAACATACCAATTAGGATCTGGCTAAAAATACTTGAATCAGTCATAGAGCCCATTGCCCTTTATGGTTGTGGGGTCTGGGGTCCGCTCACCAACCAAGACTTCACAAATTGGGACAAACACCAAATTGAGACTCTGCATGCAGGATTCTGCAAAAATATCCTCTGTGTACAACGTAGAACACCAAATAATGCATGCAGAGCAGAATTAGGCCGATACCCACTAATTATCAAAATCCAGAAAAGAGCCGTTAAATTCTACAACCACCTAAAAGGAAGCGATTCCCAAACCTTCCATAACAAAGCCATCACCTACAGAGAGATGAACCTGGAGAAGAGTGCCCTAAGCAAGCTGTTCCTGGGGCTCTGTTCACAAACACCAACACACCCCACAGAGCCCCAGGACAGCAGCACAATTAGACCCAAACAAATCATGAGAAAACCAAAAGATAATTACTTGACACATTGGAAAGAATTAACAAAAAAACAGAGCAAACTAGAATGCTATTTGGCCTTAAACAGAGAGTACACAGTGGCAGAATACCTGACCACTGTGACTGACCCAAACTTAAGGATAGCTTTGACTATGTACAGACTCAGTGAGCATAGCCTTGCTATTGAGAAAGGCCACCGTAGGCAGACATGGCTCTCAAAAGAAGACAGACTATGTGCTCACTGCCCATAAAATGAGGTGGAAACTGATTTGCACCTGCTAACCTCCTGCCCAATGTATGACCATATTAGAGTGACATATTTCCCTCAGATTACACAGATCCACAAAGAATTCGAAAACAAATCCAATTTTGATAAACTCCCATATCTACTGGGTGAAAGTCCACCGTGTGCCATCACAGCAGCAAGATTTGTGACTTGTTGCCACAAGAAAAGGGCAACCAGTGAAGAACAAACACAATTGTAAATATAACCCATATTTATGCTTATTTATTTTCCCTTGTGTACTTTAACCATTTGTACATTGTTACAACACTGTTTATATACATAATATGACATTTGTAAAGTCTTTATTGTTTTGAAACTTCTGTATGTGTAATGTTTACTGTTCATTTTTATTGTTTATTTCACTTTTGTATATTATCTACCTCACTTGCTTTGGCAATGTTAACACGTTTCCCATGCCAATAAAGCCCCTTGAATTGACTAGATAGATAGATATATAGATAGATAGATAGATAGATAGATAGATAGATAGATAGATAGATAGATAGATAGATAGATAGATAGATAGATAGATAGATAGACAGACAGACACACACTCTGGCAATACTGCGAGATTCTGGCAATTCGACTGACCCAGAGTCAGATGAACTCGTGGATACCATTTTTATATGTCTGTGCATGCAAATCCATGGGAAGAAGGGGTGCTGAGGGTGCTGCAGCACCCCCTGATAACTTAAATAATAATAATAATAATAATAACAGTAAATTAAAAACATTGTCTCACCTAATTAGTGCGCTAGGCCTTTACTACGCCTGTGTGAGTAGAGATAAATACTCGTCAGCAGAGCAGAGAAAAGTATCCATGAGTTCCATCTGTATCCATCTGACTCTGGGCGGGTAGAAAATGCTAGAATCTCAATCTTAACTGTCAGAATCTCACAGTATCTCTTTAATACCACAACTACAGATAAACGCTTAAGATTACAGCCAAAAGCTACAGGTGGGCAGACTCATCCGGCATGATGATCAGGAAGAAAGAAACCCCTCTCTATAACCCCCCACTTCGGGCTGAGAGAGTGAGTCCAAAGAGGACCACATCAGCCGTGGTGTCCCTCTCATCAGTTACGTTAAACACATACGGCATCCCACCCACGATTGAAAACAGGTCCTCTTCTCCCACCTAGCATAAATACTGCATTTATGGAGATTACATGCTCTGGTAAAGAGAGCCCAATTATGCAGCAGAAAGCAAAGCAGCCCTTGAAGCCCCCAGACCGCAGCCTATAGAGCCCCAGACCCACACAGACCCACAGCGAAACAAAGGGGATTTCACGGCTCAGTTTAAATCCACGGGCTTTGGCAGCGTCTCGGCTCCCCCTAAGTGGGCCTTTTAAGTGCTGCCTTATCCTCCATTACTAAGCGCTGGGCCGGTCCAGGCAGGGCTGGCTCCGGGCAGATCTACAGCAGCACAGCTACTACGGTGCTAATTGGGAATCCAGCAGGAGATCGGCCAGTGAAAGAACAGCTCAGTGAGATACATAGGAAACCACTATGCTTGTCCTGGATGAAAGATAAGGGAGACACTAAGCAAGGATCAGATGACATTGAACACACAAAGATCAGGCGTGATCAGTTTGGGGTCAATCTCTGGTGACCTGCCTCACCAATGCCAGAAGCTCTTGTCACTTGGACAAAACACTGTGAACCTCTAACCTTTCCCGATTGTGGAAAAGGACTAAAGATATAATACAAATCTCCTCATGTTGTCTGGTGGTGTACGGTTGTGTATCCACAGTGTGTGTGGACAGGCAACGGTGGGCTTGACGGCCACTAGGGAGCCAAGGGAGACAAGACGAGGGAGCAGCTGTGAGAGGAAATTGCCGGGTCGGTGCTCAGCGAGACGAGAGCTGCCCCCCTCGCTTTGTCTGTCGGCCGCGTCACCAGAGCCAGCCTGGGAAGGAGAGGATTGCCTATTCCTTTTCCATTTCCATTAATTCTGCCGGAGCTCCACGCTGCCCTGGTTACTTCTCGTAATTAAATTCTAGTGTGAGGTGAAGGGCAGGGGAGGGGAGAGGAGTGGGTGAGGGACTCAAGGAGTGGAGGGCAGGGGAGGAGAGGGGGTGAGGGGGTTTCAATACGATCTTATCAGGGTTCACAGACCTCGTCTTCAGAAAATAATCATGTAAATGATGCATGGGTCAGCAGGATTTTCCAATGACTGCCGGATGCCACTCGCCACTCTCTGCCCACAGAGCAGCCAACTACAGCAACTACTTTAGAGGAGGAAGAGAATGGAAGAATGAGAGATGTGAGGAGAGGGAGGTTGAAAGTAAGGACTTTGAGGTGAAGCTCTTGATTCCAGTGCTAGATTATGTGCTGAAGTGAGGCCTGCTTTCATTTGTTCAACACAGTCACATTGAAGAGGGAAAAGTCTTGCCTGTACTTTTGACTTCTGTACCCCATTCAAATTAATGGGCACAAAGACAAATATACACTCACATGCACACACACACAATAATATTCAACTATCGAGGCCTAAAAACAACTTTTTCTCATTCCCTGATTAAATCTATTCCATGGCAGATTGCAATTTTCAGACAAAATAGGGACTAGTGACTGGTCTCCAACACATACAATGCTAAGTAGAAATATACAAATATGAGTTTTCTAGAGGCAATAGCATTTTCTTCAAATCAAATCAAAGTTTATTTATCACATGCGCCGAATTCAACCTTACAGTAAAATGCTTACTTACAGGCTCTAACCAATAGTGCGGAAAAAAACAAGTTTGTGTGTGTGTGTAGGTAAGTAAAGAAATAAAACAACAGTAAAAAGACATTTGGAAATAAGAGTAGCAAGGCTATATACAGACACTGGTTAGTCAGGCTTATTGAGGTAGTATGTACATGTGGGTATGGTTAAAGTGACTATGCGTATATGATGAACAGAGAGTAGCAGTACCGTAAAAAGAGGGGTTGGCAGGTGGTGGGACACAATGCAGATAGCCCGGCTAGCCAACGTGCTGAAGCACTGGTTGGTCGGGCCAATTGAGGTAGTATGTACATGAATGTATAGTTAAAGTGACGATGCATATAAGATAAACAGAGAGTAGCAGCAGCGTAAAAGAGGGGTTGGGGGGCGGCACACAATGCTCCTTTTCCTGTAGTCCACAATCATCTCCTTGGTCTTGGTTAGGTTGAGGGATAGGTTGTTATTCTGGCACCACCCGGCCAGGTCTCTGACCTCCTCCCTATAGGGACCGTCGTTGTCGGTGATCATGCCTACCACTGTTGTGTTGTCAGCAAACTTAATGGTGTTGGGGTCGTGCCTGGCCATGCAGTCGTGGGTGAACAGGGAGTACAGGAGGGAACTGAGCACGCACCCCTGGGAAACTCCAGAGTTGAGGATCAGCGTGGCATATGTGTTGCTAACTACCCTCACCACCAGGGGGCGGCCCGTCAGGAAGTCCAGGATCCAGTTGCAGAGGGAGGTGTTTAGTCCCAGGGTCCTTAGCTAAATGATGAGCTTTGAGGGTACTATGGTGTTGAACGCTGAGCTGTAGTCAATGAATAGCGTTCTCACATAGGTGTTCCTTTTGTCCAGGTGGGAAAGGGCAGTGTGGAGTGCAATAGAGATTGCATCATCTGTGGATCTGTTTGGGCGGTATGCAAATTGTTGTGGGTCTAGGGTTTCTGGGATAATGGTGTTGATGTGAGCCATTACCAGCCTTTCAAAGCACTTCATGGCTATGGACGTGAGTGCCACTGGTCTGTAGTCATTTAGGCAGGTTGCCTTTGTGTTCTTGGGCACAGGGACTATGGTGGTCTGCTTGAAACATGCTGGTATTACAGACTCAATCGGGGACATGTTGAAAATGTCAGTGAAGACACCTGCCAGTTGGTCATCACATGCCCGGAGCACACGTCCTGGTAATCCGTCTGGCCCCGCAGCCTTGTGAATGTTGACCTGTTTAAAGATCTTACTCACGTCGTCTACGGAGAGCGTGATCACACAGTCGTCCGGAACAGCTGATGCTCTCATGCATGCCTCAGTGTTGCTTGCCTCGATGCTTTGCCTGTTTGATGGTTCGTCGCAGGACATAGCGGGATTTCTTATAAGCTTCCGGGTTAGATTCCCGCACCTTGAAAGCGGCAGATCTACCCTTTAGCTCAGTGCGAATGTCGCCTGTAATCCATGGCTTCTGGTTGGGGTATGTACGTACAGTCACTGTGGGGACGATGTCCTTAATGCACTTATTGATAAAGCCAGTGACTGATGTGGTGTATTCTTCAATGTCATCGGAAGAATCCCGGAACATGTTCCAGTCTGTGATAGCAAAACAGTCCCGTAGTTTAGCATCTGCTTCATCTGACCATTTTTTTATAGACCCGAGTCACTGGGGCTTCCTGCTTTAATTTTTGCTCGTAAGCAGGAATCAGGAGGATAGAGTTGTGGTTGGATTTACCAAATCGGGGGCGAGGGAGAGCTCTGTACACATCTCTGTGTGTGGAGTACAGGTGATCTAGATTTTTTTTTACCTCTGGTTGCACATTTAACAGATTTGGTAGAACTGATTTAAGATTCCCCGCATTAAAGTCTCCGGCCACATGGAGCGCTGCCTCTGGGTGAGTGGTTTCCTTTTTGCTTATTTCCTTATACGCTGGCTGAGTGTGGTCTTAATGCCGGCATCTGTCTGTGGTGGTAAATAAACAGCAACAAAAAGTATAGCTGAAAACTCTCTAGGCAAGTAGTGTGGCCTGCAATTTATCACAATATACTCTACTTCAAGCGAGCAAAATCTAGAGACTTCCTTAGATTTCGTGCACCAGCTGTTGTTTACAAATATGCACAGACGGCCCCCCCTCGTCTTACCGGTGTGTGCTGTTCTATCTCGCCAGTGCAGCGTATATCCCACTAGCTGAATATCCATGTCGTCATTCAGACACGATTCCGTGAAACATAGGATATTACAGTTTTTGATGTCCCGTTGGTAGGATATTCGTGATCGTACCTCATCTAGTTTATTGTCCAATGATTGCTCGTTGGCGAGTAATATTGACGGTAACGGCAGCTTTCCTAGTTGTCTTCTGCGGGTCCGGACGAGGCATCCGGCTCTTCTTCCTCTGCATCGCTTCCTTTTGCAAATAATTGGGATGTCTACCCTGTGGGGTGTTTGGAGAATACTGTGTGAGTCCTGCTTGCTGTTGTTGTTGTTGTTGCTGTTGTTGTTGTTGTTGTTGTTGAAGAAATCTTTGTCTAATCCGAGGTGAGTGATCTCTGTCCTGATATCCAGAAGCTCTTTTCTGCCGTAAGATACGGTTGCAGAAACATTATGTACAAAATAATTTACAAATATCGCGAAAAAACAAACACATAATAGCACAATTGGTTAGGAGACCGTAAAACGGTGGCCATCTCCTCCGGCGCCATTTTATAACCCAGACTGGCCGTGGGTGTGCACATCGATCAGTATATCTTATTCTTATATCTAATGTACTCTGCGTAAGTAAACAAACAGTATAGGCTACACCAAACTACCGGTAAAAAGGCCTAGCACAAAACTCTAACCTCCATGGGTATGGTCTCATTGACAGTTATAGGGTTCAACATACACTGAGAGTACAGAACATTAGGAACACCTACTATTTCCATGACAGACTGATCAGGGGAATCCAGGTGAAAACTATGATATCTTATTGAAGTCACTTGGTAAATCCACTTCAATCAGTGTCGATGAAGGGGAGGAGACAGTTTAGAGGGTGAATGGGCAAGACAAAAGTCTAAGTGCCTTTGAACAGGGTATGGTGGTAAGTTCCAGGCGCACCGGTTTGAGTATGTCAAGAACTGCAAAAAACGCTGCTGGGTTTTTCCACGCTAAACAGTTTTCCGTGTATATAAAGAATGGTCCACAACCCAAAGGAAATCCAGCCAATCTGACACAACTGCGGGAAGCATTGGAGTCAACATCGGCCAGCATGCATGTGGAACGCTTTCGACACCTTGTAGAGTCCATGCCCCGACGAATTGAGGCTGTTCTGGGGTCAAAAGTGGGTGCAACTCAATATTAGGAAGGTGCTCCTAATGTTTTGTACACTCAGTGTAAGTATATTGAAGAAATAGCTGTTGAATCCTTCCAGATTTTAGAGTGCATTATCTATCACCCGCCAGCTGCCTGGCACACCCTATTATACAGGTTCCAATTTATGTATCCATGCTCCAAATGCATATATGCGGTTCAGTTGGTTAACACATACGAATGTAGGTTTATGGAGCAATAACCATTTCTAATATCATTTGTATTGGTGGATGTTTACTGAACCTCTCGAGGCAGTGTTGCTAAAAATTGGTAAGGGAATTGCGTCTTGGTTTGGGAATCACATTTTTTTAAGTGTGAAATATCCTCCCTCGGGTCCCCGGTTAATTTCCTGAGCCTCTATCAAGTTTGAAATTTAAATTCACCTGTCTACATTTTTCTTCTTGGTACAAAAATGTGTTGTGGAGTTTTGTTTTGTTAGGTTGAACTTTTGAAGGAGTTTACATTTTTTCATTCTCTAACATTTGATGAACCTGGTGGGAAATCAATCGATAGGAAATAGCTCAGAATTACCTGAGTCTAGGAACAAGACAATCAGAAAGAACATTTATTTTAATTTTATTTAACCTTTATTTAACTAGGCAGTCAAGATTTTTTATTTATTTACAATGACACCCTACCCCCAGGCCAAACCAACTGTGCGCCACCTTCTGTGACTCGCCACCGCAGCCGGTTGTGACACCCTGGGAACGAACCAGGGTCTGTAGTGACGCCTTAGACCGCTGCGCCACTTGGGACATGTAACAATAACCACTGGTATCCACGGGAACAGACCATTATTTAATGCCAGCTTACAGAACCATTCAAAGCCATTATCAATCACAAGGTCATGTTGAACTTGATGCCAGAAGCCCAACAACATCCTGCTCTGTGGGGATAGATAACATTGATAACATCAAATCAAATTGTATTTGTCACATGCTTCGTAGACAACAGGTGTAGACTAACAGTGAATCCTTACATATGGGTTCATTTCCAACATTACAGAGTTAAAGGTGAGATAAAAAATCTAATTAAAATAGAAACGTGACGTGTAGTTGTTATGGGACTGCTGACATACAAGCACACCACAGGATCTATGGTTGGTTGAACTACTTCTACTTTGAGAAGAACAGAAATCTGTCTCCTTCAAAAGAAAAACGTTCTCTGACATGTTCCTCTAAAACTCATGCATTTCACTTACAGTCAAAGCGTGTGAGTCCAACTCAACAGGGAATTAAAACAACAAGGACAGACAGAAGAGGGAAAAGATCAGGTAGCTCCTCAGGGATTAGAGCTGCCAGCGGAGGAGAGGAGAATCAGTGATCCCTCCATCATTCTTTCCAGGCAGTGCATGAGTTATCTAAGCCTTGATTGGTTAATGTCTCCCTGTCTATTAGTCCTGGTTGTGTAGATGTGTGGTATCATATTTTAGTCATTTAGCAGATGCTTTTATTCAAAACGACTTACAATAAGTGCATTCATCTTAAGATAGTAATTACATTTGTCCTCAATACAGAAGTTATCAGCACATTCAGTGCTTGTAGGAAAAGAAAAGTGCAATTGATTTATTTTATTTAGTAAATATTTTTTTAATGGGGGAGATAAGATGCTCTATAAAGAGGTTTCAATTGTTTTCGTAAGTTGGGCAGGGCTTTTCTATCGTCAGGGGGATGCTCGTTCCACCAATGGGGTGCCAGGAAGGAGAAGAGCTTTGACTGGGCTGAGCAGGAGCTGAGCCCCCGTAGGTGTGGAATGACCAAGATAACAGATAAGTCAGAACGGAGGTTTTGAGCATAGCCTGAAGTTAGGTAGGGGCAGATCCCCTTGCTGATCCGTAGGCAAGCACCATGGTCTTGTAGAGGATTCGAGCTTTGACTAAATTAGAAGGGTTGCAGCTACGGGGTGGGGAACTTCTGTAAAACCTACAGGGAGAGGAGCGAACATGGATAGAAAACACACACATAGTTGACAAAACGACACAATTAGATCATCTGAAAATAGCAAGGTAAAATACTCAGGTGAGAGAGTGACGTCAAGCCTTCCTCTCTTTCCTTCCTCGAATAACTCCTCAGAACATCTCGGCAGAACTGTCTGTTTCGGCAAAGGTCTTAGTTTTGGCAATGAGACTGCTGCTGATACGACCGCTACTTACAGCCAGCCGGTCAGTCCTTTAACTAATGCTCCGTTATCTATGATAATGTCTCCAGACCTCCCATGGTGCGTTCTCTCGCCTGGCGGGCTTTAATGTTGTTTTCCCACCGAGATGAGTGTGTGGGGAGCAGCATGGAGGTTCCAAGCCCCCAGACCCATCCGGGGGAGACGTCTGCCATATTCACAATGTTCCTTCAGACTCCCAGAGCTCAGACAGCAAACAACCAAGCAGTGGCGTGCATTCATGTATGGCAAGAGAAGTCAGGCTTCCCCCCAAATAAATGTATTTTAAATTTTAAAACATAAAATAATTTATCTTTTTTCTCACTGTGTTTCATAATTTTCCTTCAATTCGCAAGAGGCTGGATGTACCTCACAGGAGATAGCAGCCGAGCGAGAACAACAGTGCCCCTCTGTCTCTCTACGTATAGGCAGCCTCTACCTGATGCTGTCTGGTCCAAATGAGTATGACATTGGTGCCGCCGGTAGCATTGAATGCAAGAGAAGCCAGTGAGCATTTGGCCTCCCTTGATAAAAAAAGTATAAAACATTTGCAATCAGCGTTGAGCTAAACTGAGAATGGTCCTGGTGCACCAAAAAAAAGTGTCAAGGGAAGCCAGCTTGGATTTTGGCCTCACTCCTACCAAATATCATTGAGAGCATGTAGGGAAGCCAAGTAAACTTCATTGACAGAAAAACTAGAATTGTTGCCTCTCGTTGTGTTGTTGTTCTCCGGTGGCTAGCTAAAATTTGGCCTTTCCTAAATTAGTCATCAATGGAGATAGGGATGTAGACTTGTGGTTTTACTTAATTGTTTTAATATTTTTTTATCCTCCCCAATCTTGTGGTATCCAATTGGTAGTAGTTACAGTCTTGTCTCATTGCTGCAACTCACGTACGGACTCAGGAGAGGCGAAGGTCGAGAGTCATGCGTCCTCCCAAACACAACCCAACCAAGCCACACTGCCCAGCCAACCCAGAAGCCAGCCCCACCAATGTGTCAGAGGAAACACTGTACACCTGGCGACCGTGTCAGCATGCACTCCGCCCGGCCCACCACAGGAGTCACTAGTGCACGATGAGACAAGGATATCCCTGCTGGCCAAACCCTCCCTAACCCAAACAACACTAGGCCAATTGTGCACCACCCCATGGGCCTCCTGGCTGCGGCCGGCTGCGACAGAGCCTGGACTCAAACCCAGAATCTCTAGTGGTACAGCTAGCACTGCGATTCAGAGCCTTAGACCACTGCCCCACTTGGGAGATCCATTACTTAATTATGTGTACTGGTGGCGATTCTGATCCACCCATTAATTCATACATTGTTGTGACCCTGGCCAGAGAGTATGGAAGTTCAATATGTAGCTAGATGTAGAAGGCTAATGTTAACTAGCTAACATTGGCCATGAATGGAAGTTAGGCTAGTGAGCAAGCATGTTAGCCAGGTAGCCTAGGACAAGATAAAAAAATATTAGTGTGTACTGTATGACAGAGTGACAGACCGTTTCGTCAACATGAAAGAGAAGAGGGTGGCATTTCCACCCGCATTATAAGTAGGGTGAGTCAACGTGTTTTTCTAATAGCACGAACACGCATGCGCACACACACAGAAATCAGAACCATGGACAGCCACATCATCTTTAACTAACGTTGATTGGACTAAATTGTTTTTGGTATCTTTTAGACTAAACAGTGGTGATTTAGACTAAGCAGAGGAGATTTTGTGATGTTGAAATGTGGAAGTTTAAATGGTGCTGGAATAGTGGAGGCAGCTCCTGTTTTCTTTGGAACTTGTGGTAACTCTATGTGGTTCTAAATCAATAGTTGTTCAGTGGTCCGAAAATGTCTGAAACATTAACTTGGCCATGCTGTAGGTCATGTAACTGTCTATTACATGCAATATGCGTCATGGACTTCACCGGACAGAGGTTGCAATCCTGTTTTGTGAAAAAACAAAACGTGTGGTTGAATTGATTCTGCCACTGTGTATTCTTATTGTCTCGGCCTTTAGGCCTATATATCACAGTCGCAAGGCATATGAACTAACAGATTATAGAGCACCAATGCAATTTTCACAACACATAGGTTGTAATATGGCTTTTTCGTGTGAAACAAATATTGCAGTTTTTCCTATCCTCTATTGGTTTATTCATTGGTGTCTCTAGGAAAATGAATGACAATGCTCTACAGTCAATCCCATTCTGTGTCTAGGCCCTTTGTCCTCTCATATTACTGTAGGGAAGCCAAGTAAACTGGATGTCGTCAGCAGACCCATATTATGAAAGAGGTGATAACAGCCCTCTTCACTCTAACCAGGCCATGCAGACAGCCCTAGAAATCACTTGTAATAGGGGTGTGTGTGTGGGTGTGTGTGTGTGTGTGTGTGTGTGTGTGTGTGTGTGTGTGTGTGTGTGTGTGTGTGTGTGTGTGTGTGTAAGCATGTACAGATATTGGCACTTGCAGCTGCCTGTCTCATTGTCTCACTTTCCATTATCTCTCTCGACTCCCTCTTTATCTCCACCTTCCCAAAAGGTGGATGTTACTGTATATCTGAAAGATCACATTAAAGTGAAAATAGATTGTATTTTCCAATCTGACCTAATTTTCATGGTTTACAGCAATCAGGCTGTGGAATCATCATTGGTTTGCGGAAGGGCAATCAGATGAATGTACTTAACCCTCCTCAATATCCAGGCTGCATCACATCCGGCCGTGATTGGGGGTCCCATAGAGTGGCGCACAATTGGCCCAGCATCGTCCGGGTTTGGCCGGGGTAGTCATTGTAAATTATGACGTCATTATAAATAAGAATTTGTTCTTAACTCACTTGCCTAGTGTAAAAAAATAAAAATAAAAAAGAATAAAGAATAAATTTAAAAAATGTAAAAGATATATGCCCTCCAGTTTATTACCAGTGTGTCCATGTTATTGTAACGATCTTCGTTTTCATCGGATGAGGAGTAGGAAGGATCGGACCAAAACGTAGCGTGGTAAGTGTCCATGATCATTTATTAACACCGAACACGAACATACAAAATAACAGCGTGAATGTAAGAAATGAAAAATCGAAACAGTCCTGAAAGGTGAAAACACAAAACAGGAAACAACTACCCACAAACACCAGGTGGGAAAAGGATACCTAAGTATGCTTCTCAATCAGAGACAACGATAGACAGCTGCCTCTGATTGGGAACCATACCAGGCCAAACACATAGAAAAGAAAACATAGAAAAACAACATAGAATGCCCACCCCAACTCACGCCCCGACCAAACCAAAATAGAGACATAAAAAAGGAACTAAGGTCAGGGCGTGACAGTTACGACGCTTATAAACTGCTCTGTAGAATACTGGTCCTATATGTGCTGGTCCACTGCGGTAGCCTTCATGGTGTTTTTACACACCATCTCTCCTTGCAGCTCTTTACAATGCTGCTCCCTAACCATGAAGTCCAATAAGAAGCATGGCTTGTTTTATTCTACTGTTCAGCCAGTCTTATAGGTCTGACCTCTGTTCTTCTACAGTGAAAAAGTGTGTGTGTGTGTGCCACTTTGCACAGAACATTTTGTAGTGTTAAAGCAACACTTTAGAGTTGATTTTACACTATCTCAAAGTACATATGGTCCCACTCTACAGAGTATAAAAAGTACTCTGATTATAGTGTTACATTTTGAATGTTCATGTAACACTCTGTAGTGCATAAAAAATCCATTAAACTAGACAGTGTTAATCAATTTTGACACTTTAAGGTAATTAATACAGTGCTATTTCTATTCAACCATATTTCGATCTAGAGGTAACTCCTATCAGTGTTTAACAAAAACACTGTTACAGTAAGTCATTTTGGGTGTTGTTTTAACACTATGGTGTAAAGTCTAATTTGCATATTTCCCATGGTGCCTTTTCTTCGAGTGAATTATAGAGCTACCACCCATGACTGTATTTGTTAGTGACATAGACATGGATGTTAAATTCTTTCTTTTTAAATGCCTGTGGCTTTCACCTAATGAGTACCTAGGTGAATAGCATCAATTAAATGACAATACATTACATATATCATAAGGCCTTCCCACTGGGGACACACTGGTTAAATCAACATTGTTTCTGTGTCATTTCAATGAAATTACGTTGAACCAACTGGAAATAAACTCAGCAAAAAAATAAACGTCCTCTCACTGTCAAATGCGTTTATTTTCAGCTAACTTAACATGTGTAAATAGTTGATTGATCATAACAAGATTCAACAACTGAAACACAAACTGAACAAGTTCCATAGACATGCGACTAACAGAAATTGAATAATGTGTCCTTGAGCAAAGGGAGGTCAAAATCAAAAGTAACAGTCAGTATCTGGTGTGGCCACCAGCTGCATTTAGTACTGCAGTGCACATCCTCCTCATGGACTGCACCAGATTTGCCAGTTCTTGCTGTGAGATGTTACCCCACTCTTCCACCAAGGCACCTGCAAGTCCCGGGACATTTCTTGGGGGAATGGCCCTAGCCCTAGCCCTAGCCCTCACCCTCCAATCCGGGCTCTTCGCTGGCCATGGCAGAACACTGATATTCCTGTCTTGCAGGAAATCACGCACAGAACAAGCCGTATGGCTGGTGGCATTGTCATGCTGGAGGGTCATGTCAGGATGAGCCTACAGGAAGGGTACCACATGAGGGAGGTAACGCACAGCGGTGAGATTGCCTGCAATGACAACAAGCTCAGTCCGATGATGCTGTGACGCACTTCCCCAGACCATGACGGACCCTCCACCTCCAAATCGATCCCGCTCCAGAGTACAGGCCTCGGTGTAACGCTCATTCCTTCGACGATAAACGCAAATCCGACCATCACCCCTGGTGAGACAAAACCGTGACTTGTCAGTGAAGAGCCCTTTTTGCCAGTCCTGTCTGGTCCAGTGACGGTGAGTCTGTGCCCATAGCCGACGTTGTTGCCGGTGATGTCTGCTGAGGACCTGCCTTACAACAGGCCTACAAGCCCTCAGTCCTGCTTCTCTCAGCCTATTCTGGACAGTCTGAGCACTGATGGAGGGATTGTGCATTCCTGGTGTAACTCAGGGAGTTGTTGTTGCCATCCTGTACCTGTCCCGCAGGTGTGATGTTCAGATATACCGATCCTGTGCAGGTGTTGATACACCTGGTCTGCCACTGTGAGGACGATCAGCTGTCCGTCCTGTCTCCCTGTAGCGCTGTCTTAGATATCTCACAGTACGGACATTGCAATTTATTGCCCTGGCCACATCTGCAGTACTCATGCCTCCTTGCAGCATGCCTAAGGCACGTTCAGAGTCAGTTTTTCAGAGTCAGTAGAAAGGCCTCTTTAGTGTTTAAGTTTTGATAACTGTGACCTTAATTTCCTACCGTCTGTAAGCTGTTAGTGTCTTTAAGACCGTTCCACAGGTGCATGTTCACTAAATGTTTATGGTTCATTGATCAAGCATGTGAAACAGTGTTAATTATCTTTGAAAGACAGGGTCCTGAAAAAGGGACGTTTCTTTTTTTCCTTCCTTAATGATTTAACCTGGAATAAGCACTTCAATAATGGTTGCAATATATCTAGCAATATATCTAGCTAACTGATTGGATTAGTTTAGAAACTGTATGTTACTTATCATTTGTAGCGTAAGATTAATTAATCAATGTACATGCAAAAACACAGAAATTAAAAACAATCCTTGAAAAATCAACCTGCAGTAGAGCATGCTGGGAAATATGATAATGATGGGTGTGGGTTTTGATGGGACTGTTTTACTCTCCACATTCTAAAACAATAACTTTGGTTATTAACACCAACACTTATTTCACACCACTGAGTGTTCATTTCACTCTTACCGAGTGAATTTCACTCCTGAATCAACAGAAATGTTACACTGAAAAATCAACACTGACCAATTTGCTGTGTATGGATGATGAGCAGCAGGTAGCCTAGTAGTTAGAGCATTGGGCCAGTACCCAAAAGTTTGCTGGTTTGAATCCCTGAGCCTACAATATAAAAAATAAAAAACTGTCTATGTGCCCATAACCTTAATTTGCTAGAGTAAAACTACTGGGATTACCAGTAAAACAACACATTTCACTGCATGTAGCATTAAAAACAGTGATCCTTATCTTAAAAAGAGACCACCCAGCCCCCAGAGCTCCTCTACCCCTCCAGGGAGAGCTGTCTATGGGACTGAACAGGGACATCCCCTGAGGCTCCACACACCAGGAGGCAGACAGCCAACTAAGGACAGAATCAATTCAGCCCTTTTCTCATTCCCACTGCCACATCCCAGGAGACTGGCCAGATTTAAGGTATTGAAAACATTAAGAATTTAATTCCAAAATGCTATATATACACATTTTCAGAAATGTTGGTAAATTAGCTTTTTTGTTTAAAGAACTTATGAAAGAGATTGGTGTGTTTTTCCCAGATCTAATCATGGCATGCGGTTGTTAAATGACATACATGTATTTCTTTCAAACCTATCACTAGGTGGTTTTGCAAAATCCTCAATTGTAATACATCTCAAATCTATTATTTCAAAATCTGAGGACAGCAATATTTTATACACACAAAGGTTACTCTAAATATTAATTTCTGATGAAAAAACACAAATATGGAAAAATTGGTGGATATACAGTGGCTTTCTACTATAGGAAAATAAAAATGTTGTGCTGGTAATATGGGTCAGATGTTGAGACCTGGTTGTGCAAACCGTTTTTGCTGTAGTACTGGTGCAATCATGACTCTAACGAATCTGCACTGGCTTGATTCTTTAGGAAGCTTGGAAACAAAAGGTACAGATGTCTTATCATTACAACAACTAACTGTATCTGGGAGATTGTTTTCATAGTCACACAGTGCTCCCAGAATAAAACTCCTGGTCACACAGCAAAATATTTAGTCACATATGCAGTTGGTCGCAATTTAGAGCCCTGCAGACACCCTCTTCCTAACTGCAGGCTTTGACAAGCAGCCATTCTGAGTACAGAGACTCCCTCTCAGTCTCAGCCCAGCATTAGGTTTATAGAACATGACTGCGGTTCAAAACCATGGTGGGACACACCTGCAACAATTATAAAGCTATTTCTAGCTCCATTCACAATCCCCACAATACAGCCCTTGAAATATTGATATTCTTCTCTGTCTCAATTTAGAATATTACACATTTAGTAGAGTGCAGTCACTACCAATGTCTAACAAATTACTTCTTCCCTCTCTATCTCTATCTTGATTATAATACTTCCCATTTATCTTATAAGCACATCTAACCAGTCCTTCTTATTCCATATTTAACTTGGTCATCCACTTTCCAGGAAAAAGAGCTTGACATTTATGTTACTCATGCCTATTCTTAGCCTTGTTCATGATGACTCACATTGAGATCATATATTTTCATTAGAAAATTATGTCCAGAAGATAATTGAGAGAAAGTCGATATGATTGCTACTACATTAAGGGCAATTTAAATAGTGGATATAATGGACATGATGGATACTGACAACTGAAGACAGACTTAAATAAGATAGTTAGTTTTTACAGAATGCATCGCTTCCCCCTGAAAGAAAACGTGTGTGACGCGCATGTGCTGAAAATGTAGTATAGCCTATTATTCTTATTCATGAATGTGGCATATGAGAATTTCTCACCTCCGAAAAGCACGACCGCTGCGAGCCCCAGTGTGCAGAGAAGAGTCATCTTTCCTTCCGATGAATCAGAAAGTTCCAGACGCACAGAAAGGGGGAAAAGCGAGACAGCTCCGGTCACTAGCGACGTTCCCGAGGGAAGGTGCCAAAAGTTTGCACAAAACTTTTCTCTCCTCTCTTTCAAATACTAACAGGATAAACGTTTTCCATTCATTAAACAATTGATGTATCTACTCGGTACAATTGCTGGAAGCTGGCGAAAGTCCGACAGTCAACAGCCATCGCTGAAACGACAGGTACCCAAACAGTGCGACATGTCTTGCTCGAATGGTGCCGAGGAGGGAAATGAGCAACTCCTGGGGAATAACGGTCCGTCCCAGTATCCACCCCTGATGCAACAAAATATAATTTATCCTAAATGAATCGGTTTATTGTTTGTTCCCTGCAACACGTTGCATTGGCTAAATGATTTAAGAGTTTAATTGGCCCGGTTTAGTGTTACCTTGTGTATGTTTTATTGACCGTTGATTACAGGTGTGTCCGTTGCGCAGATTATGATTCCTACATCACTGGTTGTGCCTCCCGAAGCTGGTCTTTGACATAACACGCTGCAGTTATTTTTTGTATTGCAAAAACAACTAATGAAAACGATCTAATATTTAGCATTCATCAAATATAATGTTCATTTTTGTAAAATGCCCTTCAATCGTTTTCTGCTGGTCCATTTTTAGTTGTGCGTCGTAGCCTACAGTCTTTTAAGCATAGGGTACGTCGAGTGTCTTTCCAAAACAATTCATATAATTTCTCTATAAGAATTCTTTATCTACGTTTTCAACACGGTATGTGGACAGATCTTCAGCGGTAAAATACTCTCTACCTGAGTAGGCTAAGATTTTATGTGTCCAGCTAATTTGTCATTCATTAATTTCGTCTTCAGGAGTTAATCACTACGACGGTTATGCTATCATAAGATAACATCATGCTTTTAATAGTCCTACTTTTCGTCTGTTAAATAAGTGAATATTGTTGAATTCATCTCGTGTTCCTCTCACCACTCTGCAACGATGGCAGTTAGTGATTCATGATCTGCGGGCTCCGCAGAGAAACCAAATGAGATAGAACGCTCACACCGGATTGGCAAATTCTGAGTACGAGGTGTGACGTGCACGCAAATTGACCATATGTAGCCTAATTTCCAGCATACTTTAATTATTGTATTAATATGAATTAAGCATGTTGTAGGGTTGTAATTAACTAAGGCACTGAATAGGGGAGGGAAAAGCACGTGTTAAATTTGAGATTGACACCCAGAAATGATCACTTTGCAATGGTTCCCTTTACCTCAACTCTCCGGTCATTTTGAGTTTGAATCGCCATTACAATCCCTCTATTTTTCATCCTACATTATTAAAATGCCTTTCTCTCATCAGTTCAACACAGAGCAGCTATGATATATGCGACATAAATCCTTACAGTTGCGTATAACCTGTTGTGTCGGTCTCAGTACGGGACCTTCAGAAGATTCAACAGTGCCCCCTATAGGATAAAGGCTCATTGTACAAGCACTTACAACCACTGTGAGCTGTCTATTCTTCACTTTGGGTGTTTTCACATATAGTCCTCTTTACAATAACCTGTTTTAGTACTCTTTAAAGTGAACTCTGGTGTAAAAAAAAACTAAGATAAAGAACTAAGTTATCTTTGTATTCACACTGCCCTCACATTTGAATGAGGACTCTTTTGCCAGTTCCCTTCATCTATTTTGTGCTCTGAGTTCTCTTTGAACTCACATTGCTATGTTTAGAAAGGAACCAAGATATTGTTCCAACATTCGTTCAATGCACTCTGGTTTTTTACAAAGTGCAGGACAAGCCATTCCATCAGAACGTGTTATCAGACAGCTAGATATACCTACTTACATTTCGAAGCTAATAGATTGCATATAGTTAAAATACATCATAATTAGAATCAGAAGATATTAACAAATAAATATTATTTTTCACAGAATAAATAGCAGTAGATTAAATAATACTATAATGGCAAAAGTGCATAAAGATGGAGGAATTCAGATACTGTATGACATCTTTGTTTGAACACGATCCACAGACCTTTCAAACTAGGGTGCGCGACATGGTTAAATGGGCCTATAAATCAGCACAATCTACTTTTTCATTTTTTTCAAATTGTCACCGTCCTGGAGCTAAAATTGGGATCTCCGCTGAGCTAACAGGCAATTGCTGGCCGTCACAGGAGGAATGACGTGTGTGAATTTGGAGGGGAAAGTGTTCTTTCCTCTGCTCTCCTTCCCATCTCCTATCACTTCCATCTGCCCAGGAGTATTTGCATAAGTAGACTTGAGGAAATTTTTTAAAAACCTGGTCTTTCATTCATTGTTCGCGGAAACAACTGAGTGGTGATGTTGTTTGGTGTCCTCTTTCATAGAACATTGAGAGATGCACTTTGTCCATTACTTTAATGGTAGCAGGGCTGCTAAACATTGCCTCACAAGAACCCTTGATCTAAAAAACATGAATGGCTTTGGAGTGGAAGGTTGATCGCTGTGAGATCACCTCCCAAAATAGGATGAAGGGAACAAATCCGCACACAGAGACAGACAAACATAATTACCCATCATAAGTCCTAATCCTCATCATGTCTTAATTGACATACCCTGCTCAGTGCACACTTCTGGTATGTCACTCTGACAAACTTCATGCAGGGTAAGTGACTGAATGAAGAGGACAGCCATCTTGATTCTGTGGACTGAACTTTATTGGCTGTCTGACTCAGAGGCTTGACTGACTGTAGCATCGGAGTGGCTCTTTGAGTATCTGGGACGTGGGGAGCAAGTACATCTCCTGACAGCACTTGGCTGTGTTTAGCAGCCCTTCTGCTACCCGCTGGTTCACAAAGGCAGTGTTCACCCAGAAACTAAATCATTAAAGTATTGATGAGCTGCATAAGACAGGTGCTGCTGCATTGGTCTGATTCCACCTGAGAGACCGTTATCCCAATCTGTATCAATTACTAGATGGATGGGGGGAATGGAGGGTATGCAGCAACTTGACAAGTATGCTGATGTCTTCGGATGTCTGGACAGGAAGACGTTTGATGTGAAAACTTCATCTTACCACTGTACTTTCAATGTGGGTTAGAGCTCAATAGGCTAAGCTAGGGATTAGCCTAAAGTTAGCCTATTGAGCTAAAGCCTAGGTATTACCTCAGGGAGCTAACACGAGTATACACGTATAAGGCAAGGTTACTCGTCTTGCAAGCATGGTAAAAAAATGATCAAATACACAGAGAGAGAAACACACACACACAGAAATTCCCTTTCATACCAGGGCACTCTGCAGCCCGTGTGCCTGTACTCTGGCCTCTGTCTGCTAATGTCAGGTCCAGTAATTAACATTTATCAGTCTCTGTCCAAGACCTTTCCCAAGGAGTGGAGAGTGACGTCTAACCCGCTGTACTCTTTTCCCTCCCGCTCTACCGCTCCCTCAGTCATTATAATGGCAGGCGGTCAGAGAGAGAGAGCTCAGATCAAGTCTAAACTGTCATCTGCAGTCATTACCTACTGTAAGACAGATAACCCTGAGTGAAGGATCAATTTGGCTGCTGGCATTATAGCATGGTTCATAAGCAAGGGGCGTAAACAAGGTGGGTGTAAACTAGGTAGGCCAGGGGGTATCCTCCCTCCTCATCAATGTGATTTCATACCAGCATCTGGGTCTGGAAAATGGTGAGTGGTGAGACCCCTTGAGACTCCCATACCAGCTCCAAATGAAGTGGATTAGCTTTGGCAGAGGGAAGCAGAGATCAAAGAACATTGATAGGCTACCTGTGGAGTGGACAACTGCTGTGGGTTAAAGAGCAGTACTGATGGATAGAAATGAGGCTGAAAGAAGCAAACGCTGATATTACTGTCATGACAGTGATCCTACATTATGAATATGAATCACTGGCTCCCGTAAGAGATTCTTTCATTTTGTTCCTTGCCAAAAAGCTATTTGCTGGGAGCTAAGAAAGGAACAGTATCTTGATGCCCAGACAGGCAGACAGCTTTTTAAAAAGGTAGTGTAACGAGTGCGCTGAGAGCCGGGAAGCAAGTTCCAGGAGTGAGTGTTTTGGTAAATAAATGACACAATAAACACGTACCACAAACAACACATCGACATGAAAACAGAGTCAATAACACCTGAGGAAAGAACCAAGGGGAGTGACAGATATAGGGAAGATAATCAAGGAAGTGATGGAGTCCAGGTGAGTGTCATGAGGCGCTGGTGCGCGAGACAATGGTGACAGGTGTTCTGGATAATCAGCAGCCTGATGACCTAGCGGCCGGAGAGGGACTATACATGACAGGTAGATTATATCTAAATTGTAGGCGCGATCAAAGGTAAACGGCAACTCTGGGGAGGAAACGTTCATTAGTTTGTTATTTTGACATTAATACCCAGAGACGCACCGTTACCATAGCACAGAATAATCATCTGAATGCAATCAGGAAGTATGGTGATAATTGCCACTTGTTGTTTTGGCCCCGTCACAATCATCCCCAGGCGTTTGCTCGCTCGCTTTGATAGACACGTACAGCACTAACTTAATTGAGGCCAGCAGGACTTAAAGCAAAGGAATATGTTTATTTTATTAGCCGCCATGTAAAAATAACTAACCCTGGTTGCATAAGCTAATTCATTTGGCGACCCTGCATTCAGAGTTGAATGTATGTCTGGCCTCTGGCTTTGTCTCTCGACATGAGAGAAAGTGGGGCCATTAACAACACTTATAAAGGTGCGTTTTCAATGGAGAGAAAATACTCAACACCTATCATTTAAGTCTCAATATTAGCATTGATAAATCATGTGTCTAGACTTGTTCGATACAGACTAAGACATTGCCAGACAGACAGCATCAATTAAATATGGAAGATAAATCATTGTCAAGGAAGTCAAACTCAGAGTCAAAAATGAAAGCTCTGCCATTAAGTACATTTATGACATTTGTATTTGTATTTATTATGGATCCCTATTAGCTACTGCCAAGACAGCAGCTATTCTTCCTGGGGTCCAGCAAAATTAAGGCAGTTTATACAATTTTAAAAACATTACAATACATTCACTGATTTCACAACACACTGTGTGCCCTCATTCCCCTGCTCCATCACTACCACATATATACAGTACAAAATCCATGTGTACGTGTGTGTATAGTGCGTATGTTATTGTGTGTATGCATGTGTCTGTGCTTATGTTTGTGTTGCTTCACAGTCTCCGCTGTTCCATAATGTTTATTTATTTAATCTGTTTTTTAAATCCAATTTCACTACTTGCATCAGTTACTTGATGTGGAATAGAGTTCCATGTAGTCATGGCTCTATGTAGTACTGGGTGCCTCCCATAGTCTGTTATGACTATGGAAGGCACACAGTACTACATAGAGTACTACATAGATCACATCATAATCTTGATGTGATTGGCCTGACTGAAACATTGCTTAAGCCGGATGAATTTACTGCGGCCTCACCTCCTAGTTACACCAGTGACCATATCCCCCATGCATCCCGCAAAGGAGGAGGTATTGCTAACATTTATGATAGCAAATTTCAATTTACAAAAAACCCCAGACGTTTTCGTCTTTTGAGCTTCTAGTCATGAAATCTATGCAGCCTACTCAATCACTTTTTATAGCTACTGTTTACAGGCCTCCTGGGCCATATACAGCATTCCTCAATGAGTTCCCTGAATTCCTATCGAACCTTATTGTCATGGCAGATGATATTCTAATTTTTGGTGACTTTAATATTCACATGGAAAAGTCCACAGACCCACTCCAAAAGGCTTTCGGAGCCATCATCGACTTAGTGGGTTTTGTCCAACATGTCTCCGGACCGACTCACTGCCACAGTCATACTCTGGACCTAGTTTTGTCGCGTGGAATAAATGTTGTGGATCTTAATGTTTTTCCTCGTAATCCTGGATGATCGGACCACAATTTTATTACGTTTGCAATCGCAACAAATAATCTGCTCAGACCCCAACCAAGGATCATCAAAAGTCATGCCATAAATTCTCGGACAACCCAAAGATTCCTAGATGCCCTTACAGACTCCCTCCGCCTACCCAAGGACGTCAGAGGACAAAAATCAGTTAACCACCTAACTGAAGAAATCTATTTAACCTTGCGCAATACCCTAGATGCAGTTGCACCCCTAAAAACAAAAAATATTTGTCATAAGAAACTAGCTCCCTGGTATACAGAAAATACCCAAGCTCTGAAGCAAGCTTCCAGAAAATTGGAATGGAAATGGCGCCACACCAAACTGGAAGTCTTCAGACTAGCTTGGAAAGACAGTACCGTAAATTCATTAACTTCTTTGAGGAAAAGATCATAATCATTAGAAAGCAAATTACGGTCTCCTCTTTAAATCTGCGTATACCTCCAAAGTTCAGTTGTCCTGAGTCTGCACAACTCTGCCAGGACCTAGGATCAAGGGAGACACTCAAGTTTTTAGTACTATATCTCTTAATCATTGCCTCTAAACCTTCAAGCTGCATAAACAAACTGCAAATGAACTTTTACATTATTGGGGTAATTGTGTGAATATTAAACATTGTACATAATATCGTCTTGATTTAAACTAGGGAATCTGGAGTATTCCAACTAAACTACTGAAAGAGCTGCTTCCTATGCTTGGCCCTCCTATGTTGAACATAATAAACAGCTCTCTATCCACCGGATGTGTACCAAACTCACTAAAAGGGGCAGTAATAAAGCCTCTCTTGAAAAAGCCAAACCTTGACGCAGAAAATATTTTAAAAACTATCAGCCTATATCGAATCTCCCATTCCTCTCAGAAAAAAAATGAAAAAGTTGTTTTGCAGCAACTCACTGCCTTCCTGAAGACAAACAGTGTATACAAAACGCTTCAGTCTGGTTTTAGACCCCATCATAGCACTGAGACTGCACTTGTGAAGGTGGTAAATTACCTTTCAATGGCGTCAGACCGAGGCTCTGCATCTGTCCTCGTGCTCCTAGACCTTAGTGCTGCTTTTGATACCATCGATCACCACATTCTTTTGGAGAAATTGGAAACCCAAATTGGTCTACACGGACAAGTTCTGGCTTGGGTTAGATCTTATCTGTAGGAAAGATATCCGTTTGTGGATAGTTTGTCCTCTGACAAATCAACTGTAAACTTCGGTGTTCCTCAAGGTTCTGTTTTAGGACCACTATTGTTTTCACTATATATTTTACCTCTTGGGGATGTAATTTCGAAAACATAATGTTAACTTTCACTGCTATGCGGATGACACACAGCTGTACATTTGCTATGAAACATGGTGAAGCCACAAAATTGCCCTTCTTGGAAGCCTGTGTTTCAGACATAAGGAAGTGGATGGCTGCAAACTTTCTACTTTTAAACTCAGACAAAACAGAGATGCTTGTACTAGGTCCCAAGAAACAAAGAGATCTTCTGTTGAATCTGACAATTAATCTTGATGGTTGTACAGTCATCTCAAAGGAAGTGAAGGAACTCGGCGTTACTCTGGACCCTGATCTCTCTTTTGACAAACATATCAAGATGTTTCAAGGACAGCTTTTTTTCCATCTACGTAACATTGCAAAAATCAGAAACTTTCTGTCAAAACATGATGCAGAAAAATGAATCCATGCTTTTGTTACATCTAGGTTAGACTACTGCAATGCTCTACTTTCCTGCTACCCAGATAAAGCACTAAATAAACTTCAGTTAGTGCTAAATACGACTAAAATCAAATCAAATCAAATTTTATTTGTCACATACACATGGTTAGCAGATGTTAATGCGAGTGTAGCGAAATGCTTGTGCTTCTAGTTCCGACAATGCAGTAATAACCAACAAGTAATCTAGCTAACAATTCCAAAACTACTACCTTATAGACACAAGTGTAAGGGGATAAAGAATATGTACATAAAGATATATGAATGAGTGATGGTACAGAGCGGCATAGGCAAGATATAGTAGATGGTATTGAGTGCAGTATATACATATGAGATGAGTATGTAAACAAAGTGGCATAGTTAAAGTGGCTAGTGATACATGTATTACATAAAGATGCAGTAGATGATATAGAGTACAGTATATACATATACATATGAGATGAATAATGTAGGGTATGTAAACATTATATTAGGTAGCATTGTTTAAAGTGGCTAGTGAAATATTTTACATAATTTCCCATCAATTCCCATTATTAAAGTGGCTGGAGTTGAGTCAGTGTGTTGGCAGCAGCCACTCAATGTTAGTGGTGGCTGTTTAACAGTCTGATGGCCTTGAGATAGAAGCTGTTTTTCAGTCTCTCGGTCCCAGCTTTGATGCACCTGTACTGACCTCGCCTTCTGGATGATAGCGGGGTGAACAGGCAGTGGCTCGGGTGGTTGTTGTCCTTGATGATCTTTATGGCCTTCCTGTGACATCGGGTGGTGTAGGTGTCCTGGAGGGCAGGTAGTTTGCCCCCGGTGATGCGTTGTGCAGACCTCACTACCCTCTGGAGAGCCTTACGGTTGTGGGCGGAGCAGTTGCCGTACCAGGCGGTGATACAGCCCGACAGGATGCTCTCGATTGTGCATCTGTAGAAGTTTGTGAGTGCTTTTGGTGACAAGACGAATTTCTTCAGCCTCCTGAGGTTGAAGAGGCGCTGCTGCGCCTTCTTCACGATGCTGTCTGTGTGGGTGGACCAATTCAGTTTGTCTGTGATGTGTACGCCGAGGAACTTATAACTTACTACCCTCTCCACTACTGTTCCATCGATGTGGATAGGGGGGTGTTCCCTCTGCTGTTTCCTGAAGTCCACAATCATCTCCTTAGTTTTATTGACGTTGAGTGTGAGGTTATTTTCCTGACACCACACTCCGAAGGCCCTCACCTCCTCCCTGTAGGCCGTCTCGTCGTTGTTGGTAATCAAGCCTACCACTGTTGTGTCGTCCGCAAACTTGATGATTGAGTTGGAGGCGTGCGTGGCTACGCAGTCGTGGGTGAACAGGGAGTACAGGAGAGGGCTCAGAACGCACCCTTGTGGGGCCCCAGTGTTGAGGATCAGCGGGGTGGAAATGCTGTTGCCTACCCTCACCACCTGGGGGCGGCCCGTCAGGAAGTCCAGTACCCAGTTGCACAGGGCGGGGTCGAGACCCAGGGTCTCGAGCTTGATGACGAGCTTGGAGGGCACTATGGTGTTAAATGCCGAGCTGTAGTCGATGAACAGCATTCTCACATAGGTATTCCTCTTGTCCAGATGGGTTAGGGCAGTGTGCAGTGTGGTTGAGATTGCATCGTCTGTGGACCTATTTGGGCGGTAAGCAAATTGGAGTGGGTCTAGGGTGTCAGGTAGGGTGGAGGTGATATGGTCCTTGACTAGTCTCTCAAAGCACTTCATGATGACGGAAGTGAGTGCTACGGGGCGGTAGTCGTTTAGCTCAGTTACCTTAGCTTTCTTGGGAACAGGAACAATGGTGGCCCTCTTGAAGCATGTGGGAACAACAGACTGGGATAGGGATTGATTGAATATGTCCGTAAACACACCAGCCAGCTGGTCTGCGCATGCTTTGAGGGAGCGGCTGGGGATGCCGTCTGGGCCTGCAGCCTTGCGAGGGTTGACACGTTTAAATGTTTTCCTCACGTCGGCTGCAGTGAAGGAGAGGTCCGTGACGGGGCCGGTTTTCTTTTTGTAATCCGTGATTGACTGTAGACCCTGCCACATACCTCTTGTGTCTGAGCCGTTGAATTGAGATTCTACTTTGTCTCTATACTGACGCTTAGCTTGTTTGATTGCCTTGCGGAGGGAATAGTTACACTGTTTGTATTCGGTCATGTTTCCGGTCACCTTGGCCTGATTAAAAGCAGTGGTTCGGGCTTTCAGTTTCACGCGAATGCTGCCATCAATCCACGGTTTCTGGTTTGGGAATGTTTTAATCGTTGCTATGGGAACGACATCTTCAACGCACGTTCTAATGAACTCGCTCACCGAATCAGCGTATTCGTCAATGTTGTCTGACGCAATACAAAACATATCCCTGTCCACGTGATGGAAGCAGTCTTGGAGTGTGGAGTCAGATTGGTCGGACCAGCGTTGAACAGACCTCAGCGCTGGAGCTTCTTGTTTTAGTTTCTGTCTGTAGGCAGGGATCAACAAAATTAGTCGTGGTCAGCTTTTCCGAAAGGAGGGCGGGGCAGGGCCTTATATGCGTCGCGGAAGTTAGAATAGCAGTGATCCAAGGTTTTTCCAGCCCTGGTTGCGCAATCGATATGCTGATAAAATTTAGGGAGTCTTGTTTTCAGATTAGCCTTGTTAAAATCCCCAGCTACAATGAATGCAGCCTCCGGATAAATGGATTCCAGTTTGCACAGAGTCAAATAAAGTTCGTTCAGAGCCATCGATGTGTCTGCTTGGGGGGGAATATATACGGCTGAGATTATAATCGAAGAGAATTCCCTTGGTAGATAATGCGGTCAACATTTGATTGTGAGGAATTCTAAATCAGGTGAACAGAAGGACTTGAGTACCTGTATGTTGTTATGATCACACCACGTCACGTTAACCATGAAGCATACGCCCCCGCCCCTCTTCTTACCAGAAAGATGTTTGTTTCTGTCTGCGCGATGCGTGGAGAAACCAGCTGGCTGCACCGACTCCGATAGCATCTCTCCAGTGAGCCATGTTTCCGTGAAGCAAAGAATGTTACAGTCTCTGATTTCCCTCTGGAATGCTACCCTTGCTCGGATTTCATCAACCTTGTTGTCAAGAGACTGGACATTGGCGAGAAGAATGCTAGGGAGTGGTGCACGATGTGCCCGTCTCCGGAGTCTGACCAGAAGACCGCTCAGTTTCCCCCTTTTACGAAGTCGTTTTTTTGGGTCGCCGGCTGGGATCCATTCCGTTGTCCTGGGTGAAAGGCAGAACACAGGATCCGCTTCGGGAAAGTCATATTCTTGGTCGTACTGATGGTGAGTTGACGCTGCTCTTATATTCAGTAGTTCTTCTCGACTGTATGTAATGAAACCCAAGATGACCTGGGGTACCAATGTAAGAAATAACACGTAAAAAAAAAAACTGCATAGTTTCCTAGGAACGCGAAGCGAGGCGGCCATCTCTGTCGGCGCCGGAAGTACGATGCGCCGGAAGTACTAGAATAAAAAAATAATATCATATTACTCCAGTGCTAGCCTCCCTACACTGGCTTCCTGTTAAGGCTGATTTCAAGGTTTTACTGCTAACCTACCAAGCATTACATGGGCTTGCTCCTACCTATCTTTCCGATTTGGTCATGCCGTACATACCTACACGTATGCTACGGTCACATGACGCAGGCCTCCTAATTGTCCCTAGAATTTCTAAGCAAACATCTGGAGGCAGGGCTTTCTCCAATAGAGCTCCATTTTTATGGATTGGCCTGCCTACCCATGTGAGAGACGCAGACTCGGTCTCAACCTTTAGGTCTTTACTAAAGACTCATCTCTTCAGTGGGTCATATGATTGAGTGTAGTCTGGCCCAGGAGTGTGAAGGTGAACGGAAAGACTCTGGAGCAACGAACCGCCCTTGCAGTCTCTGCCTGGCCGGTTCCCCTCTCTCCACTGGGATTCTCTGCCTTTAACCCTATTACAGGGGCTGAGTCACTGGCTTTACTGGTGCTCTTTCATGTCGTCCCTAGGAGGGGTGCGTCACTTGAGTGGGTTGAGTCAATGACGTGATCTTCCTGTCTGGGTTGGCGCCCTCCCTTGGGTTGTGCCGTGGCGGTAATCTTTGTGTGCTATACTCGGCCTTGTCTCAGGATGATAAATTGGTGGTTTAAGATATCCCTCTAGTGGTGTGGGGGCTGTGCTTTGTCAAAGTGGGTGGGGTTATATCCTTCTTGTTTGGCCCTGTCCGGGGGTATCATCGGATGGGGCCACAGTGTCTCCCGGCCCCTCCTGTCTCAGCCTCCAGTATTTATGCTGCAGTAGTTTATGTGTCGGGGGGCTAGGGTCAGTTTGTTATATCTGGAGTACTTCTCCTGTCTTATCCGGTGTCCTGTGTGAATTTAAGTATGCTCTCTCTAATTCTCTCTTTCTCTCTTTCTTTCTCTCTCTTGGAGGACCTGAGCCCTAGGACCAAGCCTCAGGACTACCTGGCATGATGACTCCTTGCTGTCCCCAGTCCACCTGGCCGTGCTGCTGCTCCGGGTTTAACTGTTCTGCCTGCGGCTATGGAACCCTGATCTGTTCGCCGGACGTGCTACCTGTCCCAGACCTGCTGTTTTCAACTTTCTAGAGACAGCAGGAGCGGTAGAGATACTCTTAATGATCGGCTATGAAAAGCCAACTAACATTTACTCCTGAGGTGCTGACTTGCTGCACCTTCAACAACTACTGTGATTGTTATTATTTGACCATGCTGGTCATTTAGGAACATTTTAACTACTTGGCCATGTTCTGTTATAATCTCCACCCGGCACAGCCAGAAGAGGACTGGCCACCCCTCATAGCCTGGTTCCTCTCTAGGTTTCTTCCTTGGTTCTGGCCTTTCTGGGGAGTTTTCCCCAGCCACCGTGCTTCTACACCTGCATTGCTTGCTGTTTGAGGTTTTAGGCTGGGTTTTTGTACAGCAGTTTGTGACATCAGCTGATGTAAGAAGGGTTTTATAAATACATTTGATGGATTTTGGACTTGGGGACTATAAAGAGACCTCTTGTGGCATGTCTTGTGGGGTATGCATGGGTGTCCGAGCTGTGCGCCAGTAATTCAAACATACAGCTCGGTGCATTCAACATGTCAATACCTCTCATAAATACAAGTAGGGATGAAGTCAATCTCTCCTCCACTTTGAGCCAGGAGAGATTGACATGCATATTATTAATATTAGCTCTCTGTGTACATCCAAGGGCCAGCTGTGCAGCCCTGTTCTGAGCCAATTGCAATATCCTTTTTTTGTGGCACCTGACCACACGACTAACAGTAGTCCAGGTGGGACAAAACTAGGGCCTGCAGGACCTGCCTTGTTGACAGTGCTGTTAATAAGGTAGAGCAGCGCTTTATTATGGACATACTTCTCCCCAGCTACTGTTGTATCAATATGTTTTGACCATGACACAGTGTACAATCTAGGGTTACTCCAAGCAGTTTAGTCACCTCAACTTGATCAATTTCTACATTATTTATTACAATGTTTAGTTGAGGTTTAGAGTTTAGTAAATGATTTTTCCCAAATAGAGTGAATTTAGTTTTAGAAATATTTATGACTAACTTATTTGTTGGGGTATTCATCTCCAATAATGGCTTCACACTAATAATTCAACTAATAATGCTCTGGTTATTGTATACAAATAGGCTATTTGGCTCTAACACAGTCCTTTCAGTCACTGTAGTAGCTCACATGTATAGTGTTGAGTCATCCTCATACATATACACTCTGGCAATACTCAAAGCCAGTGGCATGTCATTAATGAAGATTGAAAAAAGTAATGGGCCTAGACAGCTGCCCTGGGGGATTCCTGATTCTACCTGGATTATGTTGGAGAGGCTTCCATTAAATAACACCCTCTGTGTTCTGTTAGACAGGTAACTCCCTATCCACAATATAGCAGCGGGTGTAAAGCCGTAACACATACGTTTTTCCAGCAGCAGACTATGATCGATAATGTCAAAGTCTAACAAAACAGCCCACACAAACGTTTTATCATCAATTTCTCTCAGCCAATCATCAGTCATTTGTGTATGTGCTGTGCTTTTTGAATGTCCTTTCCTATAAGCATGCTGAAAGTTTGTTGTCAATTTGTTTACTGTAAAGTAGCATTGTATCTGGTCAAACAATTTTTTGGTCTGCTATTTGAGCCAGTAAAGGGGGCTTTAATATTATTAGGTAGCGGAATGACTTTTGCTTCCCTCCAAGCCTGAGGGCACACACATTCTAGTAGGCTTAAATTGAAAATATGGCAAAGAGGAGTGGCAATGTCGTCCACTATAATCCTCAGTAATTTTCCATCCAAGTTGTTAGACCCCGGTGGATTGTCATTGTTGATAGACAACAATAATTGTTTCACCTCTTCCACACTCATTTTACAGAATTTTAAATTACAATGCTTCTCCTTCATAATTTGGTCAGATATATTCTCTTTGTTTCATAGTGTAGTTTCTTATTTTTATTCAGTTTAGTCACATGATTTCTCAATTTGCAATACATTTGCCAATCGGTTGTGCATCCAGACTTATTTGCCATTTATTTTGCCTCAACCCTCTCAACCATTAAATGTTTAAATTCCTCATTATTCCACTGGGATTTTACAGTCATTTTCTTAATGGGTGCATGCTTATTAGTAACTGGAATAACCTATTTCATGAATGTGTCAAGTGCAGTGTCTGTTTGCTCATCATTACACACCAAGGACCAACAAATAGAACCATTCAACAACATAGGAATCACTACACAACTTCTTGTATGACCTCTTAAACACTGTATTATGCCCTGCCTTAGGAACTTTGGTTTTCCTAGATATGGCTACTATATTGTGATCACTACATCCGATGGATCTGGATACTGCTTTCAAGCAAGTTTCTGCAGCATTAGTGAATATGTGATCAATACATGTTGATGATTTAATTCCTGTGCTGTTTGTAACTATCCTGGTCTGGTAGGTTGACTGATAACCTGAACCAGGTTGTAGGCACTTGTTACAGTTTGAATATTTTGCTTGAGTGGGCAGATTTATGAAAGCCAGTCAATATTTAAATCACCCAGAAAATATACCTCTCTGTTGACATCACATACGTTATCAAGCATTTCACACATGTTATCCAGATACTCACTTGGTAGTCTATAGCAGCTTCCCACCAGAAAGGGCTTTAGGTGAGGTAGATGAACCTGTAGCCATATTACTTCAACAGTATTTAACATGAGATCCTCTCTAATCTTTACAGGAATGTGGTTCTGAATTTAAAACAGCAACACCTCCACCATTGGCATTTCTATATTTTGTGTAACCTTGTATTGCTACCACTGTATCATCAAAGGTATTATCTAAGTGAGTTTCAGAGATAGTCAGGATATGAATGTCATCTGCTATTAGCAAATTATTGATTTCATGAACCTTGTTGCTTAATTAAGCTACATATATTAACGGGGCTATTTTGAGCCCTTTTCTACTGGGATGCTTACTTGTTTTTATTGCTTTACTGGGAAGCTTAGCAGCAGTAGATGTGGTCATGTTCTTTATGTTAGTGCAGGGTGAGCTGCACACCGTGGACTTCCTCCTAGGGCACACCAGCTCCGTGCTAACAGTATAAATCTGGTTCATAGGCACATGACTACGGCATACAATAGCTGCAGGATAAGCAGAGGCATTCAGGGCAGTTAGAGGAACATAAATTAGGTTACTTATATTGTGTCTACCGACGCTGGTGTAATGTACATTTGTTGAAGCATTATGACTCTGAGTCACAATGATAGGGATTAGCTGAGCTGGGCTTGGGTCATTGATAAGTCATTGCCTCAACACAGCCTTGTAGTGCTATGAAAGGATCTAGGAACCCAAATTACTTGGGTGGATCCCATCATCCTTATAAAACGTGTTTTGTTTCCAAAAGGTATCGAAATTGTCAACAGAAGTTACACCCATTGAGCTGCAAAAATCATGTAACCAGTTGCGAAGAGAAATGTATTTATAAATGTTTTATTTAACTTGGCAAGTCAGTTTAGAACAAATTCTTATTTGTTATGACTGCTTACCGAGTTTATAAAGAAGTGCAATTGGAGATGTTGTACCCACTGTGACTATTAACACCTACCCTAACCAGAAACCGTGGATGGATGGCGGCATTCACGTAAAACTGAATTTAACCATGGAAAAGGTCTGGAAATATGGCTGAATATATACATTTTAGTTATTCCCTCCGCAAGGCAATCAAACAAGCGAAATGCCGGTACAGGGACAAGGTGGAGTCGCAATTCAGCGGCTCAGATACGAGACGTATGTGGCAGTGTCTACGGGAAATCATGGATTACATAAACAAAAACAAGTGCCACCATCGTGGCTCGCTAACAAAGACTGCATCCCTCCCCTCTCTTTCTCCATGGCTGACGTGAGTAAAACATTTAAACTTGTTAACCCTCGCAAGGCTGCTGGCCCAGACGGCATCCCTAGCCACGTCCTCAGAGCATGCGCAGACCAGCTGGCTGGTGTGTTTACTAATTACGGACATATTCAATCACTCCCTATCCCAGTCTATTGTCCCCACATGCTTGAAGATGGCTACCATTGTTCCTCTACCCAAGAAGGCAAAGATAACTGAACTAAATGACTATCGCCCCGTAGCACTCACTTCTGTCATCATGAAGTGCTTTGAGAGGCTAGCCAAGGATCATATCACTTACACCTTACCGGCCACCCTAGACACACTTCCGTTTGCATACTGCCCCAACAGGTCCACAGAAGACACAATCGCCATCACACTGCACACTGCCCTATCCCATCTGGACAAAAATAATACCTATGTAAGAATGCTGTTCTAAAATGCTTTTTCTAAAATGCCGCTGGAAGAACTGGCAGCAGTTTTACGGGCATCTAACCACCTCGTCACTGTCTTCATCACCCACGGTAAAACTGTGCATGCCACTGGACGGAGCACGCTACCAGACTCCTATACATTATACCCTAAAGGGGCAGAGCTCCACCCTGAGGGTGGGGATAATTTGGCCCACACCTGGTTTAGGTCCTTGGCAACCAGTAACTTGCCCCCATTGACCAAGCCTCTTGGGACCACTGTTGCCACAGCAAATGCTTGGGGAGGAGGGCCCCGAACCAAACAACATTCTTGGCGTAACTGGCTAATCCACCTGTCCCTCTCAGGAATCTCCAGAACCGTCGCTGTTTATTCAGAAGCACCGGGCTAAGATTAGCCCCCTTGTTAGCCTCTGGAGCTAAGTAACTCGGCACTCATCAGCAAAATCTTCAAAAAGGTGTAAGCAACGTTTTACCGCTGCAGGGACAAGAGGTAAACACCTTCCCCCAAAGCTGGAGGAATAATGCTGAAGGGGGAAAAACTCAATCAAAGGCGCATTCACCACCAATGGTTCACTCTCCTACGCCGAATCCAAAGCAGGAGCTTCAGGCTGTCCTGGACTGATGTCATCTGATTCACACTCTAAACCCCCTCCAGAGCCAATCAGGGAGAGCATATCATCCCCAGAAACCAGACTCTGAACACTGGCAGAGAAATCGGCTGGGATGACACCCTATCAACTACAACCACCAATCTTTGTCACAAATTCAGCCCGACTCCCAGTGGAGTTGAAACCAGACGCAGACAATGGTCACACAAACTGGTCAGAGCCAAAGTGTCCTGAGCGTGTTTCGACCCCCAGCAACAGGTCAGGACTCGTGAGTACCTTGAATTTTCATCTTATAACCACATGCCCTACGGCTTGGTCGGAGGTTCAAACTTACTCTTACCACTGGCCAGCTTCAAACAAGGAAGCCCTGGCTACACAAGCTGAGCAGAAAGTATTTGGTTTTTAGCCAACACAAAAACCAATACAGTGCCTTGCGAAAGTATTCGGCCCCCTTGAACTTTGCAACCTTTTGCCACATTTCAGGCTTCAAACATAAAGATATAAAACTGTATTTTTTTGTGAAGAATCAACAACAAGTGGGACACAATCATGAAGTGGAACGACATTTATTGGATATTTCAAACTTTTTTAACAAATCAAAAACTGAAAAATTGGGCGTGCAAAATTATTCAGCCCCCTTAAGTTAATACTTTGTAGCGCCACCTTTTGCTGCGCTGCGATTACAGCTGTAAGTCGCTTGGGGTATGTCTCTATCAGTTTTGCACATAGAGAGACTGAAATTTTTTCCCATTCCTCCTTGCAAAACAGCTCGAGCTCAGTGAGGTTGGATGGAGAGCATTTGTGAACAGCAGTTTTCAGTTCTTTCCACAGATTCTCGATTGGATTCAGGTCTGGACTTTGACTTGGCCATTCTAACACCTGGATATGTTTATTTTTGAACCATTCTATTGTAGATTTTGCTTTATGTTTTGGATCATTGTCTTGTTGGAAGACAAATCTCTGTCCCAGTCTCAGGTCTTTTGCAGACTCCATCAGGTTTTCTTCCAGAATGGTCCTGTATTTGGCTCCATCCATCTTCCCATCAATTTTAACCATCTTCCCTGTCCCTGCTGAAGAAAAGCAGGCCCAAACCATGATGCTGCCACCACCATGTTTGACAGTGGGGATGGTGTGTTCAGCTGTGTTGCTTTTACGCCAAACATAACGTTTTGCATTGTTGCCAAAAAGTTCAATTTTGGTTTCATCTGACCAGAGCACCTTCTTCCACATGTTTGGTGTGTCTCCCAGGTGGCTTGTGGCAAACTTTAAACAACACTTTTTATGGATATCTTTAAGAAATGGCTTTCTTCTTGCCACTCTTCCATAAAGGCCAGATTTGTGCAATATACGACTGATTGTTGTCCTATGGACAGAGTCTCCCACCTCAGCTGTAGATCTCTGCAGTTCATCCAGAGTGATCATGGGCCTCTTGGCTGCATCTCTGATCAGTCTTCTCCTTGTATGAGCTGAAAGTTTAGAGGGACGGCCAGGTCTTCGTAGATTTGCAGTGGTCTGATACTCCTTCCATTTCAATATTATCGCTTGCACAGTGCTCCTTGGGATGTTTAAAGCTTGGGAAATCTTTCTGTATCCAAATCCGGCTTTAAACTTCTTCACAACAGCATCTCGGACCTGCCTGGTGTGTTTCTTGTTCTTCATGATGCTCTCTGCGCTTTTAACGGACCTCTGAGACTATCACAGTGCAGGTGCATTTATACGGAGACTTGATTACACACAGGTGGATTGTATTTATCATCATTAGTCATTTAGGTCAACATTGGATCATTCAGAGATCCTCACTGAACTTCTGGAGAGAGTTTGCTGCACTGAAAGTAAAGGGGCTGAATAATTTTGCACGCCCAATTTTTCAGTTTTTGATTTGTTAAAAAAGTTTGAAATATCCAATAATTGAGCCCTGATATTATAGCCAGGAAGGTGGGGCTTCAGAGGACAGGCTTGGCATCCATTACGTTTGCTTCAGGTGAATAAGATAGTAGAATGTTATACCGAGCCACCGACTGAAAGGGAAGCACTATTTTCAAAAAAAGAAGAAAGGGAGAGCATAGTTCACCTAACATGTTATTCCCTTTGAAAAATAAACAAAAACTCACACAATACACACTTATCAACCATGTCTTTTTATGGGGTCAGTATGCTCCTTTTAAGTTTGATCTCACACCAATGGAGACATCAAACCAATATGGTCAGACCTTTTAACAGAGGCCCAGAGTGCAGCCGTGAGTCTAGCTGAAGTGTTTATCCACCAGTGGTTGTATCTGTCAGCGTGACATATGAAGGCGGTTAACCCCGTTAGCAAGAGGGGGAGGCGGGGGAGGAGATGGGTACACAGGAGAGCAGAGGGGTGTCGAACTGCAGGCCCAGCATGTTTATAATGAGAAGGGAACACCACACTGCAGCAGTGCATAAAGAAAAGGAGTCTATCGTACATTAAGCTCTGACTGTTTTACTGTGGGTAATAAAGACCCTTGCTGGCTAATCAAGATCACAGAGAAAAGATCATCCCTCAAGCAGTGACCACGACCAGTAAGGAGAGTTTTTTTCCTCTAAAGCAGATTATATTTTTTCCTTTTGAGGGTGATTATCACATCCGTTGTCTGAAATTGTGCCTCTCATAGTTTAAATATGAGTGTAATTGAGTATTGAAGGTAGGCTTGCTTGATCTGCTAAAATGTGATACTGTCCATCTGCCCTTAATGTAGTAGGGGTAGTGCTCAGAGAGTTAGGGGGTAGGGGATAGGTATTAGTATTGAATGTCCATATTTGGAGTATCAAAACAGGTTATATTATTTTACATACACTTTGATCCCATCAAAGTCATATAGCTTTTGCATTACCATGTCATTACAAATACTTCCATTACAGTCTATCTATAATACCAGCCTGTCTCTGAGGAGTTTATTGTGATGCTCATCTGAAATCCAGCCTAGCCTATAACACTGGAGTCTGTGCTGTGTTTACAGAGACCACTTCCCTCAGACGATGAGCTTATCCTTCACTTGTTTACATGCACCCACAGCCTTGCCATCACCATGGCAAATTAGTGGGGCTAATGACACCAGTGCGTGTGGATGAGTGTATCTTATGATTAATTTGGCTCTGAATGACAAGTGGAGGCCCTTAGAGAACAGAACGAAAGAGTCCTTTAGAATGGAGCAAACATGGCCATAATCAGGTCTTTTCATCTCTGCTCCAATCCTGCTGATCGTTACAGCCAAACGTTACTCAAGACACTCTCGGGGGATAATCTAAGTGATGTTCAATCAAACGGTGTGTGTTTCTATGTTAGAAAAAAGGTTTCCTGGCATTTCCTGGTGACTGCCCACTGAGAGGGGTCCTGGGAGACAGACAGTTCCACTGACAGTATTTTTCCCACTGACTCTGCTGTAACACGCAGTATTTTTACCAAAATTAATTTCTGAAACTAATTTGAAACTAACAGTGCCTGTATGATAATAATAATAAGAACTTTATCTGTGATAAATGAAGTATCTTGTGATAAATTGCAGACCACACTACTTGCCTAGAGAGTTTTCAGCTATACTTTTCGTGACTGTTTATTTACCACCACAGACGGATGCTGGCACTAAGACCGCACTCAGTCAGCTGTATAAGGAAATAAGCAAACAGGAAACCACTCACCCAGAGGCGGCGCGCCTAGTGGATGGAGACTTTAAAGCAGGGAAACTTAAATCAGTTCTACCTAATTTCTATCAACATGTTAAATGTGCAACCAGAGGGGGAAAACATCTAGATCACCTGTACTCCACACGCAGAGACACGTACAAAGCTCTCCCTCCCACCCCATTTGGTAAATCTGACCACAATTGTATGATCCTGATTCCTGCTTACAAGAAAGAAATTTAAGCAGGAAGCACCAGTGACTCGGCCTATAAAAAAGTGGTCAGATGAAGCAGATGCTGAACTACAGGACTGTTTTGCTATCACAGACTGGAACATGTTCCTGGATTGTTTCAATGGCATTGAGGAGTACACCACATCAATCACTGGCTTTATCAATAAGTGTATCGAGGACGTCGTCCCCACAGTGACTGTAAATACATACCCCAACCAGAAGCCATGGATTACAGGCAACGTTCACACTGAGCTAAAGGGTAGAGCTGCCGCTTTGAAGGTGCGGGACTCTAACACGGAAGCCTATAAGAAATCCTGCTATGCACTCCGACGAACCATCAAACAGGCAAAGTGTCAATACAGGGCTAAGATTGAATCGTACAACACTGGCTCCGACGCTCGTCTTATGTGGCAGGGCTTGCAAACTATTACAGACTACAAAGGGAAGCACAGCCACAAGCTGCCCAGTGACACACGCCTACCAGATGAGCTAAATTACGCTCTCCGTAGCTGACGTGAGTAAGACCTTTAAACAGGTCAACATTCACAAGGCTGCTGGGCCAGACGGATTACCAGGACGTGTGCTCCGGGCATGTGCTGACCAACTGGCAGGTGTCTTCACCAACATTTTCAACATGTCCCTGATTGAGTCTGTAATACCAACATGTTTCAAGCAGACTACCATAGTCCCTGTGCCCAAGAACACAAAGGTAACCTGCCTACAGTGCCTTGCAAAAGTATTCGGCCCCCTTGAACTTTGCGACCTTTTGCCACATTTCAGGCTTCAAACATAAAGATATAAAACTGTATTTTTTTGTGAAGAATCAACAACAAGTGGGACACAATCATGAAGTGGAACGACATTTATTGGATATATCAAACTTTTTTAACAAATCAAAAACTGAAAAATTGGGCGTGCAAAATTATTCAGCCCCCTTAAGTTAATACTTTGTAGCGCCACATTTTGCTGCGATTACAGCTGTAAGTCGCTTGGGGTATGTCTCTATCAGTTTTGCACATCGAGAGACTGAATTTTTTTCCCATTCCTCCTTGCAAAACAGCTCGAGCTCAGTGAGGTTGGATGGAGAGCATTTGTGAACAGCAGTTTTCAGTTCTTTCCACAGATTCTCGATTGGATTCAGGTCTGGACTTTGACTTGGCCATTCTAACACCTGGATATGTTTATTTTTGAACCATTCCATTGTAGATTTTGCTTTATGTTTTGGATCATTGTCTTGTTGGAAGACAAATCTCTGTCCCAGTCTCAGGTCTTTTGCAGACTCCATCAGGTTTTCTTCCAGAATGGTCCTGTATTTGGCTCCATCCATCTTCCCATCAATTTTAACCATCTTCCCTGTCCCTGCTGAAGAAAAGCAGGCCCAAACCATGATGCTGCCACCACCATGTTTGACAGTGGGGAGGGTGTGTTCAGTGTGATGAGCTGTGTTGCTTTTACGCCAAACATAACGTTTTGCATTGTTGCCAAAAAGTTCAATTTTGGTTTCATCTGACCAGAGCGAGCACCTTCTTCCACATGTTTGGTGTGTCTCCCAGGTGGCTTGTGGCAAACTTTAAACAACACTTTTTATGGATATCTTTAAGAAATGGCTTTCTTCTTGCCACTCTTCCATAAAGGCCAGATTTGTGCAATATACGACTGATTGTTGTCCTATGGACAGAGTCTCCCACCTCAGCTGTAGATCTCTGCAGTTCATCCAGAGTGATCATGGGCCTCTTGGCTGCATCTCTGATCAGTCTTCTCCTTGTATGAGCTGAAAGTTTAGAGGGACGGCCAGGTCTTGGTAGATTTGCAGTGGTCTGATACTCCTTCCATTTCAATATTTTCGCTTGCACAGTGCTCCTTGGGATGTTTAAAGCTTGGGAAATCTTTTTGTATCCAAATCCGGCTTTAAACTTCTTCACAACAGTATCTCGGACCTGCCTGGTGTGTTCCTTGTTCTTCATGATGCTCTCTGCGCTTTTAACGGACCTCTGAGACTATCACAGTGCGGGTGCATTTATACGGAGACTTGATTACACACAGGTGGATTGTATTTATCATCATTAGTCATTTAGGTCAACATTGGATCATTCAGAGATCCTCACTGAACTTCTGGAGAGAGTTTGCTGCACTGAAAGTAAAGGGGCTGAATAAGGGGACCTGAAACGAGGGGTGGGGGCTGGGAGGTGGGGGGATGCAATAAACACTGCTTTGTGCGGGACTTGAACAAAAGAAATTGGAGGAAAATTCTCCCTAAATTCCACCAACACATCTTCTGTGTCACACGTGAAGAAAGGACGCTTGACCATTGTTATTCTCCCTTCTGGGACAGCTATAAGGCCCTTACCTGACCCACCCCTCTTCAGCAAATCTGATCACGCCTCCATTCTGCTCCTCCCCACCTATAGGCAGAAATGAATATTGAATCTCTCCCTATCCCAGTCTGTTGTCCCCACTTGATTCAAGATGTCCACCATTGTTCCTGTACCTAAGCAAGCTAAAGTAACTGAATTAAATTACTATCACCCCATAGCACTCACCTCTGTCGTCATGAATTGCTTTGAGCAGCTAGTCAAGGACCATATCACTCCAACCTTGCCCGACACCCTAGACCCACTACAATTTATATACCGCCCCAATAGGTCACCGGACGACGCAATCACTGTTGCCCTGCACACTGCTCTATCCCACTTGAACAAGAGGAATACCTACAGAATGTGAAAATGTTGATAACCTCTCTGGGATCGTTCTGGACGCTAGCATCCCACCTCGCCAACAGCCAGTGAAAGTGCAGAGCGCCAAATTCAAAACAACAGAAATCTCATAATTAAAATTCCTCAACCATACAAGTATTTTACACCATTTTAAAGATACACTTCTCGTTAATCCAACCACAGTGTCCGATTTCAAAAAGGCTTTTCTGCGAAAGCAGAACATATGTTAGGTCAGCAACTAGTCACAGAAAGCATTCAGCCATTTTCCAAGCAAAGAGAGGTGTCACAAAAAGCAGAAATATAGATAAAATGAATTACTAACCTTTGACGATCTTCATCAGATGACACTCCCAGGACTCAATGTTACACAATACATGTATTTTTTGTTCGCTCAAGTTCAAATTTATATCCAAAAACCTCAGATTACATTGGCGCCATGTTCAGAAATGCCTCCAAAACATACAGAGAAATTGCAGAGAGCCACATCAAATAACAGAAATACTGATCATAAACTTTGATGAAAGATACATGTTTTACATAGAATTCAAGATAAACTTGTTCTTAATGCAACCGCTGTGTCAGATTTCAAAAAAGCTTTACGGCAAAAGCACAATATTCAATAATCTGAGAACAGCGTTCAGCCACAAAAGCAAGCCATACAGTTACCCGCCAAGTTGTGGAGTCAACAAAAGTCATAAATAGCATTATAAATCTTCACTTACCTTTGCTGATCTTCATCGGAATGCACACTCAGGACTCCCACTTCCACAAGAAATGTTTGTTTTGTTCGATTACGTCCATATTTATGTCCAAATATCTCCGGTTTGGTCACGCGTTTATTTCACTATTCCAAAGGCAACAATGCTCGAGTGCAAAATCCAGACGAAAAGTCAAAAGAGTTCCATTACAGTTTGTAGAAACATGTCAAATGATGTTTACAATCAACCCTTAGGGTGTTTTTATAATGAATCTTCAATAATATTCCAACCGGACAATAGCGTATTCATTACAGAGGAAAAAGAAGGAACGGGGCGCCCGCGCGACCGCGTAGTAAACAACTGATCGGCCACAGCCTAGTCCACTTGTTGAAATAGCTCTTATTTGACCCCCTTCCACAATAGAAGCCTCAAACAACTTTCTAAAGACTGTTGACATCTGCTGGAAGCCTTGGGAAGTGCAATCTGGCCCCATAGACACAACATATTGGATAGGCAATCACTTAAATGAAACTACAAACCTCAGATTTCCCACTTCCTGGTTGGATTTGTCTCAGGTTTTCGCCTGCCATAAGAGTTATGTTATACTCACAGACATCATTCAAACAGTTTTAGAAACGTCAGAGTGTTTTTTATCCAATACTACTACTAATATGCATATAGTAGCAAATGGGACAGAGTAGCAGGCAGTTTACTCTGTGCACCTTATTCATCCAAGCTACTCAATACTGCCCCCGTCACCAAGAAGTTTAATCAACTACAGCTCTGATTTCAACACCATAGTGTCCTCCAAGCTCGTCACTAAGTTCAGGGCCCTGGGTCTGAACTCCTCCCTGTGCAACTGGGTCCTAGACTTTCTGATGGCCAACCCCAGATAGTGAGGGTAGGCAACAACCCCTCCAGCATGCTTATCATCAACATGGGGGCCCCACAGGGATGTGTGCTCAGCCCCCTCCTGTACTCCTGTTTCACGCAATGACTGCATGGCTACACACCACTCCAACTCAATCCTCAAGTTTGCTGATGACACGACAGCGGTAGGCCTTATTTTCAACTACGCCCTGGCAGAGTGGTGCCAGGAAAATAACCTTACCCTCAATGTAAAAAAAAACAAAGGAGCTGATCCTGGACTACAGGAGACATAAGAGGGGAAAAAAAAACATCCACATCGATGGGGGGTCAAAAGATTAAAGTTCCTCTGTGTGCACATCATTGAGGACCTGAAATGGTACTACCACACGGATACCGTGGTGAAGAAAGCACAACAGCACCTCTTCAACTCAGGAGGCTGAAGAAATTTGACATGGCCCCTAAAACCCTCACAAACTTCTACAGGTGCACCATTGAGAGCATTCTGTTGGGCTGCATCGCTGCCTGGTACGGCAACTGCACTGGCTTCAACCGCATGGCTCTACAAAGCAGGGGTGAGCAATTCCAGTCCTCAAGGGCCTGATTGGTGTCACAGTTTTGCCCCAGCAAGCACACCTAATCAAAATATTCAGTTTATAATGCAATTTGATTAATCAGCTGTGTTTGCTAGGGATTGAGAAAAAGTGTGACACCAATCAGGCCCTCGAGGACTGGAGTTGCCCACCCCTGCTCTAGAGCGTGGTGTGGTCAGCCCAGCCCATCACCGCTGCCTGCCCTCCAGGACATTTACAGCACTTGTAAAAGGAAGGTCAAAAAGATCATTAAGGACCTCAGTTACTCGTGCCACGGTCTGTTCACTCTGCTACCATCTAGCAGACAGAGACGGTAAAGGTGCATCAGAGCCGGGACCGAGACACTGAGAAACAGCATCTATCACCAGGCCTTTTACTTTGTATTCTATTGTATTTGCAAGACATTCTACCTCACTGTTGGAGATAGAAACATAATAATTTTGCAGCACCTGTTATAACACCAGCAAATCTGTGTACACGACCAATAACATTTGATTTGATTTGATTTTTAATTGTTTATAGATTGGTAGTGTTTGAAACTGACTAATTGACTTGAACACGTTTTAGTATGTTTCTAACTATATCAGTGGCCTAGCAGTAGTGATTTACGTGTTATGGGTTAGATGGAATGATCGGAGGCAAAGTACATAGGGGGTCTGTGTATAAGACAGAATGTTTCCATACGGGTGATAGAGCTAATAAGCATGAGGAGGTGTTTTATAGCCTCAATTTATGTGGACCCCAGCACAACAGTATCCCAAAAGTATACAGTCAGGCTAAGGGAGAGTGGGAATTGCCATGTTATCAAACTTTGATTTTTGCCATACATGATTATGTATACTTAACACATTACTAATACTTGTCATATTTTGTGTTTTCTTGTTCTTTTCAATTAAAAAAAAAATCAACTGAGATATTAATCATGCTTTCTTTTTCTGTCCATTTATAAGTAATTTCAAAGTTTATATGTTAAACAGTATGGAGTTACAATTACAATGCAAAATAGGAAGGACTGTTGGATTCTAGCTTGAATTATACTTATTCATGTAGCCATACTAAAACGTATTGATTACTTTACATGTATAATGAATGTATATGTTGGTGTCAATGAAGGGTGGATAAGAACTAGGTGTATGGAAAGTTATTGAGTGAGACAATGGGGGGAGGCAGGAAGTTTACATTCGGTCAAGCATATTATTGTTTAATCTCATGGATCCTATGGAGGGAGAATAAAGGGAAACAGTCTGGTTTCAGTCACTGATAAAGTAGGACATCCATGGAGTAGGGAGGAGTGAGGAATTCAGCCCGAGATCAGGTCAGATGAAGTGAGAAGGAACAGTCCTATTACACACATATACTTACATGCCCACGAAGGTTCTAGCAGGAGGCAGGGCCATGACTACACCAATGAGAGGAACCAATTAAGTTCTTGACTAGCAACAGAGATGTATTGGCTGTCTAGATGTGAAAGGAGTTGACTCCGCCTAGTAGGAGGGTATAAATATATGTGCTTGTGTAAACATGTCTTTGTATTTGCAGCTGTATGACCTAGTGGGTGAATAAACTTGGTTTGAGCTTTTCCTAGTCATCCGTTTGAGTGTTTACTCTGTTTGTTTAGAACCTAACAGTAGAAATCTCTGAGGTCATGAAAAGCTCAGTTGACATTTTAAGTTGTTCAGAGTTAAAAACTGTTAAAGCATTGACTTTGATGAAAATTGATAAAGCTGCTGTAGACAAGGTATACCATTGATTTTGCAGTGTATGCATTTCAGGTTTTTGGTTTCCTATTCTCATGCAATACCAATGTTTTCATATTTTTTTCTCCCAAGGTACTGAGACAGACATCGACAAACTCCACGAAATGGAAAATGAACACATAGGCCTGTGAGTAAAATGAACCGGATTCATCAGGCTGGACCAAAACAACCCATTGTTGCATCTCCCTTGACAACATCATATGTTCTGACTGAGCTCCATTAAGTTTTACAGTGAGCTTGAATAGCCCACTCTGTGAGAAAAAAAATATCCTGTGCAGTTGCTCACGACACTGTTGTTGACTAAGTCTCTGAAAACAGGTTGAATAGAAAATTGAATGAAAGCAGCTGAATACATGTTGCTTACCATGAAGGCTCTTGTTCAATGAAATACAATTGGCTCTGCAGTCCACTCTGCAGTGTTTGGAGCCCTCCCACCATTGTCAGAGACTCTATGTGCGCCTCAAATGGCACCATATTTGATATTTAGTTCACAACTTTTTTCCAGAGCCCAATAAGATTAGCATGCCATTTGGGACGCATCCCTCTTTGTTCCTTTTTACTTGTTAGAGGGTGACATTGACGTGACTCTGGGAGTGAGAGACAGGACTGAAGCGATAGGCGAACACAGTGCTGCTAATAACAGACAGACAGTCATCAAGCCTTTTTTTCAAGCCTTAATTCCTCTTGTCTACCCTGTATTCTAAAGAGCTGTGAGGAAGAGAAGAGGCTGGATCAGCACAAGCTGGCTGATAGTCACTGTGGGAGTGCAGCTCTCAGCACATCCTATCCTCAGACTCAGAGAGAGGAAAAACTTGCAGGGGTCAAAAAGTGACTCGACAAAACCACAGCTTATATCAGACTTAATGGATAGTCTTTCTATTTTTCAGATGCCCAAACTTGGAGTCAACCCACCACAACAGGCCTTTCTCCCACAACAGCAAACACAGAGACACAGTAATATTGCCAAGACATCTCCTACAGCTGTTGGATGTCTTCACTCCCATCTCTGGACCATCACCCCCTCCCCCCCTTGGCCCTGACAGCTGCCGTGGCTTGGCTGGAGCCATGAGATCCATCATCCCGCTCCATCCCCGCCGCTTCGGCTGTCTGATCAATGATAGCACTAATAATAACCGCCACACTGTCACCTCCGTCTTCCCGGCCCGACCGGCACAGCCAGGGGCAGCTATGTGCAGATTGCCTCCTCCGATTAGGACCCCATTAGAGAGGGTGTTTACCCACACTCTCCCCCAGGGGCTGTCACGCTTTGCTTGCCCATCAAAAGACTGCATAGAGACCAAGGTGACCTTTTGGTCAAGTTGAAAGTGAATGTTATTTATGTATTGGTTAAATTGTCTGACAAAACTCAATTTAAGCTTTTTCCTTGGCTGATGCGATGCAATTTTGAATAGTACCTTAGGTGATGCTATATCGTAAAACATATTAACTGTTTTTCTGTGCAGCAAACTTTTGACTATTTATGAATGCTTAAGCATCATGCATGTGTATACACCTCCACAGTTCCACTCTCTGAAAGGTTAAGTGAGAATTCAGGCCACTCATCCCCTGTTGCCTCAATCACTAGGCCACACTTCACTGAGTTGTGGTGGACACTGGACAGTAATACCAGTAATACTCTGTTTGTGGGTGATGGGAGAGGGACGTCCAGCCTCTGTGCCCCTCTGTAGCCTCTAGCCCCTCTATGCCCCGGCGATGGGCAGAGGCCCCGTAAATCACTAACCGTGGCACCCAACCCCATTACAGCACTCAGTTAAAACAATCATTAGAGAAAGAAGACATATTGCCTTGTCTATCGCTGCCCCACGCCCTGCCATTAGAGCTCTGGTATCAATCACTCGCTTCTCCAGAGGAGGAACAGATAGGAGCAAAGATCTAATTTTCTCTCAAAATAAGAGGTCGCGTTTCACTGAGTTTTTCCCAAGGGTAAACTAGGAACAATTTTTAAAACAACGTTCACTTGGAATGAACCTTTGTGGAACATGTTTAACCAAAGACTTATAACACATACAAATGCAGAACAGCATGGATGTCATGCAGGGTTGCCAAATATAGAGTTTACTGAAAGAGGACGCTAGGGGCAAGGCAAACACTACTGATGTAATTTCATTACAGATATGGGAAAAGGCATATTAAACGGTAAATACTAATGATCTATTATGATAATGTAGCCTCCACTGCCATACATAACCCACCTGGCACTCTAAAAGTGTTGCCCATTCTGCCCTTACTCTGCTGAGAGAGAAACTACTGGAGTGAATTGCGTTCCTGGCTAGTCCATTATCAGGCAGCCTCTCTCCAAGTAATTTCGCTGGCAACCAAGTAATCCCAATAGACAGAAAGGAAAAGAAAATGTCATATTTCCTCTTCACTCTTTAATTCATGAGTTTTCTCCCTTATCGGCTCACTGGAGTCCTGACCTCTGTAACTTCCTGCAGGCGTTCATTGTGTGCAAACCACCCAGGTTCCCCTCCTTTCACTGACATTGTACAGTTCCTTTCCGCCCCCCATGGGTCTGATAACACGTCACACATACAGAGCTACAGTATGGAGATAAGGGGATGAGGGGATAGGACTTCCCAAATTGCTTTCTTAAATTTGATTAGCATTTCACCACCTCCACTTATTTCTGAGCATCAAGGGCAGGCCACGGCCTTGCTGTACTATGCTGGGCTCTGCTATGTACAGTACGTGTAGACCGTTTTATGCTGAAGTGGGGACCTCCACAATTGTAGACCTCCACAAGATTAACGTACTTTGGTGCGAATAGTGCAAATCAATCCCAGAACAACAACAACGGACCTTGTGAAGATGCTGGAGGAAACAAGTACAAAAGTATCTATATCCACAGTAAAACGAGTCCTATATTGACATAACCTGAAAGGCCGCTCAGCAAGGAAGAAGCCAAAACCGCCATAAAAAAGCCAGACTACGGTTTGCAACTGCACATGGAGACAAAGATCATACTTTTTGGAGAAATGTCCTCTGGTCTGATGAAACAAAAATAGAACTGTTATGTTAGGAAGAAAAAGGGGGAGGCTTGCAAGCCGATGAATACCATCCCAACCGTGAAGCACGGGGGTGGCAGCATCATGTTGTTGGGGTGCTTTGCTGCAGGAGGTACTGGTGCACTTCACAAAACAGATGACATCATGAGGAAGAAAATGTATGTGGATATATTAAAGCAACATCTCAAGACATCAGTCAGGAAGTTAAAGCTTGGTCGCAAATGGGTCTTCCAAATGGACAATGGCCCCAAGAATACTTCCAAAGTTGTGGCAAAATGGCTTAAGGACAACAAAGTCAAGGTATTGGAGTGTTCATCACAAAGCCCTGACCTCAATCCTATAGAAAATGTGTGGGCAGAACTGAAAAAGCATGTGCGAGCAAGGAGGCCTACAAACCTGACACAGTTACACCAGCTCTGCTGGGCCAAAATACCCCAAATTTATTGTGGGAAGCTTGTGGAAGGCTACCCGAAACGTTTGACCCAAGTTAAACAATTTAAAGGCAATGCTACCAAATACTAATTGAGTGTATGTAAACTTCTGACCCACTGGGAATGTGATGAAAGAAATAAAAGCTGAAGTAAATCATTCTCTTTACTATTATTCTGGCATTTCACATTCGTAAAATAAAGTGATGATCCTAACTGACCAAAGACAAGGAATTTTTACTCTGATTAAATGTCAGGAATTGTGAAAAACTGAGTTTAAATGTAGTTGGCTAAGGTGTATGTAAACTTCCGACTTCAACTGTACATTCTCATTTTCAGCACTCTGTAATGGAATTGAATCAATTCTCTGATTAAATGTGAATGAACTAATCAAATTGCAGTGGGTTAATTGAACTGTGATTTAATGTAAGGCAGTCAAAACGGTGTAGTTAAAACATAATTAAGAAGAGGATTGGATTGTGGATGGGCTTTTGGCCGGGCCAATAACTCAGAGAATTGATCAGTGGAGATTCGAGGAAGTAAGCTGCCAAGCAACGATGCCAATGAATGATCGATAGATCAAAGGTCAGAGGTCACATTGAATCGCTGTCATATGCACTTCTTTAATCAAGACTTCTCAACTAGAAAAAATAAGGCTTTTTGACCTATGTGCAAATCGATTATTCAATTGAGATCATACTGGAGACCATCATGTCTACATCTACAGTGATAGGGCCTGCTCTACTTTTATACAGGAAAGATTGAAACACGATTGCTAAAAACATAGTATAGCGTTGTATAATTCAGGTCAAGCATCATAGGACCTTCATCAATCATGAAACGTGCAGCAAAATAAGGACCGTGGTAGTATTGCTGATAATAGAGAGAGAGAGAGAGAGAGAGAGCGAGAGAGAGAGAGAGAGAGAGAGAGAGAGCGAGAGAGAGAGAGAAAGTGAAAGTGAGAGAGAGAGATGGTTATCCACACTAACAGATTTGGTTTGGTTCTTATCTAGGTGTTCTGATCTGGTTTGGGACTTGGAGACAGAAACAGCTCTGTCCTTTGGAGAATCTAAATTGGTTTTGATTGACTCCTCACGTCCTCTCCTTGCCTGTTTTTTAAAAAGGTAATGGAGGAGCGGAGGCAAGAAGAAAAACATGGAAACAAATGCGCTTGTATGAAATTAGACTCTCCTTCTGAACTTGGGCGACATCAGGCAAATTACGTTAACTGGGGTGGAATCCCAAAATAAATGTGTAAATTGATTTTTAAAAAATCTAAAACATATCTAGTTGTGCAAAATTGTATAAATAAATAAATATATTTTGTTTCGTTTATAAATATGTGCATGCTTTTCTCCTTGGAGAAAACATCAGCTGATTCAAATGGGGTGTGGCGCCGGGAGGATAATCTTGTGCATTCTCTGCCGAAGTAGGTAAACAAGGAGGTGGGCATACTCCTCCATTCACCTGCTAACCATTGGAGGAAAAAGTACCCAATTGTCATACTTGAGTAAAACTGAAGATACCTTAATAGAAAATGACTCAATTAAAGTGAAAGTCACCCAGTAAAATACTACTTGAGTAAAAGTATTTGGTTTTAAATATACTTAAGTATGAAAAGTTAAAGTATACATTATTTCAAATTCCTTATGTTAAGCAAACCAGACTGCACCATTTTCTTGTTCTGTTTTTATTTTACGGACAGCCGGTTGGTTATACACTCCAACACTCCGAAATAATTTACAAACTAAGCATTTGTGTTAAGTGAGTCCGTCAGATCAGAAGCAGTAGAGATGACCAGGGATGTTTTCTTGATAAGTGTGTGAATTGGACCATTTTCCTGTCCTGCTGAGCATTCAAAATGTAACGAGTACTTTTGGGTGTGAGGGAAAATGTATATAGTAAAAAGTACATTATTTTGTTTAGGAATATAGTGAAGTAAAAGTAAAAGTTGTCAAAAATATAAATATTTAAGTCAAGTACAGATATACTAAAACACTACTTAAGTAGTACTTTACACCACTGCTACTAAATAACTGACACTCTCCTCGACCATTGACCACTCATGGAGGAGCGGAGAGATAGAGATAGAGAGAGAGAGTAATCCACACTAACGATGGTTTGGCCCCTCTAAAGGTGATCCTGGTCACAAAGGGGTCAAGGAGGTGACATCCGTCACTGGGGAACAGAGAAAAATACCCTAAACTGCCCGACTCCTCCCCTCACAGCAGCAGCAGAGCGATGACGGCCTTGTCTCAAATAAGGGCCGATCTATTGGTCTGATTTGTGGTCTGCGGAACAATTTCAATACCCGTCCTTGCACTGATAGATGAGGCACCCGTTTGATAAAGGGCCAATTTGCCACAGGGGCAATAGGGATGGAATTGCATCGGTGTCCTTTATTATGTCTGCTCCTCAATATCGAACAAAACAGGATGGAAAAAAAAGAATGCGCAAACCCAAGCAGGCATAGTAAAAGGAGGCTTCGATTGTAATATAGTTCTCTTATCTGTGCCCCAGGACTCAGGTGTGTTCTCTTTTTATGACTTCAAACTTTAGCAAAATAAGAGGGGAAATACTGGATGTTTTGGTTATTGGATCATAATTTGACAGGTAACAACTTCACAGTCAAAACAGAAGTTTGTTGTTCTATCAATCCTAAAAGGTTATGCAGATTACTGTAACGATGCAGCCTAGGCTAGACCTATTTCCCTCGTATTTGTTATCAAGGGGTGTCACATGTTATTAAAGTTGCCTATTTATTCATGTTCAGATTAAAGCTCACATTTGTATGCGTTAGCAATAGTGGTTCTTTACATACATTTTTTTAAACATTTATTTAACTACGCATGTCAGTAAAGAACAAATTCTTATTTACAATGACGCCATACCCTGGCCAAACCTGGACAACGCTGGGCCAATTGTGCGCTGCCCTTTGGGACTCCTAATCACAGCCGGATGTGATACAGCCTGGATTCAAACCAGGGACGGTAGTGACACCTATTGCACTGAGATGCAGTGCCTTAGACCACTGCACCACTCGGGAGTCCATACTTAGACCATGTCATTTCGTTGCTTATTTTGCCTAAAAACCAATGTTTAGTTTGTAATATTTCTACCACTAGACTACTCACCATCTTGAGGATCTTATGTTGGGTGTTCTTCTAGTATAGGTAGACCGTCCCCTTCTCATGTACTACTTTACCTGTGTAGTGTGCGCACATGGTTTGGGATAATCCATTCTGAAATGTCAGTGACAAAATATTACATTTTGTGCTAATTTAAATGCTTTACACTATTTCCAATTAACACAATAAAAAATTATTGTGTCCTGTTTTGAGATATATTTTAGTTTAATTTGTGGATCCACCTGTTGGTAGTATATCCTACATGAGACCATTTCCTTTTTCCGGCTGTTTAATGGAGTGATCATGTACTCGTAGGAAGACAGAAACTGAGAAGTCATAAGTCTGACATAATTGAGGTTAAGTGCTTTTGAAATCGGACCAATTCTTTAATCAATACGCTTGATAAGCTAGCTAACGCTGCTAATAATAATGTTAGCTAGCTTGCTTAACATTGACAATATGGTCAAACTAGCTACATCATCCACATTGATAATGTAGAGGCTGTATTGATAGTGTAGCTAATGTAAGTAGCAATGTATCCACATTGATCACAACTGAGCAACTCGGGTAACATAATTTTCTCTGAGTGTCCCACTTGTAATTACGACTTGGAGAGTAGTTCAAGTAAAACTTCCCAGTCGGAACTCCGAATTTACAATAAATCTGACAGCATGTGAACATATGTAATTTTTTCTTGTAAGTCATTATTTGCACTGCGTGCCTACAACACTGTAAATAAGCCTTCATTTTTATCACACTAGTCCATCGGTCTCCAACTATGTGCTACAAAATCTAACTAACTAGGCTGCCGGGTCTCCTAGAATTCATATGCAGAATACAATAATACCATATTTGGAATGTCTCAGTGAATAATAATGGCTTTCCTCTCATTTGATACCCAACTTCTTACAATCACTGTCTTGTGTACCCTCTTTTCGTCACCTTTGAAAATCATTACCACCTATTTGATAATCATTCAAACCTATGCAACCAAACCTGTACAATCAAAGGAGACACGCTCAGAAGTGGTTCAAATGATTTATGAATATAATGCATAGATACATCTTTAATCATCTGCTCTCATTTCACATTGAAGTGGTGCCTTGCATAAGGTGAATTAGCATTTCTGTTCATAATACAGGAAGCAGTTTGACTCATAGGTCCTTGGAGAGGGACCAGGGCACATTTTGTTTCCCAACACTGTTGCTAAGGAACCTGTTTAAAAACACATTTTTAAAAGGTAAGACCTCTGACACAGCTCACAATGAAAACTAAAATAGGCTTATTTTGTTGGATTAATTCATTTCTAATAAATTATAATATCACACAGGGTCTTTGTTGCCTTTGTTGTCTTCTCTGGGTTTCCATAGATTTATGGGGACTTGTTCTGCATAAGTGGTATGACGCAATGGGGTGAAGGGGGGTTTGGGTCTGAGGGAAATTAATCGTATTATTATTAATTTTATTTGCTTGCCCTCCACTGCCATTTGTAGTATCACTGATCATGGGCCTTTTCTTTTCCTAATCAGGTTTTACAGTAATAGGAGATTAGAATCTTCTCCAAAAGGGCATGTCTTGGTTTACAGAGAATCATTGGACCATGGGATGCATATAGTACCTCATTCAACCTTTCGTGAGCATAAATACTATAGATTATCTCTTTTTAGGGGATATTTAGTGCTTAAATGTATTATAATCCTGAGCAATCCAGGTTTTGTCCTGTAATCCTGTTTGTTTTTCATTTGGCCCAAAGCTGAATATCCTTAAATGAACGAAGACCAAAAGAATAATGAAATGAATGACATAAAAATGTTTCATCTTATTTATATCGTAGGCAAAGAATCCAAGCAGTACATCTCTCCACAATAGTGTAAGATCTTCATAAATGTGTTCAATTATAAATCTACTGATGTCTTGCCAAAGTTTTTTTACATGAATACAATGCCAAAAAAGATGCAACACTTTTTGGGTGGTCATTACAAAGGGAACAATTTGAGTTGATGTTTTCCTTAAACTTCTTCATATAGTGGTTTGCAGGATAATATTTAGGAATAATTTTAAAGGAAACTTCCTTAATTTTGTTAACAAGTACGTATGTGTGTGGCAACATCGTGTTCGTGTCGTTCTGTTGTTGAATGGACCAAAAGAGAAACAAATCTTTCCTACTGGTGAGTCAACAGGGAAGGTAGGCTCTGAGGGTCAGGTCTTGACACGTTCCTGAATAATAAAGCCACACCTGAAGGAATGGCATCTAAAACAATTCCAAAATCTTTAGGTGTTACAGGGACCTTGTAAAGTGATAAGAATTCCTTATAACTGAGTAAAAGACCCTCTGCATTTACCAGTTGGCTCACCAATAGGATATTATTTCGGAACCAATATTCTAAAAACAAAGACGTATTTTTATACAATATATCCTGATTATTCCATATATAATATATGTGTGGAGAAAAATTATGCTTATAAATTAAGGACCATGACAAGAAAACCTGCCTATGAAAAGCAGAACGTTTCACTGGAACTATGTCAATATTATAATTGCAAACCAACATGAAGTTAAGGCCACCAAAAGAAGAGAAGACATGACGAGGAATAAAATTCCATATAGAAGTGGGTCTTCTTAGGAATTGTTTTATCCAATTGTTTTATCCACCATTCTCATGTGTTCATTACAACAGTTTTCATAATGTAATGGGTTCGGTTTATCCACAGAAAGTTGAAAAGCATCTGGTCTATGTCCTTGATTATTTTACCATCAAGATATAAAGATAGAGCGCCATATGTTAGTCTAGAGATACCTTCTGCCTTGGTTATTAGGACTCTTCTTTTTAAAGATAAGTCCCTCTGTAACCATTGATTTAGCTTCTTCTGGGTTTTTAAATGAGGGTTAAAATTGAGTAAGCCTCCATACTTCTGATCCTTTGTAATGGTTATGCCTAAATATGTAAGTTCTTCTTTTACTGGAATACCATAATATGAAGGTGTCACCCAATCTTTGACAGCCATGAGTTCACATTTATTAATGTTAAGATATAGACCAGATGCTTTGGAAAAGGATTGTATCACATTGATCAATATGGGAATTTGGTTAGCGTCGAATACTACCCACACTAACCGTACTATTTGTGACTTGTTTGAGTATATAGTATGCTTATTGGTTATAGTATGAATATAGTTAGTATGCCAAAAGTTCCCGGATTCCATACTAAATTCGGCAAAATATGAAATATACACGCGAGGGACACTTCCGTACTTTAGGGCCCATAATGCAATTCTTCAGGAGACGGGAGTGGCTTTACATCGTTTTCAGATTTGAAGAAAACGGCAGAAAATTTGCAGCCGAAGTACGAGAGCGGATACAAATGCATTGCTTTAACTAATTATGACAAATGTTAAGCAATGTAATAAAGTAATTGCTTTTCAAATCAATTACGTTGGCTGACAATTTGTTAGCTATGCTGTCCTTACGAACCACATAGCATATCAATACAGCAGTATGTACCAGTATGTTAGCTAGCTATCTATACATAAAATTTGCTAGTATAATAACTATAGGCTATCTAACTACCCAACGTTTAATGACTTGATTATTCTCGTCATTCTTAGCTTAGCTAAATGGTATAGTCGTTTTGCATTCTCAATGGACATTCGGGTGCTTTCAGAAATTCGCTCTGGCTATCTACTCCGATTTCAGAACACTCGTCTGAGTGTACCGGAGCGCATAATAATGAAATTTACGAGCGCTCAACACCGGTTGAATATGGCCGCGTCAGTTAACGTCTCGGCAAAAAAAAAAGCGTAATTAAATTGTTGTCACCAACGCTCTGGAAAACATGAAAACTGCCTAACCAGCTCTGCTAGGTCGAGTAAAATGGTCAGAGTGGTCACCGAGCATCCAGTGTGCGCTCTGAATTTACAAACGGACAATCTGACAACGTTGTGAATCTACGAGCGCATCCTGGTACTCAATATTGAATTTAAGAACACACCCAAAGTCGTAAAATGTCTAACTAGTAATTTGTTATGCTAACTAGCTAGCAAGATGACCGAGGTAAAGAGAGATTCAAATAGGATATTCGCGCTTTCAACTTGAGCCACAGACTCCAAATAAGTGTCATGATGTTGGAAAAATTGCGCACAACATTGCACAGGTCTTATTTTCACGATTTTGACATTAATTTGCTTTCAAAGGCTAATAAACAGTGGAAATGTGAGCAGCATTTTGTATTCCCAGTTGAATTAGTACAAACTTTTTTTAACATTCTAATTTCAATAGCTCCTTGGTCATGTGACCTAATGACTTCAAACAAGGTTCAGTATGTCCACTGACTACCCTTCTATATTTCACACCCTTTATTTAGTTTGTCCATTTTCATCTCACATGATTTTGCATGAATTTTTCCAAATTAAAAATTGCAATAGCTCCTTGGTCATGTGACCTACTGACTTCAAACAAAGTTCAGAATGTACACTGAGTGGGCCTACACATTGCACACCTTTTAGTTTGTCCATTTTCATCTCACATTTTTACATTAATTTTTAAAACTTTCAAATTTAAATAGCTCCTTGGTCATGTGACCTACTGACTTCAAACAAGGTTCAGAACGTCCACTGACATTTAAATTAGGATTTTTTTTAGTAAAGTCTTGTGAGATGAAAATGGACAAACTAAAGGGTGTGCAATGTGTAGGCCCACTGAGTGGACATTCTGAATCTTGTTTGAAGTCAGTAGGTCACATGACCAAGGAGCTATTGAAATTTTTAATTTTGAAAAATTAATGTAAAATCATGTGAGATGAAAATTGACAAACTAAAGGGTGTGCAATATAGAAGAGTAGTCAGTGGACATTCTGAACCTTGTTTGAAGTCAGTAGGTCATATGACCAATGAGCTATTGAAATTCAAAAATGTAAACAACAAAAAGTGTGTGCAATGTGTGTCTATGCCATCTGGTAAGCAACAAACCGTTTTGAAAGTTTTAGGAGTAATGGTTAAAGAGCTATTGAAATTTGAACAATTTGATTTGTCACTATGTTAATGGTCCCTAACTGCTGTTGGTGGATGTAAGGTAAACTACAGGCGAATATTGTTGAATATCGAACCTGAAACTGTCTTTACCTTGATAGCAAGATGTTGCATGGCAACAGCATCAACTTCTGGTAGACCTGTGAAGAGTTAGTATGCTCAACTGAAAGGATACTGTTCGTTTACAGTATACTAAAATTAACTAATAGTATGTAGTATATACTCATTAAGTATGTAATATACAGTATGTTAGTATGGGTATTCGAACAGCTATAGTCTTTACACTGTACCACTCAAAGGGGGGTATGCAGTGTAGATCTCTTAAAAAGAGAGATTTGAATCTTGATCCTCTCTTTACACTACACAAGTATCTTTCCTGGACCTAGTTTGTGTCTTCAAAGTAGTGTAGTGTAAAGAGGCCTAGGGATGATGATGATATCCATTAAAACTGTGTTTTTACATTCCTTCCTATTACTTATCTCCTCTACCATACTCTAAAGCACCAGTAATCATACTTGAGTAAAATTAAAAATAGAAAATGACTCAAGTAAAGTGAAAGTTAGCCAGTAAAATTATACTTGAGTAAAAGTCTAAAAGTATTTGGTTTGATTTAAATTAAATTTTTAAGAATTCTGATTTACCATGACGGCTTACTTTAAAGCATAGACAACCCCTCCCTTAATGCAGACAACGCTTAGCCAATTGTGCGCCGTCCTATGTTTTAAATATACTTAAGCATCAAAAGTAAATGTAATTGCTAAAATATACTTAAGTGTCAAAAATAAAAGTATGAATAATTTCTAATTCCTTATATTAAGCAAATCAGACTGCACCATTTTCTTGTGTTGTTTTTATTTACGGTTAGCCAGGGGCACACTCCAACACTCAGACATCATTTATAAACAAAGCATGTGTGCTTAGTGAGTCCACCAGATCAGAGGCAGGAGGGTTGACCAGGGATGTTCTCTTGATAAGTGCATGAATTAGACCATTTTCCTGTACTGCTAAGCATTCAAAATGTAATTACTTTTGGGTGTCAGGGAAAATGTATGGAGTAAAAAGTACATTCTTTTCTTTAGGAATGTAGTGAAGTAAAAGTTGTTCAAAATATAAATAGTAGAGTAAAGTACCGATACCCCCAAAAAACTACTTAAGTAGTACTTTAAAGTTTTTTTTACTCCACTGCCTTTGTAACCTTTGTTTAACTAAGCAAGTCAGATAACCCTCCCGTGGTCCTGGGGTCAGGGTGACCCAGGTCCTGTGTGTGGAGGGCTCCCTGCTCTGTGCTCTGTGCTCGTGGGTCAGAGCGACCCAGGCCCTGTGTTTCCAGGGCTCCCGCTCTGTGCTCTGTGCTCTGCGCTAGTGGGTCAGAGCGACCCTGCCAGCCATTGGCGAGGCGTATGCCGTTGAGTGTAATAGAGAGTCTGCGAGTGTGGCGAGGTTATGCCTGGCTCCCCGCTCTGTGCTCTGTGCTCTGCGCTCAGTGCTCGTGGGTCAGAGCGACCCTGCCAGCCACTACACATGTCCAGACATGCCCCGCTGTGTGCTAGAGAGCAGCCAAGTGTTATAGTTGTGCTCTGTGCTCACGGGTGAGAGCGACCCAGGCCCTGTGTTTCCAGGGCTCCCGCTCTGCGCTCTTGAGTCAGAGCGACCCTGCCAGCCACTGGCGAGGCGTATGCCGTTGAGTATAGTAGAGAGTCTGCGAGTGTGGCGAGGTTGTGCCTGGCTCCCCGCTCTGCGCTCTTGGGTCAGAGCCACCCAGCCAGCCACTACACAAGTCCAGACATGCCCCGCTGTGTATAGTAGAGAGTCTGCGAGTATGGCGAGGTTGTGCCTGGCTCCCCGCTCTGCGCTCTTGGGTCAGAGCGACCCAGACAGCCGCTACACAGGTCCAGACATGCCCCACTGTATGCTAGAGAGCAGCCAAGTGTTATTGTTGTGCTCTGCACTCACGGGTCAGAGCGACCCTGCCAGCCACTGGCGAGGCGTATGCTGTTGAGTATAGTAGAGAGTCAGCGAGTGTGGCGAGGTTGTGCCTGGCTCTCCGCTCTGTGCTCTGCGCTCGTGGGTCAGAGCGACCCAGCCAGCCACTACACAGGTCCAGACATGCCCCGCTGTGTGCTAGAGAGCAGCGAAGTGTTTTTAGTTGTGCTTTGTGCTTGTGGGTCAGAACGACCCAGGCCCTGTGTTTCCAGGGCTCCCGTTCTGCGCTCTTTGGTCAGAGCGAACCTGCCAGCCACTGGCGAGGCGTATGCCGTTGAGTGTAGTAGAGAGTCTGCGAGTGTGGCGAGGTTGTGGGTGGCTCCCCGCTCTGCGCTCTGTGCTCTGCGCTCTGTGCTCTGCACTCTGTGCTCTGCACGTCAGAGCGACTCAGCCAGCCACTGCACAGGTCCATACATGCTCCGCTGTGTGCTAGAGAGCAGCCAAGTGTTATTGTTGCTCGGGTGGGGTGGGTCAACTGCACACGGCTACACACAAGCGTGCAAGCGAGCCTCGTGCATTTTCAGGTCTCGGTCTCCCGCGTAAGCCGGCTGGCCGGCCATATGTAGAGAGGATACTAATATTGTCAGCGGCACACACACCCACCCACACCCACACCCACACACACACCCACACACACACACAAAGTGACCTGCGCCCCACCCGTGCCAAGTGCGCTTTTCCCAGCCACTCAGTGGACCCCATCAGTGGAGCCAAGCGGCCATGACCATGCGTTTTACGGCCGCGCAGGTTCTAGAACAGATCTTGTCCAGCGTGGCCCAAGAAGACTACTCAGATTCCCAGGAGGAAGAGGAAGAGGTTTCGGGAAGACGAAGACGGGGAGGAATACAACCCCGAGCGCCGCGAGGTCGACAATGCTTCTTCTCCTTCTTCTGAGGAAGAGCCCGAGGAAGCACAGGTACTCGAGGCTGCTGCGATTCGACGACCGCCAGTCGAGACCCGCCAGACTCGCCACGGACAAACTCACAGCCATACGAGAGGTCTGGGACCTGTGGGAGGCGCGGCTGCCGGCCCTCTACAACCCGGGGCCTGACGTGACGGTGGACGAGCAACTGGTCCCGTTCAGAGGTACTGTGCATGCGTGTGCGTGCGAATGTGCGTGCGCATGTGCGTGCGCGTGTGTGCGTATATGTCTATAGAGAGGTAGTAACTGTAGCAGCGGGAGCAACGGCTGTGGCAGCACTAGCAGCGTGTGTAACACAAAAGGCTGTTGGCCCCAATGAGACAGTAACGACACTAATCTCTTGTCCCCTTTCCAAAAGGCCGCTGTCCTTTCCGTCAGTACATCCCCAGCAAGCCGGCGAAATACGGCATCAAGTCGTGGGTGGCCTGCGACGCCAAGTCCAACTACGCTTGGAAGATGCAAGTGTACACCGGCAAGCCGGCCAGCGGAGGCCCCGAGAAGAACCAGGGGATGCGCGTCGTCCTCGATCTGACAACGGGACTGAGCAGTCGCAACGTCACCTGTGACAACTTCTTCACCTCCTACGAACTGGGCCAGCGGCTCCTCGAGAGGAACCTCACCATGGTGGACACAGTGAGAAAGAACAAAGCCGAGCTCCCGCCCGCGCTGCTCGAGTCCAGGGGCAGACAGGTCCTGTCCTCCAGGTTTGCCTTCACGCCCACCGCCACTCTAGTGTCCTACCTGGCAAAGAAAAACAAGAACGTGCTACTTTTGAGCACGCTGCACACAGAGGGCCACATTAGCGATCACCGCGACAGGAAGCCGGCCGTCATCCTAGAATAAAACTGCAACAAAGGCGGCGTGGACAACCTAGACAAGGTGGTCGGCACCTACAGCTGCAGACGGATGACTGCCCGCTGGCCCCTGGTCGTCTTCCACAACATCCTCGACGTGTCTTCCTACAATGCCTATGTCACATGGCGAGAGATCAAGCCTGACTGGATGCCTCGCAAGTGGAACAAGCGCAGGGTGTTCCTCGAGCAGCTGGGAAAGGCACTTGTGAAGCCGCTGATCCAAAAAAGGCAGCATCTCCCCCGCACCGAAGCTGCGTCAGCACTTGTCAAAGTCCTACAGAGTGCTACGGCGGCGGCTCGTGGTCAACAACGCGAGGGGCCCGCCCCTGGCACGGCCGCTGCCCCGCTCGTTGCCCCGGCCACCGGGGCAAGTAAAGAGGAAGAGGTGTCAGCTCTGCCCACCCAAGAAGGACTCCAAGACACACACGGTGTTCTGCAGGTGTAAGAAATACATCTGCAACGGCTGTTCACACGCATACTGTCACACTTGCGCACATTGGGCCTTTAGCCAGGATGGGACAGGGTGACCCGGAGGACGCGGGGACTAGAAACAATACGAGGACGACAGGAGGGTTAAGAACAAATTCTTATTTACAATGACAGCCTATTGAGGAACAGTGGGTTAACTGCCTTGTTCAAGGGCAGAATGACAGATTTTTACCATGTCAGCTCAGGGATTCAATCCAGCAACCTTTCTTTTACTGGCTAACGCTCTAACCACTAGGTAACCTGCCTTTCGGCTAATACCAGAAGAACACATGTCCACTTCACATGAGGTTTTTAGTGTTTGAACATCAGAGGTATTATCATATCAGATATCAAACCCACATTGGCCTCCACAGAGAAAGACAGGAGATTATTGAGTGCCTGGACGGGGATGCACCTGCAATAAAGCTCTGCTTTAAAGTGATGAAATTAGAATTATTAATCAGCCATTGATTAATCATTTTGACATACTGCCTAATTTCCAGGCAGAACAGGGAACTCCAAGGGTATTTGTGAGGGGTGAGTGCACTTAAATCAAAACAGGATGTAATATGCTTTGTGTGGAGTAGGGCTGGCCCCCTGGGAGTTAATACTCAATAGCACAGGGGCATGTCACTGTGAAATTAAAACACAAATAAATACACACAAACCAAATAGTTATGCCACATACTAGGCTACACAAGCACACTTATCATTGCATTTGCAAAAAGCATACTTTGCACTTATCTTGATTTAGATTAGTTGAATTCCATATCAATACATTTGCATGCATATAATATCCATGATGATTGATTAACCTTATTGATTAATTGTTGATACACTTAGGAGGTAAATGTAACACTATTTAACAGTTAGTAATATTGCTTTAACACAATTCCACGTGGTCTATGAGCCAGCTATAAACCTTGGTTTACTACATTTTGTTTTGTTTTGTTGCAACACTGCCATCTACCTAGATTAGCCTACCTGACTCTTCCTTCCCTAAAGTACTATCCACATGGGTGCGCTGTGTTCACAAGAAAGCTGCGGTCGCGTGCCATATCCTTTTAGGGAAATGACATCATTTTCGCTTCACGCTGCTGTGTCTAATGGAAACGCGCTAGATTGGAACTTGAAAGTCTGAACATTTGTAGTCGTGGGAGGTAAGACACACTGCAGTTTTATTTTCTATAATGAGATGCGACTATTTTGTACCGTACCGTTAGCTTCTGCCTGCCAGTGCCACATTGTTATAGATGGGTTAGCTTAGTTGTACAGAAAGCTAGCTAGCAGACGTTAGTGCTAGCCGGCTGATATTAGCTAACGTTAGCTAGCTAGCTAGTCAGCCAAGCCATGGTTTCAGCCACGTCTAAATGTATCGTCTAGCTAGCTATCTTGCTTCCTATATTTAAACATGTTGTATCCATCTCTGTACTCATAGCTAACGTTAGTTATCTAGCTAGCAATGGTGCTACTGCTAGTTAGTTTGCTTGACAGAAAGAAATGTCAACAAAGCCCCTCTCAACCCTTTCTGCTTTGTGTTCTCCCCAGGTGTCAAGTGGATTTTGAAACGTGACCCGTCTCGAATAGAATCTTATATGGCTGCCCCAGCCTTGCAACAGCCCAGTTTTCTTCTGGTTAGTGGTAACTCCTATATTGTATTGCTCATCATGAGCTAGTTACATGTGAAATATATGTTGCCTGCCTGAAGTTCTCATGAGCCAAGTCAATGTCACAAAACGTCAGTTAACTAACACTGTGACAGCAGTAACTGTTGTCTACTCTTATGATGTTCTCTTCTCGTTACAGGCCAATCTGAAAGTTGACTCGACCACCAAACCTTTTCTCCAGCGGTGCCAGGAGCTGGTGAAGGTCATTGATGACTACCCTGCAAAGGTGCAGTTTGCTTGTATAGACCAGCGTTGTTGAAGCAAGTTGTCAAGTCTGGATAAAACATTGAATCAAATTGTATTTGTCACCTGCGCCGAAAACAACAAGTGTAGACCTTACCGTGAAATGCTTACTTACAAGCCCTTAACCAACAAAGCAGTTCAAGAAATAGTTAAGAAATTATTTACTAAATAAACTAAAGTAAAAAGTAATTCAATAACAATAACGAGGCTGTATACAGCGGGTACCGGTCCCGAGTCAATGTGCGGTGTGGGCAGGTTAGTCGAGGTAATTAGTACATGTACAGTACTAGTCAAGTTTGGACACCTACTCATTCAAGGGGTTTTTCTTTATTTGTACTGTTTTCTACATTGTGGAATAATAGTGAAGACATAAACTATGAAATAATACATATGGGATCATGTAATAACCAAAAAAGTGTTAAACAAATCTAAATATATTTGAGGTTCTTCAAAGTAGCCACCCTTTGCCTTGATGACAGCTTTGCACACTCTTGGCATTCTCTCAACCAGCATCACCTGAAATGCTTTTCCAACAGTCTTGGAGTTCCCACATATGCTGAGTACTTGTTGGCTGCTTTTCCTTCACTCTGCAGTCCAACTCATCCCAAACCATCTCAATTGGGTTGAGGTCAGGTGATTGTCACCAAACTAGATGGGATGGCGTATCGCTGCAGAATGCTGAGGTAGCCATGCTGGTTACGTTTGCCTTGAATTCTAAATATATCACGAACATTGTCACAAGCAAAGCACCATCACACCACCACCTCCATGCTTCACGGTGGGAACCACACACGCAGAGATCAAAGATTTCAAATGGACAGATTTCCACCGGTTTAATGTCCATTGTTTGTGTTTCTTGGCCCTAACAAGTCTTTTGTTATTATTGGTGTCCATTTTATTTTCATTTAACCTTTATTTAACTAGGCATGTCAGTTAAGAACAAATTCTTATTTACAATGACGGCCTACTCCGGCTAATCCCGGACAACGCTTGGCCAATTGTGCGCCACCCCATGGGACTCCCAATCACGTCCTGATGTGATACAGCCTGGATCCTTTAGTAGTGGTTTCTTTGCAGCAATTCGACCATGGAGGCCTGATTCACGCAGTTTCCTCTGAAGAGTTGATGTTGAGATGTATCTGTTACTTAAACTCTGTGCGGTATTTATTTGGGCTGAAATTTCTCAGGCTGTTAACTAATGAACTTATCCTCTGGAGCAGAGGTAACTCTGGGTCTTCATGAGAGCCAGTTTCATCATAGTGCTTGATTGTTTTTGCAACTGCACTTGAAGAAACTTTCAAAGTTCTTGACATTTTTTGGATTCACTGACCTTGTCTTCAAGTAATGATGGACTGTTGTTTCTCTATGCTTATTTGAGCTGTTCTTGCCATAATATGGACTTGGTATTTTATCAAATAGGGCTATCTTCTGTATACCACCCCTATCTTGTCACAACACAACTGATAGGCTCAAACGCATTAAGAAGGAAAGAAATTCCACAAATTAACTTTTAAGAAGGCACACCTGTTAATTTAAATGCATTCCAGGTGACTACCTCATGAAGCTGGTTGGGAGAATGCCAAGGGTGAGCATTTGTTAGGTTAGATTACTTGTTAGATATTACTGCATGGTCGGAACTAGAAGCACATGCATTTCGCTACACTCGCATTAACATCTGCATAACCATGTGTATGTGACAAATAAAATTGGATTTGATTTGAAGCTGTCATCAAGGCAAAGGGTGCCTACTTTGAAGAATCTCTAATATATTTTGATTTGTTTAGGACTTTTTTGGGGGGGGGTTACTATATGATTGCATATGTGTTATTTCATAGTTTTGATGTCTTAACTATTATTCCACAATGACTTGGGTGACTGAAGTCTTTGAAAACATTTTGGGCCTTCCTCTGACACAGCCTAGTACATAGTTCCTGGATGGCAGGAAGCTTGGCCCCAGTGATGAACTGGTCTGTACACATGACCCTATGGCAACTGCTTGGTCTAATAACGAGCAGTTATCATACCATGCAGTGACGCAACCGGTCAGGATGTCATACCATGCAGTGATGCAACCGGTCAGGATGTCATACCATGCAGTGATGCAACTGGTCAGGATGCTCGCAATGGTGTAGCTGTAGAACTTTTTGAGGATCTGGGGACCCATGCCAAATATTTTCAGTCTCCTAAGGAGGAATAGGTGTTGTCGGGCCCTCTTCACGACTGTCTTGGTGTGTTTGGGCCTTGATCGTTTTTTGGTGATGTGGACACCAAGGATCTTAACTCTCGACCATCTCCACTACAGCCCCGTAGATGTAAAGGGCGGTGTGTTCGGCCCTCCTTTTTCTGTAGTCCACGATCAGCTCCTTTGTCTAGCTGATGTTGAGGGAGAAGTTGTTGTCCTGGCACCACACTGCCAGGTCTCTGACCTCCTTCCTATAGGCTGTCTCATCGTTGTGATCGGCCTACCACTGTTGTCATTAGCAAACGTAATGATTGTGTTGGAGTCGTGCTTGGCCACACAGTCGTGGGTGAACATGGAGTGCAGGAGGGGACTAAGCACGCACTCCTGAGGGGCCTCCATGTTGAGGATCAGTGTGGCAGATATGTTGTTGCCTACCCTGTCATTCTTAGTTGCTTGGAGGTTTATGATTTATATAAAACGCTTACTAGTGTTTGTTTTTTTTAAAGGGTTGGGGCAGACCCATAAGTTGGATTCTCCAGGCTTTCATGCCAATGTGGAATGTGTTTAGGCAGCTGTTACTGTGTGGTATGGTGGGATCAGAGGGGATATCAGGGTAGGGTGACACAGTTCCTGGAAATCAGTGTCTCAGGAACAGCTGCTACACTGCAGATGCCTCACTCTGCGTGTGCGCGTTACAGAGGAAGAGCACCTATCTGGCAGTAGGTCAGAAAGAGCATTGAACATCCCTACCCAAACCGATTCAGCTCAAATCAACCATGTTATCCAATCTCATTCATCCTCTTGTCTTCCACCGGAAGTTTCCTCTCCATGATCTGATGACATTGTTGTGGAGGGAGACTTAAGCAGGGATAATGGAGGTAAGCTTGTGACTGACAGCATTAATATCGTTCTCTCTTCAGGAGCTGCACCTGATCTTCCCCTGGCTTGTAGAGAGTGTTTTTGGCAGTTTGGATGGGGTCATCATGGGCTGGAACCTGCAATTCCTGCAGGCACGCAGCAATGAGTACAACATCGTCATGGACTTTCTCGATCCTAGGTAGGCCTCACAAGCTCCTTTGGTGTTAGCTGCTATTTGTAATGCTCGTGTAACACTACAGCGTTGCTCCCTATTGTATTCGGTTGCACAAAAACAGTTTGTGGGAAGCCAGAAGTTACAAATATATATATATATATTTCAACTTTCTATGCCAGTGGGCAAGACGGTTGGTCATTAAAACGGGGATAATGTGAGAACGTATTATAAAAGACTTTCCAAACACATAGGGTGTTAATGTTACTTTGGTGTGTGTGTCACTTCACTGTGACACACTATGTATTACAGTGCATTTGGAAAGTATTCAGACACCTTGACTTTTTCCACATTTTGTTACGTTACAGCCTTATTCTAAAATGGATTAAATACTTTTCCCCCTCATCTATCTACACCCAATAACACCATAAAGACAAAGCAAAAACAGGTTGACATTTTTGCAAATGTATTTAAAATAAAAAAACATAAATATTACATTTATAATAAGTATTCAGACCCTTTACTCAGTACTTTGTTGAAGCACCTTTGGAAGCGATTACAGCCTTGAGTCTTCTTGGGTAGGATACTACAAGCTTGGCACACCTGTATTTGGTGAGTTTCTCCCATTCTTCTATGCAGATCCTCTCAAGCTCTGTCAGGTTGGATGGAAAGCGTTGCTGCACAGCTATTTTCAGGTCTCTTCAGAGATGTTAGATCGGGTTGAAGTCTGAGCTCTGGCTGGTCCACTCGAGACTTGTCCCGAAGCCACTCCTGTGTTGTCTTGGCCGTGTGCTTAGGGTTGTTCTCCTGTTGGAAGGAGAACCTTCACCCCAGTCTGAGGTCCTGAGCGCTTTGGAGCAGGTTTTCATCATGGATCTATCTGTACTTTGCTCCGTTAATCTTTCCCTCGATCCTGACTAGTTTTCCAGTCCCTGCTGCTGAAAAACATCCTCACAGCATGATGTTGCCACCACCCTGCTTCACCTTAGGGATGGTGCCAGGTCAGACATGCTGCTTGGCATTCAGGCCAAAGAGTTCAATCTTGGTTTCATCGGACCAGAGAATCTGGTTTCTCATGGTCTGAGAGGCCTTTTGGCAAACTCCATGCGGGCTGCCATGTGCCTTTACTGAGAAGTGGCTTCCGTCTGGCCACTCTACCATACAGGCCTGATTGGTGGAGTGCTGCAGAGATGGTTGTCCTTCCGGAAGGTTCTCCCATCTCCACAGAAGAACTCTGTTAGAGTGACCATCGGGTTCTTGGTGACCTCCCTGACCAAGTCCCTTCTCCCTAGATTTAGCCTGGCTGCCAGCTCTAGGAAGAGTCTTGGTGGTTCCAAACTTCTTCCTTTTAAGAATGATGGAGGCCACTGAGTTCTTGGGGACCTTCAATGCTGCAGAATTGTTTTTTGTACCCTTTCCCAGATCTGTGCCTCGACACAATCCCGTCTTTGAGCTCTATGGAGAATTCCTTCGACCTCACAGCATGTTTTTTGCTCTGACATGCACTGTTATCTAGATAGGTGTGTGCCTTTCCAAATCACGTCTAATCAATTGAATTTACCGCAGGTGGACTCCAATCAAGTTGTAGAAACATCTCAAAGATGATCAATGGAAACAGGATGCACCTGAGCTCAATTTCTAGTCTTATAGCAAAGGGTCTGAATACTTATGTAAATAAGGTATTTCTGTTTTTTTTATTTGTAATTTGCAAAAAAATTCTAAACCTGTTTTCGCTTCGTCATTGAGGTATTGTGTGTAGATTTGAAGAGGGGGAAAAATGTATTTGATCCACTTTAGAATAAGGCTGTAACATAACAATGTGGAAAAGGTTAAGGGGTCTGAAAACTTTCCGAATGCACTGTATGTGTAACTGTGTTGTTGTATGTGTCGAACTGCTTTGCTTTATCTTGGCCAGGTCGCAATTGTAAATGAGAACTTGTTCTCAACTTGCCTACCTGGTTAAATAAAGGTGAAAAAATACATAGAAAATCAAATGTATGTTGCTGTACAATGTGACAATGTCTCTTTTGTACCATTACTGTGTGTCTATGACAACCCCTCAGGAACCTTACATTTTATTATTTTTAATTGGACATTTATTTAACTAGGCAAGTCGGTTAAGAACAAATTATTATTTACAATGATGGCCTACCGGGGAACAGTGGGTTAACTGCCTTGTTCAGGGGCAGAACAACATATTGTTATCATGTCAGCTCGAGGATTCGATCCAGCAACCTTTTTTGGCCCAACGCTCTTACCACTAGGCTACCTGCCGCCCCAGCCTAAATTACTTTATAAAAAGCATTTTTCGAAAAATAGTAATGTACTGTATACTACCTTAATTATGATTGTATATGCTTTTCAGTGGGCCAATGATGAAGCTTGTGTACAAGCTTCAAGCAGAGGAGTACAAGTATGAAATACCTGTCAGCTTTCTCCCTGTAAGTCTCATCCCTTTTTAAACATTTTTTATTTTCTCAATTTGAAACATAGCAAGGTCGTCCACAACAGTGATTGGTGTAAAGCTTGGATGTTATTTTCTCTTGCAGGGTCCTGTAAAGGCATCTATACAGGAAGGTGTCCTCCCAGATTGTCCACTTTTTCACAACAAGCTGCAGTTTCCTCTGTCTGGTCTCCAGACACTCAGCCTGGCGCTCAGTATCCTTGATGCTCAAACTCAAACTCACTCTGTCCTCACCTTCTCACAAACATACAATGTGGACAATGACAATGTTTGCTTACATTATTTACATTTGTTTTGTAGTCTGGTGGTATGTCCTTAAACCATCTGCAGATCCATTTGAATATTACATGTTCATATTTGCTTCCAGTCTTATCACACCAAAGGTAAACCCTACTCAACTGTCATTACAACAGTACATGTTTTGATAGTTTGTGATAACTTCCATGATAATCAGACGTATTTGACCTAACATGATAGTTTTGATGTGATTTTCTCAGAACTACCCTCTGGGCCAGCATGTGAGCAGCTTGGACAATGCGTACTTTGTGCTTGTGGACACCTACCTCAAGTACTTCCTCCCTACAGAGGGCAGTGTTCCTCCCTCTCCATTCGCCGACAATAGAGGCTCTGTGTCTCCACCTGCTCCCAGGTACTCTACAGTGGGGATAGGTCTTATCAAAATAATGTTTCTGATAGTGGTGTAAAAGGTACTCTGTGGTTATACTTGAGTAAAAGTAAATACCTTTTTTCATATAAAATTACTCAATTAAAGGTCACCCAGGAAAATACTTTTAGACTTTTATTCAAGCAGTATCTGGTTTGAAATGTACTTAAGTACAGTGGTGGAAAAAGTACTCAATAATCATACTTGAGAAAAAGTAAAAGCTATACAAACCAGATGGCACAGTTTTATTACCGACAGACGGGCACACTCCAACACTCAGGCATAATTTACAAACACATTATTTGTGTTTAGTGAGTCCGCCAGATCTGAAGCAGTAGGGATGACAAGTTGTTGTATTGATATGTACGTCTATTGGACCATAATTCTGTCCTGCCTTAACATTAGAAGTACTTTTTGGTGTCAGGGAAAATGTGTACTAGTAAAAAGTATATATTTTCTTTAGAATTGTAGTGGAATAAAAAGTTGTGAAAAATATATAAATAGGTCAACTCATGTGCAGATACCCCAAAAATGACTTAAGTTGTACTTTACACCACTGGTTTATGTGAAAGGGTTGTGATCAGTAGAGTGAGAAAAGATGCTACCTGAACTTGTCCAATAAGAGCACACACTTTTACCTTTGGCTCCTCTTAGTTTCTCCTTCCTTCCTCATGCTATAACTCTGAGCTCACGGTTATGTCTTTGGCACCCAGGGCTCCCAGCGTGCCTTTTGCAGGGTATGGCATCCACAGCACCAGCCTCCTCAAGCGCCACATATCCCATCAACCCTCGGTCACTGCTGACCCTGCAGCCCAGGAGATCTGGAGGTCGGAGGCATTACTACAGGTGAGGCTCCTTCATCCTTTGTCAGTCATGAATGCATTAAGTCTGAATGATGTCAGTCAGGTGTTTAGGGAATCGGGAATAAGACGTGTGTTTGCGTGTGTTACCCCCAGGTTTTTGTGGAGATCTGGCTGCATCACTACTCCCTGGAGATGTACCAGAAGCTGCAGTCCCCCCAGGTGAAGGTAAGAGCATGTCACATGGACCCTCCCACCACCAAGCTCCCCCTTCACCCCTGCACGGCAGCAACGCACGGCTGACTGGCTGATGAACCCCCCCTCACTTGAACAACGGCAGGGCTCGTCCCACTCAAGTGCCATGCTAGAGCTTCCTCCATGGACCCCACATGGTGATCAGTGTCAAATCAACCTGTCCCCTGGCTGGGACTGGGACACAAAAAGGTTGTCCTATTTTCAACTAGAGGGGAGTATTTCTATAAGACTTGCACTCCCACACCTGGGCTATAAAAATGTAGTTTATATCCATCTCCTTTGCGCTGCATAGATGGGTATACTGTATGTTAGTTGCTGTTTCTTATGCTTCTTTGAGGGTAACTGGAAAATCAGGCAGAGGGAGGTCTGGCTTTGGTTTGTACTGATCTATAGTCTCCTTATTTGCACAGATTAGGAAACATGAATGCTATCAAAATGATCAAAGTTCAATGTTAAACCAATCAAAATGGGGCACAGTAAACATCAGGCATTTGTAATTATTTTTGAAAGGCAGGCTTTTTTTATTTTCTTTGTTGCTGAATTATTGGCTTATGGGCAACTGCAGAGCAAATGTTCTGCACTGATTTGGCATGTGTATCTGGTAGTAGTGCTTTAGCTTCCCGCCTGACCTGTGCATGCCGTGTGTGTGTGTGTGTGGCACCATTAACTGTTTCAGTGCCCTTCTCTGTTGTTTATTTGGCTGCTAGGCTGGTTGCCAACTCTACTTCTGTTCATGTATCATTTAGCCACCACCCTTTGTCATGATCCATACACCTGTCAAATCCCCAATGGTGTACAGGCCATACCCTTCCCATCCCTGCTGTCCCCTAGTAACTTAGTACATTCCCAGTAGAGGTCGACCGATTAATCGGAATGGCGTATTAATTAGGGCCGATTTCAAGTTTTCATAACAATCGGAAATCGGTATTTTTGGACACTGATTTGGCCGATCTTTAATTTTTTTTCACCTTTATTTAATCTTTATTTAACTAGTCAAGTCAGTTAAGAACACATTCTTATTTTCAATGACGGCCTAGGAAAGGTGTTAACTGCCTTGTTCAGGGGCAGAACGACAGATTTTTACCATGTCAGCTCAGGGATTCAACCTTGCAACCTTAGTTACTAGTCCAACTCTCTAACCACCTGCACTCCACGAGGAGCCTGCCTGCTACGCGAATGCAGTAAGCCAAGGTAAGTTGCTAGCTAGCATTAAACTTATCTTATAAAAATCAATCAATCAATAGTTAACTACACATGGTTGAGGATATTACTAGTTTATCTAGCTTGTCCTGCGTTGCATATAATCGATGCAGTGCTTATTCGCGAAAAAAGACGGTCCTTGCTCCAATGTGTACCTAACCATAAACATCAATGCCTTTCTTAAAATCAATATACAGAAGTATATATTTTTAAACCTGCATATTTAGCTAAAAGAAATCCAGGTTAGCAGGCAATATTAACAAGGTGAAATTGTGTCACTTCTCTTGCGTTCATTGCACGCAGTCAGGGTATATGCAACAGTTTGGGCCTCCTAATTTGCCAGAATTTTACTTAATTATGACATAACATTGAAGGTTGTGCAACAGGAATATTTAGACTTATGGATTCTACCCGTTAGATAAAATACGGAACGGTTCCGTATTTCACTGAAAGAATAAACGTCTTGTTTTCGAGATGATAGTTTCCGGATTCAACCATATTAATGACCTAAGGCTCGTATTTCTGTGTGTTATTATGTTATAATTAAGTCTATGATTTGATAGAGCAGTCTGACTGAGCGATGGTAGGCAGCAGCAGGCTCGTAAGCGTTCATTCAAACAGCACTTTCGTTTGTTTTGCCAGCAGCTCTTTGTTGTGCTTATGACATCAAGCCTATCAACTCCCGAGATTAGGCTGGTGTAACCGATGTGAAATGGCTAGCTAGTTAGCGGGGTGCGCGCTAATAGCGTTTCAAACGTCACTCGCTCTGAGATTTGGAGTAGTTATTCCCCTTGCTCTGTATGGGTAACAATGCTGCGAGGATGGCTGTTGTCGATGTGTTCCTGTTTCTTGCCCAGGTAGGGGCGAGGAGAGGGACGGAAGCTATACTGTTACACTGGCAATACTAAAGTGCCTATAAGAACATCCAATAGTCAAAGGTATATGAAATACAAATGGTATAGAGATAAATAGTCCTATAATTCCTATAATAACTACAACCTAAAACTTCTTACCTGGGAATATTGAAGACTCATGTTAAAAGGAACCACCAGCTTTCATATGTTCTCATGTTCTGTGCAAGGAACTTAAACGTTAGCTTTCTTACATGGCACATATTGCACTTGTACTTTCTTCTCCAACACTTTGTTTTTGCATTATTTAAACCAAATTGAACATGTTTCATTATTTATTTGAGGCTAAATTGATTTTATTGATGTATTATATTAAGTTAAAATAAGTGTTCATTCAGTATTGTTGTAATTGTCATAACGACAAAAAATAAAATTGGCCGATTTAATCGGTATCGTCTTTTTTTGGTCCTCCAATAATTGGTATCGGCGTTGAAAAATCCTAATCGGTCGACCTCTAATTCCCAGTCTGTTAAATTGCATAGTTTAAGTTAAGTATGTGGTCCTCCATAGTGTAAGAGATGCAGTATCCCCTCTTCCTCCCCCCCTAAAAAAAACCCGACCTGTCATGGCCATTGGACAGAAACAATCCTTTTACCTGTGGACTGTTCTTCAACCTAAAATAACAAACCCTGTTATTAACCATGTGTTGTGTCTTCTGTGCCTCATTGATGAGGATATTTACTGTTTAATCTCTCCTGTCTTGGGTGTGGAAAAGGCTACTGCATCACCCTAGCTGTCATAGCATTGTGTTCTTGTGGCCAATATCTTTTTGTTTCTTGTTTTCGCCCATATTTGGTGTTCATTCCTTTTCCTTTGTGGATGCACTATATCTCTTTTTTCTCCTTTCTATTCTCATGTTCACCTCCTTCCCTTCTCCCCCTCTCTCCTCCTTTCCCAACTGTGTTGTTGTCGTTTCCCTCCTCTTCCTCCCCTGGTTGTGATGGGTCGTACAGCTGGCGCTGCTGCACTATCGCCTCAGTATGTCCAGCATGCCGTGCCAACCCCTGACCCCTCCTGGCTCTGGGACCCTCGACACGTACCAAGTACTTTTACCTTTTCATCCACTCCCACCGGGCCTGCTGGAGGTAAACCTAGGCCCTGAGGACAGAGTAGTATTAAGGTTAAGGTGGGGAGGTCAAGGGTACTTCTCTTCAACAAAAAAACAAACATTTGAATGCCGTTACAGTGCGTTCTGTAAAACCAACTGCCTGGTTGACGCAACCAGTCAAAGACCTATCCTTGGATGGACCCCATTTTGACGGCACGAAATTCACATAACGTTAAACATCTCACAGTAGGATCTGGCCCATAGAGAAGTATCCTTGAAAGGAGAATGTGCCTTCAAATCATGTTTTGAGTTTGAAGAGTGGCGTTTTCATTGTATGTAGCATGTGGATGTCTGTTGTGTTGCACACTATCCTTAGTTAATGTGTCATTGTTGTCTTTCCCATCTCACATTCTTCCATTGAGCAAACACTACTACAGTATACAAAACATTATAAATAACAATTGCCCTAAATCAATTAAATAATTCATCAAATTGTCTACTTTCCTCATTCTAAGAATAATGGATCTGAATATCAATTTGAAGTACTGTATGTGCCTGTTTCTGAGCTAGACACGGATTGAATTCTGTTTTCAGCTAGGCTTTTTCAACAGCAGGGTAATTTGAGAAACAGTAACAATGGCTAGGGGAGGAACCAGGATTAGGGGAATGTTCCAAGCCCAATGTGTGATTGGTTGTTATCCGAGGAGCTTTGTGTGATTGGCTGCTGCCCCTGTGGATCTCTGTATGACTGGCTGCTGTTTCAGGAGACTTTCACCCCGACAGAGGAGCACGTTCTGGTGGTGCGTCTCCTGGTGAAGCACCTCCATGCCTTTTCCTGCAGCCTGAAGCCTGAGCAGGTCTGCTCCTCGCCCTCGGCCCACTCCCACGCCAGCCCCCTGGAAGAGTTCAAGAGGTGAGCTGAGCAGTGAGCACCCCAATAGTCAGACATCAGGGTCCACGTTCTCTCCAGGAAATCAGTCGATCTAGTTTTGTCTGTAATTCACTGTGGCCCTGTCTCTGTAGGGTGGTGGTGCAGCGTTTTGTCCAGCAGAAGCTCTATGTGTTCCTCCAGCACTGCTTTGGTCACTGGCCTTTAGATGCCTCCTTCAGAGCGGTAGGTGTTCCAACTCCATCCTCAACCTTCTCAGCTTGACTGGTGTCAATCACAACTCTCTCTCATTGGGTCCACTTTTTTATTTTTTTTGTGCTCTTCTCTATACCACCACTGTGTTTAGGTGTTGGAGACGTGGCTTAGCTACATCCAGCCGTGGAGGTACACAGGAGAGAATACCAATCCTCAGACAGACCAGAACAAAGGTGTACCTGAGAAATGGTGAGTTATCTGTTGGATTACAGTATACAGTGCCTTGCGAAAGTATTCGGCCCCCTTGAACTTTGCGACCTTTTGCCACATTTCAGGCTTCAAACATAAAGATATAAAACTGTATTTTTTTGTGAAGAATCAACAACAAGTGGGACACAATCATGAAGTGGAACGACATTTATTGGATATTTCAAACTTTTTTAACAAATCAAAAACTGAAGAATTGGCCGTGCAAAATTATTCAGCCCCCTTAAGTTAATACTTTGTAGCGCCACCTTTTGCTGCGATTACAGCTGTAAGTCGCTTGGGGTATGTCTCTATCAGTTTTGCACATCGAGAGACTGACATTTTTTCCCATTCCTCCTTGCAAAACAGCTCGAGCTCAGTGAGGTTGGATGGAGAGCATTTGTGAACAGCAGTTTTCAGTTCTTTCCACAGATTCTCGATTGGATTCAGGTCTGGACTTTGACTTGGCCATTCTAACACCTGGATATGTTTATTTTTGAACCATTCCATTGTAGATTTTGCTTTATGTTTTGGATCATTGTCTTGTTGGAAGACAAATCTCCGTCCCAGTCTCAGGTCTTTTGCAGACTCCATCAGGTTTTCTTCCAGAATGGTCCTGTATTTGGCTCCATCCATCTTCCCATCAATTTTAACCATCTTCCCTGTCCCTGCTGAAGAAAAGCAGGCCCAAACCATGATGCTGCCACCACCATGTTTGACAGTGGAGATGGTGTGTTCAGCTGTGTTGCTTTTACGCCAAACATAACGTTTTGCATTGTTGCCAAAAAGTTCAATTTTGGTTTCATCTGACCAGAGCACCTTCTTCCACATGTTTGGTGTGTCTCCCAGGTGGCTTGTGGCAAACTTTAAACGACACTTTTTATGGATATCTTTAAGAAATGGCTTTCTTCTTGCCACTCTTCCATAAAGGCCAGATTTGTGCAATATACGACTGATTGTTGTCCTATGGACAGAGTCTCCCACCTCAGCTGTAGATCTCTGCAGTTCATCCAGAGTGATCATGTGCCTCTTGGCTGCATCTCTGATCAGTCTTCTCCTTGTATGAGCTGAAAGTTTAGAGGGACGGCCAGGTCTTGGTAGATTTGCAGTGGTCTGATACTCCTTCCATTTCAATATTATCGCTTGCACAGTGCTCCTTGGGATGTTTAAAGCTTGGGAAATATTTTTGTATCCAAATCCGGCTTTAAACTTCTTCACAACAGTATCTCGGACCTGCCTGGTGTGTTCCTTGTTCTTCATGATGCTCTCTGCGCTTTTGACGGACCTCTGAGACTATCACAGTGCAGGTGCATTTATACAGAGACTTGATTACACACAGGTGGATTGTATTTATCATCATTAGTCATTTAGGTCAACATTGGATCATTCAGAGATCCTCACTGAACTTCTGGAGAGAGTTTGCTGCACTGAAAGTAAAGGGGCTGAATAATTTTGCACGCCCAACTTTTCAGTTTTTGATTTGTTAAAAAAGTTTGAAATATCCAATAAATGTCGTTCCACTTCATGATTGTGTCCCACTTGTTGTTGATTCTTCACAAAAAAATAGTTTTATATCTTTATGTTTGAAGCCTGAAATGTGGCAAAAGGTTGCAAAGTTCAAGGGGGCTGAATACTTTCGCAAGGCACTGTAGGTCAGGCTAAATAAGTGTGCTAGCAGTGTTTCCTTGATGTTTTACTCAGAGGCACGGTTTAATATTGGTGTATTTGTCTTACTGATTCCGAAAATGTTCTGATCCATCTTCTTGACCAGGGGCTTGTTTGTTCAGGAGAACCTGCTCATGTACACAAAGCTCTTTCAGGGCTTTCTCAACAGGGTGGTACGCATAGACCTGGTCAACGTCAAAAATGCACTAATGGTCTTCAGGGTGGCCAAAGTCTTCGCTCAGCCAAACCTATCAGAGATGATTCAGAAAGGTAAGAACAGAAACAATCACCTAGTCTTATGATACTTGTGTGATGCAGATGCACTAATAGTAATGTCCAACTACAGTAGACTGTGCTATCGCTAACCTGTCCTACCCTAACCCTCCTATCTGTCCCTCCCCAGGAGAGCAGCTGTTTCTGGAGCCGGAGCACGTCCTCCACCATCGGCAGCACCGGGTGTTCCTCACGCCAAGCCACGGTGGAAGCTTCCTGTCTGCCCGGCAGTCCGTGGTGACAGACGGGGTTTTCAGGGTGAAGAGCCACGTGTACGGCCTGGAGGGCCAGGACTGCCAGTACAAACAGATGTTCGGCACAGAGCTGAGGGGCGCGGTGAGTGGAGTGGAGGCAGCATACTTGGGGGTGGTTTCATTGCAATTCCAGATTTGCAAGTTTGTTATTCCAATTCCCATTTCTGGATTTGAACCCAACTTTGGGAGAAAAGTGCTAATGAGGCTAATGGTGAGCGTTAACCACCTGCTACAAGCACAGTCTGTGTGGACTTTATTGAATTTGCTAGGCTGACTGTTCACACATTTTGTCATCAGTTAACTGTAGTCTCAGTTGAGTAAAATGAACTATCTACGCTATGCAAGATTAGATTGAACTGTACTGTGTTGCTGACTTTCTGGAGAAGACGATGTTCTTCTTGCTTCTCACAACCGCCCAGGCCTGCCCTTCATCTTAGATTTACATTTGTCATTTAGCTCAGGGTCCAAACTCAGTCATGCCTCCCCCTGGGTAAACGTTTTGGTTTTTGCCCGAGCACTACACAGCTGAATCAAATATCCAACTCATCATCAAGCTTTGAATCAGCTGTGTGGTGCTAGGGCAAAAAACTAAACGTGCACCGAGAGGGGGCCCCGGGACCGAGTTTGGGAAACCCTGATTTAGATGCTTTTATCCAGAGCAACTTAGAGTAGTGAGTGCATACATTTTCATACTGGTCCCCTGTGGGAGTTGAACCCGCAACCCTGGCATTGCAAGCGCCATGCTCTAACAACTGAGCCACACAGCACCACTAGAACCAATCAACAACTACTCCTTTAGTCTGATGTTTTGAGGCTGCATATAAGCATGGTCACTGTCATCCTTCTTTGATGTAGGTCCTGAAGCTCATTCAGATCATCGCCCAGGCGAGGCAGACAGCTAAGAGGATATCAGATCACTCAGCTGAAGTGGCGGCCAATAACTCCTTCATGTCTTGGTTTGGAATGGGCTCCCCCGACCTCAACTACACCTTCAATGGAGGAGAGGTGGATGACACTGGGGAATGTGTCAAGAAGACCCACGAGTTCCTGGAGAGGTCACTGGACTACCTCTGTCTGATATTTCGTGTAGGTTCACACAGACTTTTTCCTTAAGATTTTCGCATGTGCTAAACTGCTGTAATTGATATAATCAAACTTAATTCAACTAATGTTGGGTGAAAATGTGTCATGCTATTCTGTCTCGTCTCCAGCTGAATGCAGGGCAGCTTTCTCAGCTGATGGCAACCCTGGGCTCTGGTCAGGACGATGGGAACTCCAGGCAGCTACCAGACTGTGTTCAGGGTGAGAATGGACTCATCCTCACAGACCTGGGCCGAATGCAGGTCAGACTACTTATTCAACTCACCCAAAACTACAACCCCAACCATGTCATAGAGGGATTGTTAAAAATGTGTCATGTTTTTGCAGATCATCAATGGACTGCGTAGATTTGAGATTGAGTACCAAGGAGACCCAGAGCTTCAGCCCATCAGGAGCTATGAGAATGCCGTCCTGGTCAGACTGTTTTTCAAGATCTCGTCCCTGGTGAATGAGAGGGTATGTGATATGTAGCCTAACAGAATCTGAGTTATCATAGCCCAAGCATTCCGTAATCAGAACCATTCTCCCCTCCATAGTTCGGAGGTCACATGGAAGTTCTGTGCTCGCGGCCGGACTTCCTGGGCCGGTTGGGACGACACTACCTGGCCAGCCCCGAGGTCATGGCGGACGGCAGGCAGAGGAGCCCAGAGACACGGCGAACAGCGGAGAGGAACCGACGGCCGCGGCTAAGTCTGCGCACACTGGCGAGCTACAGAACCCTGCTGATGCTTCTATTTCTCTACCTGTTTGGGGTGCTGTTCTCATTCGGGCCCATATCCAGCACACTGCTCATCCTTACAGGCGGCTTTCTCTATGGACTCTTCATAACCCTGTTTGGAGATAAACTCAAGTCCCAGTAGCAGGGGAATGAAAAGGTTTTTTTTGCCACCTGCCTTTGCTTGGCCATCTTATGATATATTCAGTCCCTTTTTATTCTTGTAAATAAATACAAGTGCATTGCTTTTCAGATGAAGTTTGCAAAATCTTTTTTTTAAGCAGTTTTACTGATTGACAGTTGTATGATTTAATATTCTAACAAAATATTGAATGTTTTTCAATTGAACATTGAAAGGATGGTGGTGATTATCCTCAAACTACAAGATTGACCAGTGTAATAAATAGTTACATGAGTCTTGCACTAGTATTTTGAATTGATGCTAATCATTTAACTGAAGATGGTATTCTTTGCCTTTATCGTTTTTGTATGATTGCTTGTCTGTATGTGTGAGCTTGCAAAGACGACAAATGTAGTTGTACAATGTTGCATTCGAATGGCAGAATTATTTCCCGTCACCGATTGAGACAGTCTGGTTGTCATGGCAAAGTTAGCAGGCGTGCTTGTCCACTAAAGACAGGTGAGAGGAAAAATAAATCGTAAATGCACTTGGGTGATCTGTGTTTTGACCTTATCTCGTTCAATTGTTCCTGAACTTTGCACATTGTGGCGGTGAACAATCCTTGCGCTCGGGAACGTTTGTGGTAAGGGGTTCTGCGCGATTATTGATGTGGGACTTGCTAGCTAGCCGGGTTAAACGGTCGTCAAGTTAATGTATCTTATTAAAATGTGATTTTTAAACGTAAGCTTAACCACACCGCTAACCGTATGCCTAACCTTAAATTAAGGCAAGTCTGTCCGAAATCTACCTCACTGGTCCCATGTTATATGCTTTGACAAGCCTTTTACTTTCCACAACCACTTCATGTCCCAGTCTACGAACCAAGTTAAGTCTCATCTCACCGCAATATGGATACCTGCGTTGCATCCAGTGTTGCCAATTTAGCAACTTTGTCGCTACATTTAGTGAGTATTCAGACCCCTCTAGCGACACATTTTCAAAAAAGCAACTATTGACAAATCTAGCGACTTTTTCTGGTGTTGTTGGAGACTGACGTGAAAGCGCCTATCGTTCTTACTCTTCTCAACGAGCAGCGGGTGCTGCCGTGGGACTCACCCCCGTCCCAAAGCACTCCCAGGATGCCCAGTCCTCGCACAGCAGTGCCTCCCAGCTGCAGTCAGAGCAGGAGATGTTCACCTCTCTGTGTCCAGACTGCAAATGAATCGCCGCCGCTGGCTGATCCCTCCCTGGTTTACGTATTTTTTTTTAACCTGAATTAGGGCCAGACTAGTTACCATAATTTTCTCACATTGCCATTGACAGTTTTTTATATTGTCTCTTGTTGGTCCATTTAGATTGTTAATGTAGATTCTACTGTAAAACAATTTTATGGTTAAAAATGTTTATGTTTTACTGTGACTTGTTGTAGGCTCCTAAGTGGACCATGAGGTTAAAACCAAACCAAATTCTGGAAACTAAACAAAAAAACGAAGTAACTCCGCCAGAGTGTTTATTTTGGGTCACTGTTGCCGGTCCCAAGGAATTGTGACATATAAAAAAAACAAATCGATAGAAGAAAGTTCATTTGTAGTTCTAAACATATTTGGGGTGTTTTTTTACTCGCTTTTTGTCTCCCACGACATTATTCCCCTCTTCTACAGCGTCCATCACAATTACGTTCACATGGCCAATTATGCAAATTCTGCGATGACGTCATTTAGCGACTTGTAGCTACTTTCCTGACTGAGGAGTTGGCAACACTGGTGCATTGCTTCAGATGAATATTCAGTTGTTGCAACTACAGGACAATGACACGTCAGAACCTATGTTTGAACTGCTTCCTCCATGTCCCTGCACCTTTTTTGGGAACCAGGCAAGGGTGACCCTCCCAGCCCTCAAATAGCCTGAACTCCAGAATCGCAGGGAGATACAGAAGGAGGCTGGACAATAGAACGAGTCAAAATTCACCCAAGGCTGAAAACGACTTTAGAACGTTGGCTAAACTGGAACACTAGCGCGTGCCCATAGCAAATGAATGGAATCGAATGTTCGCAGAGCCTGTTTTGACTGGAGTGAAGCTTGTATCCCGTTTTATTTTACCACTACAATCTGTTCTTAGGACAAAACTGAAAAATAACATCTCGTGTAGAAAGTAAACATCCGCACCTCAATGGTGCCAAGTGTGCTTATGTGTCTGCATAACGAGGAAGTAGGAGGAAAAATGGTCTAGCGTTTGATGACGAGATACACTGCCCAGCCTTACTTAATTAGAAAGAGATTCTCATGATTAAAATGGTGTCCAATTAAAAAAATCTAAAATATACACATTGCGAGATATTTGGCAAAATAGACAGACATACCTATATTTCCCTATAGTAAACAATGGGACAACCTCAGAGTAACATTTTGTTGTTTACATTAACTATAAACAACGTGAGCAGGTAGGTCTCCATTGCCAACTATAGCGAAGCTGCCATTGTGACATAGTACAACAAAATGGGATTAGAACGTTCAGAAGGGGAGTTGGTGCCACAGTGTTCAATATAACTAATAGGAGCTGGCAGGGTGAAAAATGCCACAAAATAAGGCCTGTTTTTTCGTGATTACTTCAAAACTAAGGCTGGGATATATGGTAATATTATGAAACTGGGCTCCACCACGGATGCAATGAACTACTTTTTATTATATAAAAGCATTGTTAAAAATGTCATGTGTCCACAGAGGATCAGGCTGAGAAACAATGCATTGAGGGACTAGCAGTACAGCAGGCCCAGCCCACACTAACAAAAGTACAGACTCCTACCATGGCCATTGAAGGACTTCCAGTAAATTACCACTGACTGAATGCTAACTTATAAAGTTTAAGTTCAATGTACATACATTTATATTTCTCCCTATTAAACGTATTTTGGTGTGGCGTTGTTGGTCAAGTTAGTTGTATTTTGTCTTATTGATGTACAGGTAACTGCCAAAACAAACACCATCAGTGTCTTAAAGTAGGGTGTTAGGCCACAACGTGCCTTGGCATAGATTCTACAAGTGTCTGGAACTCTATTGGAGGGATGCTACACCGTTCTTACAAGACATTTCATAATTTGGTGTTTTGTTGATGGAAAACACCACCTCAGGTGCTGCTCCAGAATCTCCCATAAGTGTTCAACTGTGTTAAAATCTGGTGACAGACACCATTTAAACCCCCTGTAATCCTTTGAGACACCTATTTCCAAGACACTGAGATCACTTCTAGCCACAGTAGCCAAAACAATGAGCTACTGGGCATTTGATACATGACCCTAAACGTGATGGGATGTTAATTGATGAATTAACTCAGGAACCACACCATTGTGGAAGCACCTGCTTTCAATATACTTCGTATCACTCATTTACTGAAGTGTTTCCTTTATTTTGGAAGTTACCTGTATCTAGGTTCATGAAAACACAGATGAACAGAAAAGTTTTTATTCATGAGAACAAAACAAAAATCCCTTATGAGTATATACACACACACACACACTTCAAAGCTTTACACCGCAACGTGTTCAGTTATTGGTTATACATTTTCTCAACTCAAAATTCTTTACATAACTCATCCCAAATGGACCTTCTCATAATACAGTTTGTATAGAACCCTCAGCAGCACACCCTAGTGATAGGGGAGAGCTGGTGCTCCAAGATGTGGTAGCCCACTCCTTCCAGTTTGCACCGTCTTAGTGATAAGTTATGCTGGACAGGTGAGGTGAGCTTCTTGTCTATGCTGCTGAAAGACAGGCTTGTCTGACACTCTGGGCCCAAGTATTGAGAAGTGCAGTCACTGAGTGCTTGTCTGGGAGCTGTAGGAGCTTGGAGGTCATATTTCTGTGAACGTTTTGTAGGAAGGGGTTAGCACCTGGAGAGTAGAGGAAGACAAAGTAAAGCATAAATCAACTCGAAAATGCATTGAAACCTGAGACGAGCTAAAAATAAATAAATATATATGTAACATTTTAAACTGTCATGGTAATGTTGAGCTACTTTCTCCATTACACCCAAAGTTAGTCAATTTGACTAATACAGTGCATTCGGAAAGTATTCAGACCCCTTGACTTTTTCCACATTTAGTTACATTACAGCATTTTTCAGCAATTTTATTTTTCCCCCTCAATCTACACACAATACCCCATAATGACAAAGCAAAAACAGGTTTGGACATTTTTTTAAATGTATACAAAATAAACTGAAATATCACATTTACATAAGTATTCAGACCTTTTACTCAGTAGTTTGTTGAAACACCTTTGGCAGCGATTTCAGCCTTGAGTCTGATGCTACAAGCTTGGCACACCTGTATTTGGGGAGTTTTTCCCATTCTCTGCAGATCCTCTCATGCTCTGTCAGGTTGGATGGGGAGCATCGCTACACAGCTATTTTCAGGTCTCTTCCCCAGAGATGTTAGAATGGGTTCTGGCTGGGCCACTCAAGGACATTCAGAGACTTGTACCGAAGCCACTCCTGCGTTTTCTTGGTTGTGTGCTCGGGTCGTTGTCCTGTTAGAAGGAGAACCTTCGCCCCAGTCTGAGGATTTAATCGCTCTGGAGCAGCTTTTCATCAAGGATCTCTGTACTTTGCTCCGTTCATTTTTCCCTCAATCCTGACTAGTCTCCTAGTCTCTGCTGCTGAAAAAAAATCCCCACAGCATGATGCTGCCACCCCCATGCTTCACTGCAGGGATGGTGCCAGGTTTCCTCCAGACGTGACACCTGGCATTCAGGCCAAAGAGTTCAATCTTGGTCTCATCAGACCAGAGAATCTTGTTTCATATGGTCAGAGTCCTTTAGGTGCCTTTTGGCAAACTCAAAGTGGGCTGTCATGTGCCTTTTACTGAGGACAGGCTTCCGTCTAGCCAGTAAGCATAAAAGCCTGATTGGTGGAGTGCTGCAGAGATGGTTGTCCCATCTCCACAGAGGAACTCTGGAGCTCTGTCAGAGTGACCACTGGGTTCTTGGTCACCTCCCTGACCAAGGCTCTTCTCCCACGATTGGTCAGTTTAGCCGAGGGCCAGCTCTAGGAAGTGTCTTGGTGGTTCCAAACTTCTTCCTTTTAAGAATGATGGAGGCCACTGTGTTCTTGGGGACCTTCAATGTTGCAGAAATGTTTGGTATCCTTCCTCAGATGTGCCTTGACACAATCTTGTCTAGGAGCTCTACGGACAATTCCTTCAACCTCATGGCTTGGTTTTTGCTCTGACATGCACTGTCAACTGTGGGACCTTATATAGACGTGTGTGTCTTTCCAAATCACGTCCAATCAATTGAATTTACCACAGGTGAACTCCAATCAAGTTGTAGAAACATCTCAAAGATGATCAATGGAAACAGGATGAGCTCAATTTCGAGTCTCATTGAAAATGGTCTGAATACTTATGTAAATAAGGTATGTGTTTTATTTTTAATGTCTAAAAACCTGTTTTCACTTTGTGTGTAGATTGATGAGAAAAAAAAATGTTTTTAACCATTTTAGAATAAGGCTGTAACAACAAAATGTGGAAAAAGTTAAGGGGTCTGAATACTTTCCGAATGCAATGTATGGGTACAGAGAAGCCAGTGTGTCTTACCATACACTTGCCCGTCGTCTGCCCACTGAGGGCTCTGGTCTGGGTAGTCTGCTGGGATGCTGAGCTGGAGAGGAGGCACACTTGGCAGGTTCTTATCATCTGGAAGAGAGAGGCAAGGAATAACGTCAGGCATCAATTTATTTTATATTTGAGAGAGAATAGTGAGATTTCCCCCGGTCTTCATCTCTTAATGCCCTACACTAGCGGTTGGCCCATAAGTGATTGACTCAGCCATGCCTTCTTGCCCATCCAACATTTCCTCATCTCCCAGCCCTTCTAATGCGACTAGCCCCGATACTCCTCCCACTTTCCCCCCTGCTCCACTACAAAGTTTCTCCCTGCAGGCGCTCACTGAGTCTGAGGTGCTAAAGGAGATCCTTAAACTTGACCCCAAAAAACCCATCTGGGTCAGGTGGTTTAGATCCTTCTTTAAGGTTCCAGCCCCTATCATCGCTGAGCCTGTCTCTCCTCTCTGGGGAAGTTCCCATTGCTTGGATGGCAGCCATGGTGCATCCTTTATTTAAAAGGGGGAGATCAAGCTGATCCTGTTATAGGCCAATTTCTATTTTGCCCTGTTTATCAAAGTGTTGGAAAAATGTGTCAATCAACTGACGGGCTTTCTCGATGTCTATAGTATTCTCTCTGGTATGCAATCTGGTTTCCGTTCAGGTTATGGATGTGTCACTGCAACCTTAAATTTCCTAAATTATGTCACCATTGCCCTTGATTCTAAGCAATGTTGTGCTGCTATTTTTATATAAAGTAGACCATTCCATTCTTGTGGGCCGGCTAAGGAGTATTGGTGTCTCTGAGGGGTCGTTGCCTGGTTTGCTAACTACCTTAAAGAGTGCAGTGTATAAAGTCAGAACATCCGCGGTCTCAGCCACCGCCCGTCACCAAGGGAGTACCCCAAGGGTCAATCCTAGACTCCATTGTCTTCTCAATTTACATCAACAACATAGCTCAGGCAGTAGGAGGTGCTCTCATTCATTTATATGCAGATGATACAGTCTTCTACTCAGCTGGCCCCTCCCCGGATTTGATGTTAAACGCTCTACAACAAAGATTTCTTAGTGTCCAACAAGCTTTCTCTGCCCTTAACCTTGTTCTGAACACCTCCTAAACAAAGATCATGTGGTTCGGTAAGAATAATGCCCCCCCCAGTGTTATTACTACCTGAGGGTTTAGAGCTTAAACAAGTACTTGGGAGTATGGCTAGATGGTACACTGTCCTTCTCTCAACACATATCAAAGCTGCAGGCTAAGGTTAAATCTAGACTTGTTTCCTCTATCGTAATCACTCCTCTTTCACCTCAGCTGCCAAACTAACCCTGATTCAGATGACCATCCTACCCATGCTAGATTACGGAGACGTAATTTATATATCGACAAGTAAGGGTGCTCTCGAGCAGCCAGATGTTCTTTACCATTCGGCCATCAGATTTGCCCCCAATGCTCCTTATAGAACACATCACTGCACTCTATACTCCTCTGTAAACTGGTCATCTCTGTATACCCATCGCAAGACCCACTGGTTGATGCTTATTTATAAAACCCTCTTTGGACTCACTCCCCCCTATCTGAGATATCTACTGCAGCCCTCATCCTCCACCCGTTCTGCCAGTCACATTCTGTTAAAGGTCCCCAAAGCACACACATCCCTGGGTCGCTCCTCTTTTCAGTTCGCTGCAGCTAGCGACTGGAACGAGTTGCAACACACACTCAAACTGGACAGATCTCAATCTCTTCATTCAAAGACTCAAATCATGGACTCTGACACTTGTAGCTGCTTCGCGTAATGCATTTTTGTCTCTACCGTCTTGCCCATTGTGCTGTTGTCTGTTTCCAATCATGTTTGTACCATGTTGTCGTCATGTGTTGCTGCCATGCTGTACTGTTCTCTATGTAGTGTTGTCTCATGTCATGTGTGTTTTGTCCTATATTTCAATTTTTAATTGCAGCCACCGTCCCTACAGGAGGTATTTTGCTTTTTGGTAGGCCATCATTGTAAATAAGAATTTGTTCTTAACTGACTTGCCTAGTTTAATAAAGGTTAAATAAAATAAAATAAACAATTAGCAGAACATCCACTCCAACTAAAATCGCCCCGCGACTGAATCTACTAGTTGCCTACCTCAGCCCTTAACTCACCTAGTTTACAGATGAGGTGCACAGTGCCGTTGTTACTGCAGAACGAAGGGTCCAGGTTGACCAGGAACTTGGCATTAAGACGGGCCACCTCCCCCTGCAGGATGTTGGGGATGGTCTGACGGTCATCCTCCTCGTGTTTCCTCTTCCGGGCCGCGATGATGGGGCCCCTGTGGAGTGAAGAGAGAATAGACATGGGTGTCAGATGACGGCCTGATCCCACAGCTTCTGTACTCTTTAATACACTTTCTCTATGCACTGTAGGAAATGAGGATGGTCTTGTATCAACGACAGAGTGGTAGACAGATCTAAAGCAGGGATGCTCCACAATGCCCGTCGAAAAATACTTTCCTACCCTGACCTAAAGTGTAGTGTTTCTGGACATGAAGGAGTGGTTAGGGTAAACTCACATGATGGGCGGCCCGTGGATGGCTGTCATGGCTGGGGCGAAGGTACGGTACAGGGAATGGTTGAAGACAGGCGAGCGGATGTTTGCCATGACGGCATCCAAGAGGGGCTGGCACAGGTACTGCTGCTTGGTGCAGGGCACAGGTGGAGGGGGTGGCGTCGGCTAGAACAGGTTTAGGAAAAAGACTGTTGTTAAGGAGCTAAATAAGCAAATGTTTTGTTGAATTGTTGACGATTCACATTCAATGGGTAACCTTTAGGAATTCACAACAGAAAGACCTTTTGAAAACCAAGGAGCAATTAAACAGCACAAAGATTATCAACACAGTCTCATGCTTACCACAGCCATATCATTCTTCAGTTTCTCCAGTGCTATCTCACACTTCTGTAAGGTTCTGAGAGGACACCTGCAAGTCCGGGAGAGGAGATATCATTCAATAACCATTGCTGAGACAAACTTGGATGGACACTGACACACATAAGCAACACACTTGTATTATTTTACCTTGTGTTGGGGTCAGTGAGAATGTTCAGCAGGCTCTTCATCTTACTCAGGTCCTTTTTCCTATCTGTTGGGAACACAAACTCCCTTTAGTGAGTGGGAACAGCCAAGAGTGGCAAGAAAAGTAAGAAAGAGCATGGCGTGAATGCATACCTTCATTTTTGTCTATCTTGTTGATCATCCTGCGCAGCGGCTCGATGTATTTGGAGAGCTGTTTGAGTTTCTCCATGTACTGCTGGTCCTCCTGCTGATTGGCCCCGGATGGACTCATCACTGAACTGGGGTTCCCTTCACGTCACCAGACAACCACGTGGGACAACAATTAGAATCCTCGGGTACATTCAATGTGTTTACATAGTCTTGGGGACACTGGGAAAAGGCTTGATTGGTCTTCCAATATTTGGCATAGAATGTAAATAGAAAATGATACGGTTCCAGACAAATCAAAATCCTACATAGAGCCGATTTAAGGATGTAAACTATAGTAAGTAAAACAATCCTTACTATAAGGTATGATATTTAGGGGCTAAGGCCCCCACCTCTGCTCCAACGAGGAGTTGGGACAGTACCTGGGGTGTTGAGGGGTCCTGGGGAGGGGACGCTATAGTTCTGGGGGGTGCGTGCGGTGGCTGGGCTATGCGAGGGCTGGGGGGATGGGCTAGGCTGGAAGCCACCTGGCGACGGTGTGGGACCAGAACTGCTGTGAAGAAACACAATACAGTTGACACCAGAGAAAGCCATTCTATTTCAAGACTAGACCTGAAATAAAAATGGCATATTCAAGTCAATAAAATCACCACATAAAGGGAGAGAGTGGGCTTGTCATCTTTGCTCACCTGACTGAGTTGGGCTGGGAGGACGGGGGCTGTGGGGATGGCTGTGGCTGGGGAGGGGGGGGCATGGACTGGGGGGTCTGCACCTGTACCGGCGAGGGCGATGACATCATCTGGTGCTGCTGAACCTATGGAGGGAGTGAAAAGAAAAATTGGGGGCTCACACCAGACGAACCAATCACTGGAGACCCCAGCACATCTTTAGCTGGTTGGATGCTGCATCACGTTACCATCCATCCTAGATAGCAGGGGGAAAAGATCCTTCAGCCATTACACCGACCAGGGCCTGAGTGCCTACTGAGGAAGATAGGAAGAAAATACTTGTCTTACTGGTACTTACCATACACAATGAATACTGGCCAGACGCCCTTACACTGAGCAAAATAAACAACATCATTCCCAATCACATCTATAGGCCTGCCCTTAATGGATTCCAAATGGGAACCTGCTTGTAAAAGGCACAGCTCTCTTTCCATGAATCCACATACATATCTATACTGAGCATGAGAACAGATGTTTACTATCCGATCTAATTCCACTGGTCTGTATAAGAAGCAGAAGTGGAGGTTTGGGTAGAGTGGGGATGAGATTTGAGGGCTGCACTGAGGGATGAGGGTTGGCATAAGGAAGCACACCAGAGGGACACGGTTTTAGGAGAAGTGGTGGTCACCATGAGGGTCAGGTCAGAGTAGGAAGACTACCTGGTCACTCTACCCTGGCGTAAATACCTGTGGCATTTGCTGTCCTCCCATGGCAGCAGAGTTTGGAGGTATGGCGGGGTTCGGGGCAGCGCGGGGCAACCGGGGTGGAATTTGCATCCCAAGGCGGGGCATCATCATCTTGGAGGACAGAGGGGACAACATACATGTCACAAGCAAAACAAGAAATGCAATGCATTAGCGGAGATGATGCACATGCACGCACAAAAAAAAACACATTCGGACACATGCAAGCACACTCCCAGGAGCAAAATCTGTAAAATACATTACACAAGCAGACATGCACAAACACATGGACGCACACTCATTGACACACAGACAGAGCCACAATTACAGTCATATCTTAAACCCTGGTGAGAGAGAGACAGCCAGGCAGCTTTGCCAAGCATGTGACCCTGTCTCTGGAGTCAGAACAAGCAGTTGCTATGACAACAGTGATGAGGCCAGCCGTAGCCAGTGGGAACATGCGCCCTCTCCTCTTTAGGCCAAACCATGCAGTGTGTATGACAGTTATTTAAATGGCTTAGCTAAGTGCAGTAGGTCAACATTGCCAACTGACTAGAAATAACATAGATCTCAATTTTTGGTTACTAAATTATTCAACATTAATTTATTAAACATTCTAGTCTGGAAACTATTTCAATGGTTTCATCAAACAACGGTTGCGTAGATAGGCATTGCATTTTGAATGGTGGAACCTCACTGGTACCCCCAGTAGGAGGTTTGGCAGGGATTTCCCAAACAGTATCTATTGGTCAATTGGATGAGAGAATCGGGGCCCTGTATTTGCATCTACAGTAACAGTAGCGCTGGTAGATGTAGCAGCCGAGTTAATGAATATTGTTGGTTTGCAGGGCAGAGTAGGCATGCAGTTGCAGCATTCACTGCATGAACAACACACATGCATGGAGGGGGACCAAGACATTCTAACGTTGCTGTGAGGTACAATAAAGAGACATCCTCTGGGAGATCAACTTTATTTTCTCTCAGCAGCCCACCCGTGGGTTACATTCTGAGAAATGCAGTAGCACACTTCCAGGGATTTTTAATAGGGAGAAGTAGCGGGGGGAGAAGAGGTCAAGGTGAGTTGTAGTTTGGTAGAGAAGAAAGGGATGGGGGAAGTGGCTTGTGGAAGTGAATCCTAGCTCCATCCCTATTTTGCTTGGAAGCGATAGAGACAGGAGTAACAAGCCTATCAAGGAATTCTCAGAAAGCATCATATTCAAATGACAACAAACTAAATTGATTTCCTGGGTTATGTAGGAGACCCATCATTCAGTTCAAACCTAAGAACCCCTTAGCCTGAGACATCAAGCAGCAACAGTGCAATTATTAGAATAGATGCTAACTTAAGTCTCTGTAGGTAACATTGAGCTATAAAACAAGCATTACTGCCTCCTGGCTATGACAGTAGCTTAAGTATGGCAACGGGCAACACAGAGAAATATCCTGTGTCTTCCTCAAGTCATTTAACACCAACAGAAGAGCTTGCGACCCAAAATTAAATCAACTGCTGAAATTTCAAAGGGGTGAATCTGAAAGCGTGCACTCACTCCAGGCCAAGCTCAGTGACAAGTGGCAGTCCCCAGTCAGTCAATGAGTCCCACTACACATCAGCTTGCAGTGCTGTGCTCTTACCTGTCCAGGTACTGCTGCAGCTAGCTGGGCCTGGGCTGCCGCCTGTTGGGCTTGCTGCGCTGCCTGCTGGGCCTGCTGGACTTGCTGCTGCTGTATCGCTCTAGCCTGGCCACACAAACAGAACACAGCACATACACAAACACACACGCACACCCGCATAGGGAAGCAAGCAGAGGGGTGTGTAAAAAAATAAAATAAAAACTGGAATGGGTGTGTTATCCCAGAGACTCGAGATTACGAATTTAGAGTGGAAAATAAAAAGGTCACCACTATTCTACAGAGGGTGAACTAAACATAGTTCATATCTTTCCATATTTTTCCATAACACCACCTCTGCTTTACCTGCAATGCTTGGATCTTGAGCTGTTGCTGCTGCTGACTGAGCGAGCTGATGGGCACGTGCTGTGTGGAGGTCATCTGTCCAGCGAGAGACTGGGGCACCATGCCCTGCTGCTGCTGGGAGTGGGGGGGTAGCTGGGCCGCCTGGGGCTGAGACTGGGCCTGAACCTGCTGCTGCTGCTGGACCATGTGCTGAATGGACTGCGCCTGGGCTTGTGCTTGGGCCTGGGCCTGGGCTTGAGCTTGTGCCTGGGCCTGGGCATGCTGCTGTTGGAGTTGTAACTGAACTATCTGCTGTTGTTGCTGGAGCCTTGATGGGTGCATCTGAAAAGAGATGGGGAAGGCATGTAAATACTTAAATATAGATTATTTGAAGCCCCAAAATATGCACATTTTATCCTTATATTTATTTACCAAAAGATCAACCAATTGAACTGCCTTCTGTATGTCTCTGTTAGCTTTTGATGTACATCTAGGCATGCCATCATGGTGGGGATTGGAGCTTATACAGGGACACAAACTGGTGAGGGGCCAAAGGTGAAAAGAATTGTCACAATACCAACATTTTACTAACGATGTGATACCAGGCCAAGTATCACAATACCAAGTAGTATCATGATACCACAGGGTTTGTCCCTTGATCACTTATTATCCATCCAAAAATGTGAGGCGCGCAAGTAGTTTAAAATTGCCAGCGACATGGTTTATAAAATTATATAAAATGTGTACCAATTAGAGGTAGAAAGGGGGAGATGGTAGCTCCGGTAAGGAGTGGTTTGGGCTAGAAACTTATGGCAAACCTGACTGTCAATGTGCTCCGTTTTTCCTCTATGGCACTAAGAGGTTGGGTGACAGCGAAGCCAACTGCCCTTATTGTTCTTACAGGCGAAATGAAAAGAGGCGTATCCACTTCACTTGCGCAGCGAGCCGCTCCAATAACGTCTGCACACCCCAGCTCGCCATCACGGCAAAATAACATTTAAAAACTGATGGAGATGCACAGAAAGAATGGACAGAGAAGCAGCCGAGTAGGCTAATGGCTGGTTAGGTGATGTGGCTGGCTGCTCACAGCTGTCACGTGATATTGGATGAAGCACTCATTCTGACATGACAAATCTGACATCACGCTCTGATATTCTATTTGTAGGCCGTGTAGGGATACATTCTGTGCTCAGTCATTCATTTTGAGAGAGAGAGAAGGTAGTGATCACAGGGAGAAGATCTGTTCGAGGCTCTTTCGTATAGCACTATGGGTGATGCCTGCACACTTTTTGTCCGTTTTTTACAGCTCTACACAACTCACGTAGATGACCTATTTTGAGATCCAAGTGGCGAACATCGTCAAAAATGGACAAGTTTGCATCCCTGTTATACCTGGTTCTGTTGTTGCTGGTTTTGGGCCTGCTGCTGCTGCTGGTTTTGGTGCTGCTGTTGGAGCTGTTGGTTCTGATGGTGTTGCTGCTGTAACTGTTGCAGCTTCAGCTGCTGCTGGACCTGAAACTGCTGCTGCTGTATGGCTGTCTGTTGTTGCATAGCTGTCTGCTGCTGCTGCATGGCCGTCTGTTGCTGTTGTTGCATGGCTGTCTGTTGCTGCTGTGCCTGGAACTGCTGGAACTGAATGGACTGCTGCTGGGCAATCTGCTGCATCTGCATCTGCCCTGGACCTCCTACTACAGGGAGGATGAGGACAAAACAGACACACATCCTCCAGCTGAGAACTTGGGGAAAGCCCTGGAGGAAAAGCACTACACCTGAGCGTTACTGAGGAAACAGAAATATGAGTGTAGAGCAGTGCCTGTGAGCCGAGTTGAGCGGTCGGAAATCCAGCTCACTGCACACAGAGCGCTCCACGTCCATTTCCCCAGCTGCAGTCAAATTCTGCTCCTCGCTCTGCTCCCACTCATCTCTGCTCACATGCTCTGAGCCTCATGGAGGACACAGGAATATGAGTTTGGAGGTCCCTGATCGAAAATCAAAATGTCATGACCAGTAGGCTACTGATCCAATTGTTTCTGTGGGCTAACAGACAGCAGCATTCAAATAAACATGAATAACGTGAGAACGTTAAATAGCTTCAGAAATACACTCACTCGCTTGAGGATTTCCAGCCACACCTGCCATTGCATGCTGACCCATTTGCATCTGCCCCATGGTCCCCATGCCACCCATGGGTGCACCAGGTGGCCTAGGCCCCATGGCGATGCCCCCTGGAACCCCTGTGAGATTTGTCAGGGCATTCATGGGATCTGGATGAGGGGAGACAGTATATACATTTTACACATGGGTAGCGGCATGAGTAGCTACATAGATATTCTTCTGAATGTCTTTCAGTAAGGGAAAACATATTTAGCAAAATCACAACTCACCCAGACCTCCTCCTTGTGCCTTTTTATCTGCAAAACAAAAAATATACCATTACGTAACTCAACTTTACAGAATAGTTGTCTCAAAATATGAACAAGAGTTAGACCTACATTGCAGATAGGAAAAGTATGTGGGGTACTTACGAATGTCTCTGAAGTGAATGATCAACCTTGCTACCAGGGACAAGTATTCTTCCTGTTCAGAATTAAACAATAACACCATTATTATACTGAACAAAAATATAAATGCACCATGTAAATTCAACTAATAGATCACAGAAATGTTCCATTTGTGCACACATTTGTTCACATCCCTGTTAGTGAGCATTTCTCCTTTGCCAAGATAATCCACCTACCTGCCAGTTATGGCATATCACAAAGCTGATTAAAAAGCATGATCATTACACAGGTGCACCTTGTGCTGGTGCCAATAAAAGAGTACTAAAATGTGCAGTTTTTTCAACAACACAATGCCAGAGATGTCTCAAGTTGAGGGAGCATGCAATTAGCATGCTGACTGCAGGGATATCCACCAGAGCTGTTGCCAGTGAATGTAACGTTAATGTCTCTACCATAAGCCACCTTCAACATTGTTTTAGAGAATTTGGCTATACATCCAACCGACATTACAACCGCAGACCACGCCAGCCCAGGACCTCAACATCCAGCTTCTTTTCCTGCGGGATCGTCTGAGACTTGCAACCCGGACAGCCGATGAAACAGCGGGCTTGCACAACCCGAAGAATTTCGGCCCAAACTGTCAGAAACGTCCTCAGGGAAGCTCATCTGCGTGCTTGTCGTTCTCACCAGGGGCGTGAACCGATTGCAGTTCGGCGTCGTAACTGATTTCAGTGGGCCAATGCTCACCTTCAATGGTCACTGGCACACTGGAGAAGTGTGCTCTTCAACTGTACCGGGCAGATGGCAGACAGTTTAGTGTGTATTGCGTTGTGTGGGCGAGCGGTTTGCTGGTGTCAATGTTGTAAACAGAGTGCCCCATGGTGGAGGTGAGGTTATGGTATGGGCAGGCATGAACGAAGGACAACGAACAGAATTGCATTTTATCAATGGCAATTTGAATGCACAGAGATACCGTAACAGGATCATGCCATTCATCCGCCGCCATCACCTCATGTTTCAGAATGATAATGCACGGCCCCATGTCGCAAGGATCTCCACACAATTCCTGGATGCTGAACATGTCCCAGATCTTCATGGCTTGCATACTCATCAGACATGCTGGTGGTCTGGATCAACATGTACAACAGTGTGTTCCAGTTCCCACCAATATCCAGCAACCTCGCACAGCCATTGAAGAGAAGTGGGACAACATTCCACAGGCCACAATCAACAGCTTGATAAATTCTATGCAAAGGAGATGTGTCACGCTACATGAGGCAAATGGTTGTCGCACTGACTGGTTTTCTGATCCACGCCCCTACTTTTTCTGGGAATAACAGATGTATATCAGTCATGTGACATCCATAGATTAGGGCCTAATGAATTCCTTTCAATTGACTGATTTCCTTATATGAACTGTGACTCAGTAAAATCTTTGAAATTGTTGCATGTTACGTTTATATTTTGGTTCAGTGTAGATGAGATGGTCATTCTTCAATAATTCCAGTTAATTATATAGAATGTTACTGAGTGTTGTCTGGTGATCCATGATGAGGTTACTAGTTACTACTAAAAAACGTTCACTCACTCTAGATTTGGCTTTGACATAAACATGATTCTCCATATCATTGCTGGACTTCGTGTGTGCAGTCCCAGCCTTTCTCATCGCCTCTTCACTGAAAAAGAGATTAAGATCAAACGAATGTTGGAAGATTATATATTTTTGCCTGCTGTATTTTGCTAACACACATTCCAGTGATATTATATTCATGGATGATTAACTGCAATTTACTCTAAATGAGGCCAAGAAGAAATGTCACCGGGTCTGTGATGACTATACCTCGCATCTAGCTAGCTAGCCAGCTAACATTAGCTAGCTAGTTACATAGGAAGCGAAGTAACAATAGCAAAGGCTAGTTTGGCTAACCTTTAGCTGAACGCCAATTAGTTCGTCTCAAAAGTTCTCAAACTGCAGGCATTTTTTTATGGTCAAATTAGAACACATGCAGCTAACTGCATCAACCCAGATGATGCATTGCTTACGGCCTCACATCAAGCATGTTCAGTAGCGAAGCTAACATAGATGGCTAGCCACTGTCGTGATAATAGCGGAGTAAATAAAATATCGCAACGTTTACAAAGTTTTAATAAAACTAAATTGTCTCACATTTGTGCAACAACTTTCTGTCGGAATGCAGGGCTTCTCCAATCGCTTTCTGGTCCTGGGACCTCCATTGCAGACATCGTTTTCAGACAAGCCGCAAACGTAGGCTTTGAATGAATGCAGCACCAAAAAGCAAAAATAGAAAACATAAACGTACTTCCGGTTTAAATTCTCCATCCATTCAAGAGCTGCTACATCTGCAACAATGTAGCTGTAGTTTTCAAAGACATCTCTGATTAGAAAGATTTTAGTAGTGCTTAATGTGATAAACTAATCTCTGATTGGAAACGAATACTTTCAATGGGGGTGGACTTTTAGGAGTAGGCCTCTGAATTTTGGCAACATGAAGTGAGGCATCTGCATGGGGCTGTTAATCTGAACTGCTAGGATGTACAGTGTACATGTACGAGAGTACATAAACAAGAGTACATAAACCTAACAGACAGGGGAATTACATATCAAGATTCATTTTCAATTTGTTAAATACTTTTATGGTGCGTATTGCTTTTTTGTTTTTACATTTACTGATCATTTCTAAGTAATATTGAAATGATATCTTAAATAATGTGAAGTGGGGTTTGTTCTCTGCCCACTTTCGTTTTATGGATAAAGAATCTTCCATGAAAGATAAACAAATTAACAATGAGTTAAATCAGGGTCCATATCATTTGGATCGAAACAAAACAGAATATCAGAGTCCCTCAGATTAACATAGTCGTTTATTTTAAAATAAATGACTAACTCAGTCCAAAATCTTCTAACATAAGAACAGTCCCAAAAAAAATGGTCAAGAGTCTGGGTCACAACCACAAAATACACATTTGTTATCAATAGCTATTTTAAATCTGTGTATGATAAAGATCTTTACAGGGTAGATTCTATGAATGAGTTTGTATGATACTTCTTTCACCTTATTAGATATACAATATTTACCAGACAACAACAAAACTTTGTTCCAGTTTACTTGTCCTAGGGCTGCATTCCAGTACATTTTAGCAGAGGGAATAGCAACATATTGACATAGTTTCCATATATACATGTTATTACATTTATAGTTTAACATGTAAATTCCTTCATATTGAATTGAGGCTACAAAATCCTCAACAGTTGCACTTGGAGTATTGTTATATTGTTATAAATTCTTGATAATCATATAGTTGGCCCTCATTGTTCAATAATTGTTTAACCCAAATTATGTTGTTGTCAATCCAGTTATGGAAAAATAAAGACTTGTTTTTGTATTTATGTCTTTATTATCTCTGATAGAGTTCAGTGTGTCAAATCGGAGGGCCTGTTGTCCGGGCCTCTGGCAGTCTCTATGGGGGTGCCACAGGGTTCAATTATTGGACCGACTCTCTTCTCTGTATAACTCAATGATGTCGCTCTTGCTGCTGGTGAGTCTCTGATCCACCTCTACACATACGACACCATTCTGTATACTTCTGGCCCTTCTTTGGACACTGTGTTAACAACCCTCCAGACGAGCTTCAATGCCATACAACTCTCCTTCCGTGGCCTCCAATTGCTCTTAAATACAAGTAAAACTAAATGCATGCTTTTCAACCGATCGCTGCCTGCACCTGCCCGCCTGTCCAACATCACTACTCTGGACAGTTCTGACTTAGAATATGTGGACAACTACAAATACCTAGGTGTCTGGTTAGAGTGTAAACTCTCCTTCCAGACTCACATCAAACATCTCCAATCCAAAGTTAAATCTAGAATTGGCTTCCTATTTCGCAACAAAGCATCCTTCCCTCATGCTGCCAAACATACCCTTGTAAAACTGACCATCCTACCGATCCTCGACTTCGGCGATGTCATTTACAAAATAGCCTCCAATACCCTACTCAATAAATTGGATGCAGTCTATCACAGATCCATCCGTTTTGTAACCAAAGCCCCATATACTACCCACCACTGCAACCTGTACGCTCTCGTTGGCTTCATACTCGTCGCCAAACCCACTGGCTTCAGGTCATCCCTTACCTCAGCTCGCTGGTCACCGTAGCAGCACCCACTTGTAGCACGCGCGCCAGCAGGTATATCTCTGGTCACCCCCAAAACCAATTCTTCCTTTGGCCGCCTCTCCTTACAGTTCTCTGCTGCCAATGACTGGAACGAACTACAAAAATCTCTGAAACTGGAAAAACTTATCTCCCTCACTAGCTTTAAGCACCAGCTGTCAGAGCAGCTCACATATTACTGCACCTGTACATAGCCCATCTATAATTTATCCCAAACAGCTACCTCTTCCCCTACTGTATTTATTTATTTATTTTGCTCCTTTGCACCCCATTATTTCTCTCTCTACTTTGCACATTCTTCCACTGCAAATCTACCATTCCAGTGTTTTACTTGCTATATTGTATTTACTCCGCCACCATGGCCTTTTTTTGCCTTTACCTCCTGGGACCTCAGTCTATTCAGAATCTATTTCAGGATCTTATGACCTCACCACTAGTTTCCATTACCCACTAGACAAGAGGGTGTTGAAATCGAGGAAACCTGAAAGTGTCCTGAATTCTAGTAGTTGCACAAACAAAGAGATTGCATCACCCAAATAGCCTAAATGCATCATTTTTTTACATCACTAACACATATTTAATGGGTGATTTTTCTTTTGAAAGGGGAAGTGTATTTCAAATGGACAAAGAAAAGGGTCTTACTTTGATGTGCATAGGACTTCAGTAACTGGAAACAGATTTGTCTGTCCTTCTTTCCAACTCTGCCATATTAGTTGTTATTTTTTGTGTGTGTTTTTATTGATTTTACTGAATTTTCTGTCATTCTTGGATGAGGAATTTGTATGTCCCCCCCTCACTTGAACCAAGCAACCTACTTTTGACTGAGCTGGTGCTGCTTCCTGTGGGAGTTGTAATTTGAGTCATTCTGACCCATTTATTCATAATCACCAAATACCTTTATTGCAATAGAAGGCTCTGCCCATTACCTACATCACATAGCCCTTCAGTAGTCATGTTGGTAAGTTCATCAAGTGACAATGAAACAAATGACCTAGAAGGCATTTTTTGGGAACCAGAACGCAAAAATAGTAGATAAATCAGTAGGGTCACAGAAATTCTGTTAATCCTTCTATATGGTATTTAATTTCCCTCTTGGTCAGTGAAGTAGCCTAGGCCTATGTTTTGGAGTCAGCAGATATTATACATTCACATAAAAAAACTCCTGTAGGTTTTCATCCAATTTGTTGCACCAGTGAGCCTTTGCAAGAATGTGGGAATTGGCCGGCGTTAGCCATTAAGAATCAGTGGGTGCAAATCTATTAACATTCAGACTGTGTTGCCGTGATGAGACCAACTTGGTGCCAGTAGCAATCTCAAGAGGTATGTACTCTGAAAACTATTCTATTTCCAAACCAAGAGAGGAAGATAGAAACTGAATGTGACCAAATGTTATGGTTGACTCACAAAATCTACAAAACAACCTCTCATGCTAATGCTAGTCCTAATGTATTCATGTATTCATTTGCATTGTTTTTTGGAGGGTCTTGGGTGGCAATGTTTCCTGCATTCACATGCATCCTGTCCCTTTCAGAATGGAATGCTGAGTGTGGGGAGGCCTAAGTCGATGTGTCATGGTTCTATGCCAGATGACACTTCAGAGGAGCTTGAATGGAGGGGAAGTTGTGGATTGACAGGAATTGAAAATAAGGAAATATGCTGGTGGGGACATCTATTCATGAATCGTGTGTAGACTGAATAGCGTACACTAGGCTAATCACCAAGCAGGCCGCTATACCTATAAATGTTGATTTGAAGCACAAATTGTCTGAATCACAGCACATTTAAAAACGATACATCAAATCAAATTTTATTGGTCACATACACATGGTTAGCAGATGTTAATGTGAGTGTAGCGAAATCCTTGTGCTTCTAGTTCTGACCATGCAGTAATATCTAACAAGTAATCTAACAATTTCACAACAACTACCTAATACACAAGTGTAAAGGAATGAATAAGAATATGTACATATAAATATATGGATGAGCGATGGCCGAATGGCATAGGCAAGATGCAGTAGATAGTATAGAGTACAGTATATACATATGAGATGAGTAATGTAGGGTATGTAAACATTATATAAAGTGGCATTGTTTAAAGTGACTAGTGATACATTTATTACATCCAATTTTTAATTATTAAAGAGGCTAGAAATTTGAGTCAGTATGTTGGCAGCAGCCACTCAATGTTAGTGATGGCTGTTTAACAGTCTGATGGCCTTGAGATAGAAGCTGTTTTTCAGTCTCTCGGTCTCAGCTTTGATGCACCTGTACTCACCTCGCCTTCTGGATGACAGCGGGGTGAACAGGCAGTTGCTCGGGGGGTTGTTGTCCTTGATGATCTTTTTGGCCTTCCTGTGACATCGGGTGGTGTCGGTGTCTTGGAGGGCAGGTAGTTTGCCCCCCCCCGGTGATGCGTTGTGCAGACCTCACTACCTTCTGGAGAGCCTTGCGGTTGTGGGGGGAGCAGTTGCCGTACCAGGCGGTGATACAGCCCGACAGGATACTCTCGATTGTGCATCTGTAAAAGTTTGTGAGTGTTTTTGGTGACAAGCCAAATTTCTTTGTTTAAACCAAATTTCTTTGTTTAAAGGTGAACCATCAAGGTCCTCCTATGATTTGGACATAATGATGTCCTCCTATGTGGTCATTTGGACATGATTGGATGTAGGTAGGCTAAGAACATGTTTTTACCTCCACTCATCATCAGTGGGGTTTTTCCAGGCAATTAGGGGGATAAGCCTACTAATTATCCAACACATTGTGTCATTTCAGATTGGCATCTACTTCATATAGGCAGTAATAGTGCTATAATTTTTTTCAGACACTCACAATGTATTTTTTTTTACCATCGCTAGCTAGGTTTCCATCCAATTGGTGACAGATTTTCATGCACATATTTGAAAATCCGCATTAAGAATATATGCACATTTTCCCCACCAGTGGTGTTTCCACCAAACTGAGTTGCTTCAGATAAAAATCTGTGTGATGAGGTAGGGCAAACATAATTTACTTTTTTGCGTTTAAATGTTCATGTACCGAATAAAAATCTAATGTTCAATGTTTCCATCACATTTTCAACTCTACCGATAGTTTTGTCAGAAAAACTGTTGCCTTAAATATTAGGCTGCATGTGCCTAACCTGGTTTTGGCACACGCCCTCTAGCCAACAGCTCGCAGATACTGTGTGTGGGTAGGTTAGTCTATGATTAGATTCTTACGGATATAATATTTTTTATAATATATATTATAATATTTTTTATTTGTGTAACGTCAGTCAAGCATTAGCCTGTGCTGGTAGGCTAGTCTACATGATGAGTTTTTATGCCAAGTCATTCCAGAATTAAAAAATCATGACAGCTGTGATGGAAACAGGAAGTTTCGGTACAATATTATAAATGTGTACATCAATTTTTGCTCGACCTGGTGCTATCTTTTTGTGTCATTAAAATGAATTATGCCAGAAATTAGGGTGGAAACGCCTTTATGCGCAAATATCGATATAATAACCATCATATCCAATTCAACTTGGAGTCACGCAATTATATGGTGTATGGTCTCACTATGGCTATTTTTTTATTTTACCTTTATTTAACCACGTAGGCCAGCTGAGAACAAGTTCTCATTTACAACTGCGACCTGACCAAGACAAAGCAAAGCAGTGCGACAAAAACAACACATAATTAATTACACATGGTATAAACATACAGTCAATAACACAATAGAAAAGTATACATACAGTGTGTGCAAATGAGGTAAGTTGAGGAAGGTAAGGCAATAAATAGGCCATAGTGGCAAAATAATTACAATTTAGCAATTAAACACTGGAGTGATAGATATGCAGAAGATGAATGTACAAGTAGAGATACTGGGGTGCAAAGGAGCAACAACAAAAAAATAACAGTATGCGGATGAGGTAGCTGGATGAGTTATTTACAGATGGGCTATGTACAGTTGCAGTGATCTGTGAGCTGCTCTGACAGCTGATGCTTAAAGTTAGAGAGGGAGATATTAGTCTCCAGCTTCAGTGATTTTTGCAGTTCGTTCCAGTTATTGGCAGCAGAGAACTGGAAGGAAAGGCGGCCAAAGGAGGAATTGGCTTTGGGGGTGACCAGTGAAATATACCTGCTGGACCGTGTGCTACGGGTGGGTGCTGCTATGGTGAGCAATGAGCTGAGATAAGGCGGGGCTTTACCTAGCAAAGACGTATAGATGACCTAGAGCCAGTGGGTTTGGCGACGAATATGAAGCGAGGGCCAGCCAACGAAAGCGTACAGGTCGCAGTGGTGGGTAGTATATGGGGCTTTGGTGACAAAACGGATGGCACTGTGATAGACTGCATCCAATTTTCTGAGTAGAGTGTTGGAGGCTATATTGTAAATGACATCGCCGAAGTCAAGGATCGGTAGGATAGTCAGTTTTACGAGGGTGTTAGGCAGCATGACTGAAGGATGCTTTGTTGCGAAATAGGAAGCCGATTCTAGATTTAATTTTGGATTGGAGATGCTTAATGTGAGTCTGGAAGTAGAGTTTACAATCTAACCAGACATCTAAGTATTTGTAGTTGTCCACATATTCTAAGTCAGAACAGTCCAGAGTAGTGATGCTGGACGGGCGGGTAGGTGCGGGCAGCGATCAGTTGAAAAGCATGCATCTAGTTTTACTTGCATTTAAGAGCAGTTGGAGGCCACGGAAGGAGAGTTCGTCTGGAGGTTAGTTAACACAGTGTCCAAAGATGGGCCAGAAGTATACAGAATGGTGTCTGCTAGAGGTGGATCAGAGAAGTCAGGGAAACCATGCAGTGTATACTGGCCTACCAGCATCTGCAAGCTGTTGGCTAGAGTGCATGTGCCAAGACCAGAGTAGGCACATTTGCTATTTAACAACAGTTTTTGTGACAAAACTATCAGAGTTGAAAAAGCCATGGAAACATGTTCAACTTTAGATTTTTAAATCGGTAGGACTACAAGAAAACGTAGACTACTTTTTGCTTAAGTTGTGTGCATTACCTCATCACGCACTGATTTTTATGCAACAAGTCCATTTGGTGGAAATACCAGTAGGAAAATGCACATATTTTTTAATGCAGATTCTACAATATTCGCATGAAAATCTGTACCCTACTGCTGTTGGCCGTGCTTGAGCAGAAATGCTAGTGATGTGCAGTTTGCGAAAGATTAGTTATTTTTGAACGACTCTTTTTACTGACTCGAGAGTCACGATATGTCTTTCTGATTGACTCGTTAATGTTATTCGTTCGTTTGCCATGATAGTGCTGGCCGCAATGAGTCCTAGGCCTACAGCAGGATTAATACACGCTCCTCCGGCTCAGTGGCTCTAGAGACGTGCTCTGACCACCAACTGTGTGCCATATGCGCGCAGGGAAATATATCATGTGCAAAGAGAAGAAAAATACATGTTTGGAACTGAGGATTGGCAAAAAATGTATGCAGTTAATTGGTTGGATGTTATTATTTACACATCTTTGTAAAACCAAAACATACACAGCCTGTATGATGTCAACGTCATACTTTCAAAATCTTAGCTAGCAGTCATCATCATGAATCAAGTCAACAATCAAGTTGCCTGGATTTAAGGTGTCCTATTTATATCAGTACACTCATAACTGAAACCTTATGACACTTCTATTTGATCAAATAAAAACCTATGTGAGAAATGTCGGTGGAAACACTTTGGAGTCACGTGATAACATGTTGCGCGGTATTCCCACAACGACTCCTCAGTAAAGCATGCAGTTTATTAGGCTACATACGAACTAAATAATAATGAACTTCACATGGTGGTGAAAGTGCAAGGTGATGAGCTTGATGGTCCTTTCCAATAAATATCGAGGGTCTTATTCTGGTGACATGATAATCGATGTTTGGTTGCCATTTGACAAAATAATCTCTCTTTTGTCCATAATAATCTCATCATGAAGGCTATTACACGCAATATTGGCAAGAATTTAACTGCCAATACCGGAGGTGGCACACTCGCTATATAACGCAACATTATTTTGTGAGATAGATTTGAAAATGCGGTAGATTTGAAAATGCGATGGAATCTAATTTTATATTTAGAACATCCGAATTCACCCGCAAAATATAGTTTAATGTGGCCTACTTCCTCACGCACATACTTGTATCCACATGTTTGATGGGGAAATATTATTTTTATGCGGATTTTAGAATATTCGCATGAAAATGTGTCGCCAATTGGATGGAAACCACTATTGACCTCCAAACGAAACTCTTTGCTTGGTGGGCGAAACAACGGAAAAACGCTACCTGCTGGAGGAAGAAAGATTTCCGGTCGAGTTGGGCCTCTGTCTTCCTCTTCCGTAGCGCTCGCGCGAGGTGTCAGTGACGTGAAAATATACTTGGTTGACACAATCATATACACTCCGCCTATTTCTACAATTTATTTTCTTAACATATGATTTTAAAACCCAATCGTAAAGACTAAAAAGCAAATGTTTGTTTTTATTTAAAAAAAAAAAAATATTAGCCCTTTTGACTTTGTGGCTGTGCTAGCTAGTAGAACTCGAAAGGCTGGGAGCGCACAGACCCGCCCTCTAGCCGCCATTTTTCGGTCTCGGACTCCATCAGGCAGGAGGAGTGGAGCCGAGTATAAAGAAGGGAAAGACAATTATAGAGGGACCCTATTATTCAACTTTCCAGAGGATCCAAATATACGCAACAAACTCTACATTTTTGTGGCTAAAAATGCATGCATTGGAGCGGAGTCACTATTTAGTGAATTAATTTTGTGGGAAGACGTGTTGCAGGCCGCCATTTTTGTTACTGCCTCAAAAGTCTGTCGGGACTCCAGAATAGGATTTTTAAAATATATTTCCGCGAATCGTGCCAATGTTCGACCAAGAAATTCAACCATTACAATTTAGGCTCCAGCGCTCAGCTATTTGCAACATTGTTTCGACATGGAGATTCGTTTAATCTAGTAGTGAGGCGACCTTTTCTGTTCTCATTTAGACAGTGACTGGATATATATTGTTTCATGACATCGATACGATTATATTTTTTTCGGAAGAGGGAACGAAAAGGGGAACCTTGATTGATCATTGTTGCAGCCAGGCATTCTAAATGTGTGTCACTTCTCGTAGTTTGACACCGAGATCTGGCATTTATCATTGACAATAAACGTAGAAACATTATGCTTCGAAGTTGGCTCAAGCTAGTCACAGCCTGTCTCTGAAACGCCAGGTAACGTTTCTATTGGATGTAGCTAGCTGAAACCTGCAGCCTTCGGCTAGAAATTGATTCAAGACGAGTATAGGGCGACGGCTTGCCCTGCCCTGGATCTTCAACCTTTAGTTGTGAAAATCGGTTTCGCATCGTAATCTATCTAGCTTATTTAGGTAACTAGTGTATTTTTATTTATTTATTGTTTAAACTAATATATTTGTTATTTCTATATTGAGTTAATTTAATTTAGATCAAATATGTCATCTGCACGGTTTGATTCATCGGACCGGTCCAGTTGGTATTTTGGGCCGGTGTCGAGACAGGAGGCGCAGAATAGATTACAAGGACAGAGGCATGGCATGTTTTTGGTTCGGGATTCCTCTACCTGCCCTGGCGACTATGTGCTGTCAGTATCTGAAAACTCCAAAGTGTCCCACTATATCATCAACTCCTTGCCAAGCAAGAGGTTCAAGATCGGTGACCAAGAATTCGAGCACCTCCCAGCTCTTTTGGAATTCTACAAAATCCACTACCTGGATACGACTACACTGATAGAACCTGCCCCCAGGTAAGGAACTGTCATTCATAGGCTGCACCTGCGACCACAAACCACTCAAAGGAATGCAGTTAAATGCAATTAGGACTTAGGTTTGCAAGATATTTAGAATTCCAATTGTTTGACACATTTCCTGGTATGTGATTGACCTATTAGAAACCGATTCTGATGGTTGTACCACATTTCAATCACAAACTATAGGCTACCAGGCTTATACTTAATGAATAAGTGACCGGATTGACCTCTCTTGTAATGACAAGTCTAACAAGGAATTGTGTAGTTCTTTCCAGTGCTTCTGCCGGTTTGAGTTATTGTTGCTGCATAACCATTTGAACCTTGTCTAGTTGTGTGTTCACAAAGAGGGTCACACTTTAAAAACTGTAGTGACTGCTGTTTTGTGAGAGGAATGTATATATTTCCAGCTTGTCAGCTGATGGTTTCAGTAGTTCAGCAGTAAAACTTTTTAATATTATCTTGAAACAGTCTTTTGAAAATCTACATGTTAATCTGTATTTTATCCTCACCCTCCTGCCCAGGTACCCTAACACAGCGATAGGCACCGGACCCATTCAGACGATGGGGGGTCTAGAGGACAACCTGGAGTACGTGCGAACTCTGTACGACTTCACGGGCAGCGACACTGAGGACCTGCCCTTCAAAAAGGGGGAGATCCTGATCATCCTGGAGAAGCCTGAGGAGCAGTGGTGGAGCGCCAAGAGCAAGGAGGGCCGAGTGGGCATGATCCCTGTGCCCTACGTGGAAAAGCTGGTGCGACCCTCCCCTCACCCTGGCCAGCCTCCTCACAGCTCCCGCAACTCCAACAGCTATGGCATCCCAGAGCCGGCCCACGCTTACGCCCAGCCTCAGACGCCCTCGCCCCTGCCTCCTGGCACCCCTGGAGCAGTCATCACCCCCCTACCCTCCATGCAGAACGGGCCAGTCGTGGCTAAGGCCATTCAGAAACGAGTGCCCTGTGCATATGACAAGACTGCCCTGGCTCTAGAGGTAGGAGTTCCTCACTTTCTGTTCTAGTATGGCTTTGTGAAGGGAGGCCTAAATGCTCCCAGTTGTCCCCTATTCTCATATTTGATTAGTTGGTTCACTATGTTGTGTACATTTTATTAGATTTAATGAGCTGGTACTGTGGAATCTGCATTGTAGTTTGTCAGGAACTATAGCCTGCAGCCACAGTACACATTGTGCCAAATATTATGTATCAGGTCATTTAAATACAGTTGTGTTTGAGACAGTTCTGATGCAGCAAGCATATTCTGTCTTGCATCCCTCATTTTTAAGTAATCTCCTTTCCTCCCTTTTCTCCTCCTATTCTCTGCTCTCTTCTCCTGACCAGTGGTATAGATTCCATCAATCAGTCTGTGTAGATATTTTGTGAGGAAGTGCAAAGTTGTCAGCTTTTTTTGGAGTATAAATGCTGAGGTGGGTGGCTTTGAGCTCTCTGGGCTCCTCTCTCTATTTGTTAAGCTCATCCTCAAGAGCCACCCGCTAGGCTTGGGCGGTATACCACATACCGGGGTATTTGGAAATAGCCACAAGGTGGTTTTTCAATGCTGTTGAAACTGTTTTTCAATACATTTCTATATTGTTAGCTACTTTTTAAGTAAATACCTGCAGTCAAATTGTACAATGCGTTAGGAGATAAAGCAGATTGCGTTTTTCATTTCGCCTGACGTGCAAGTATAGTTTATCTTCACAGAAAATATATTAGTGCAACACATTTGGCAGAAAATAGCTTCATTGTCACCAGATGCCAACAGAAGTGCAACACTATTTGGCTGGCAGCCACACAAGTAAATGAGCTTACAATGAAAAAGCAAGGTTTTTTTTGCCAAACATGATGCGTGGCCATCGTATTTCTAATGTGTATCATAGAAAAAAATGTAAACGGCTACATTTCAAAATGTTTTAGCAGAGAAAAGTAAGCTAGCTACACATCAGTCAGAGCGCTGTCTTTTGATAGAAGGCCCATTGCCCTAGTGACACCCACTTTATAAGCTGATTGCCTGTTTTTGCAATTCGTTTATTTTTGCTTGCGCTCGTGAGCATATTTAGCAAGCAGCCTCCATGGAAATTCATTATTACTTGTGCTGATTTTGTTAGCATTCTGGTAATAGGCTTTTTTGAGTTTTGGTGACCCCTTGTGTACTAAGCCGTTAATACTGTAAATCCCGGTATGAGAGGAAGGACTGCATGAGAATATGAAAATTCGGATAATGCCTAACTCCCGCCAGGGTACCCCACAGGGGGAAGCTAGGGCCGATGACATGCCAAGTGGGTATCTAACGCCACCACTCAAACTTCATTTTTGATCTGTTTAACCATTGAAGTCAACTCTCTTGATTATTCTCTGTAGACCTCTTGCTCTGGGAGAGAGAGAGAGATCCTGAGATTATTCAATAATTAGAGGGATGTGTTTTGTGAGTCAGGTCAGTTTGTTCTCATCATGTATCCTCCAGAGCAGATGGAAGGTTTGCGTTTAAATTCCCATCTGCCAGAAAGAGAGTCGGGTTGTGTGAATTGCACCACCACTTTCACAAACTAGAGCAAGGCTGACTAATGCCTTGGATTACCATCCTCCCCCAGAATTCAGCAGAGTTTGAGTCAGTGGAGAAAAATGGGGTATTACGGTAGCTTCCACCACCTTGGATTAAGTCATCTGATGTAATCATGGAAACTGCTGTGGCTCCACATCAGAATCTCTCAGCTTTTGTCCTCGTCTCTCTGACTATAGTTTCCATCACACCACCTGAGGCAATGGTCACTCCTCCTAACTCAGGTGACTTATTTCATGACTTTGAATGTATTGTTTTGGTATGAACATCTGTAGGTAATGTCCAGTCTCCTTTCACCCACAGCCCTCGACTGTAGCAGTATTTTGATTGGAGATTAGCATGTTGTCAAATGTGCCATTAGTCATAGTGCACATTTTCAGAGGGAGAGAGAGAGATCTGCAGCATTAGTCATCAGTAGCTAGAACTAGACCTCCACACTAAAGTTAACCATCTCTCATTTAGAGGTTCTGCTCATGGTGCATCCGTGTTTCCACAGCAGGCCTCTGGTGGGTACAAGTTTGTTGGGGACTTCCCCCTGGTGTTGCTGCACTGTCCTCAAACACCCACTCATCACACATCCACTCTTCATACACACACTTTAAGCATTTATGAGCATGGTCTTATTTCTGTTACAGCATATTGGTTGACTTATTCATATTCCATTCACCCAAGTCTGTAACATGGATAGGTTTAGGCTACTACATGATATTGTGTTAGCTTTGTGTTACACATTATCAGGTTGCTACAACCTAGCTTATGAATTAAAGTTTATAACGTAGGTACACAGTTCTAGAGAATTTTGAATAATCAAGGTGATAGTGACACATTCAATACTGCTTTGCACACTCTTGCCTGCATCTAGCTGATCTAGGGTGTAATCATTAGTCCAACAGTGTGAGTTTCTGTTGGACAAATTCAGGCATTTTTATCTGCTTTCTGTTGCTTTTGTTTAAGAAACATTTTTCAACAGAATCAGTGGAATGAATACACCCCTGATGACACGCAAACACAGTTCACTTTCATAGCAGCCACATAAAAACAGCATGATCACTTTGCTCATTGTGTATATATAATTCCTTTTCGCAGCTACACTGAACAAAAAAATAAAACGCAACATGCAACAATTAAAATATTTTACAAAGTTACACTTCATATAAGGAAATCAGTCAATTTAAATAATTTTATTAGGCCCACCTCTATGGATTTCATTTGGCTAGGAATACAGATATTTATCTGTTGGTACCTTTTTTTTTTTTTAAGTATAGGCGTGGATCAGAAAACGAGTCATTATCTGGTTTGACCACCATTTGCCTCATGCAACGCAACACATCTCCTTCGCATAGAGTTGATCAGGCTGTTGATTGTGGCCTGTGGAAAGTTGTCCCACTCCTGATCAATGTCTGTGCAAAGTTTCTGGATATTGGCGGGAACTGGATCACACTGTTGATACATGTTGATCCAGAGCATCCCAAACATGCTCAATGGGTGACATGCCTGGTGAGAATGCAAGCCAAGTAAGAACTGGTACATTGTCTGTATCCACAAATTGTGTACAGATCCTTGTAACTTGGGGCTGTGCATTATCATGTGATGTCGGCGGATGAATGGCACGACAATGCACAGTATCTCTGTGCATTCAGTATGCCATTGATAAAATGCAGTTGTGTTCGTTGTCCGTAGCTCATGCCTGCCAATACCATAACCCCACTGCCACCATGGGGCACTCTTTTCACAACGTTGACATCAAGACCCTGGCGAGGACGACGAGTACACAGATGAGCTTCCCTGAGATGGTTTCTGACACTTCGTGCAGAAATTCTTCAGTTGTGCAAACTCAGTTTCATCAGCTGTCCAGGTGGCTGGTCTCAGACGATCCTGCAGGTGAAGAAGCCGGATGTGGAGGTCCTGGGCTGGCGTGGTTACACGTGGTCTGCGGTTGTGATGCCGGTTAGATGTACTGCCCAATTCTCTGTAGAGAAATTAACATTAAATTCTTTGGCAACAGCTCTGCAGTCATCATGCCAATTTCACGCTCCCTGAACTTGAGACACCTGTATTGTGATGCAACTGCACATTTTAGAGTGGCCTTTTATTCCCCCCCGCACAAGGTGCACCCGTGTAATGGGCATGCCGTTTAGTCAAATTCTGGGTATGCCACCCCTGTCTGGTGGCTGGTATATCTTGGCAAAGGAGAAATGCTCACTAACAGGGATGTAAACAAATTTGTGCACAACATTTGAGAGAAATTAGATTTTTGTGAGTATGGAACATTTTGCCTATCTTTTATGTCAGCCCACGAAACATGGGACCAACACTTTTTACTTGTTGCTTTTATGTATTTGTTCAGTATATAGTACCAGTCAAAAGTTGACACACCTACTCATTCCAGGGTTTTTCTTTATTGTTACTATTTTCTACATTGTAGAATAATAGTGAAGACCTCAAAACGATGAAATAACACATGGAATCATGTAGTAACCAAAAAAGTGTTAAACATCAAAATATATTTGAGATTCTTCAAAGTAGCCACCCTTTGCCTTGACATCTTTGTGTACTCTTGGCGTTCTCTCAACCAGCTTCGTGAGGTAGTCACCTGGAATGCATTTCAATTAACAGGTGTGCCTTGTTACTTGTTATGGCTGCAATCCCACTAACGGGATCGATATGACAACTACCAGTGAAAATAGAGGGCGCCAAATTCAAACCACAGAAATCTCATAATTACAATTCCTAAACATACCATTTTAAAGCTATTCTCGTTGTTAACTTCTTGAATCTACTTGAGACGCACATGTCCCAAGTAGGCACCTGGAAATGCAAATGCGCTACGCTAAATGCTAAATGTACTCGTTAAAACTCAAACCTTGATCAAAATTCACAAGCAGGGTATTAAATTAAAGCTACACTCGTTGTGAACCTAGCCAGCAAGTCAGATTTTTAAAATGCTTTTCGGCGAAAGCATCAGAAGCTATTATCTGATAGCATGCACCCCCCAAAATGCCAGCTCGACACGTAAACAACAGATTTTGCGATAGACGGCGCTACCCAAAACGCAGAAATAAAATATAAAACATTCATTACCTTAGACGAGCTTCTTTCTTGGCACTCCTATATGCCCCATAAACATCACTATTGGGTCTTTTTTTCGTTTAAATCGGTCCATATATACCCAAAATAGCTTTGTATTGAAGTAGTGTCATTCAGAAAAATTCATCGTTTTTAAACGCTGCGTAATTTTTTAAAATTAAAAAAGTCGACGATAAACTTTCACAAAACACTTCGAAATCCTTTTGTAATCCAACTTTAGGTATTAGTAAACGTTTATAATCTATCAAAACGATTACAGGGCGATGTCTCTTCAATAGGTCCTCACTTCAAAAACAATGCAATCTGATCTCTCCTTGAACTGCATCCGGGTGAAGACTGGAAAACTTGGGGTCAGACAGATGGATTTTCCAACAATTAATTCGATTGAAAATTAGTACAATGGCGCCATCGTGCGGAATTTGTATGAAGTGCAGGCAAATTTCCATTAAATTCTGTTGTCCTTTAACAACTGGTGGAAGTGACTTATGGAAATTATTTTTTGCTTTCAGAGAGCAGTTTTTCTTGCGTTTTTCAATGAAACACACGCTCTGTTATAGTCACAGCCGTGATTTAACCAGTTTTATAAACTTCAGAGTGTTTTCTATCCACACATACTAATCATATGCATATACTATATTCCTGGCATGAGTAGCAGGACGCTGAAAAGTTGCGCGATTTTTAACAGAATTTTCAAAAAAGGGGGGGGTAGATCTAACAGGTTAATCCCACCAAAGTGTCCAATTTCAAATAATGCTTTTCAGCAAAAACACTACAAATGATTGTTAGGTCTCCACCAAACCACAATAAGCACAGCCATTTTCCAGCTAAATATAGCATTCACAAAAAGCAGAAATAAAGATAATTCAAGGTTAGTGATGAATTTTATCTTCATCAGATGACACTCATAGGACTTCATGTTACACAATACATGCATGTTTTGTTTGATAAGATTCATATTTGTATGAAAAAAAAAGAAGTTTACATTGGCGTATTAGATTCACTAGTTCCAAAAACATCAAGTGATTTTGCATAGCCACATCGTTTCAACAGAAATACTCATCATAAATGTAGTTGATAATACAAGTTATACACATGGAATTATAGATATAGCTCTCCCTCTTAGAACTACCCATCCCGCATCCGGTATATTTGTCATCAGCAATGCTGAATAGCATAGCGCAACAGTCAAAAAATATTACTAGAAATGTTCATATTCATGAAATCACAAGTGAAATATAGCGAAACACAGCTTAGCCTTTTTGTTAATCACCCTGTCGTCTCAGATTTTGAAATTATGCTTTACAGTGAAAGCAATACAAGCGTTTGTGTAAGTTTATCGATAGCCTAGCATAGCATTATGTACACTTAGCATCAGGAAGCTTGGTAACGAAAAGCAATCAAATTAACCGTTTACCTTTGATCTTCGGATGTTTTCACTCACAACATTAGTTTTCACCCAGTTAGACAGCAAATGTTCCTTTTGTTCCATAAAGATATTTTTTATATCCAAATACCTCCGTTAGTTTGGTGCGTTATGCCCAGGAATCCACCGGAAATAGCGGTCATGACAAGGCAGACAAAAATTCCAAATTATATCCATAATGTCGACAGAAACATGGCAAACATATTTTTTATAATCAATCCTCAAGGTGTTTTTCAAATATCTATTCGATAATATATCAACCGGGACAGTTGGCCTCTCTCTTTTCCGCAAAAATCACTCTGAGAGCCCCCACCTGACCACTTACATAATGTGGTCGTTCACGCTAGTTCTTCAAAATAAAGGCCTGAAACTATGTCTAAAGGCTCTAGACACATTAGGGAAGCCATAGAAAAAGGAATCTGGTTGATATCCCTTTCAATGGTCAATAGGGATGCATAGGAACACAGAGCTTTCAAAATAAGAGTCACTTCCTGATTGGTTTTTTCTCAGGCTTTCGCCTGCAATATCAGTTCTGTTATCCTCACAGACAATATTTTTACAGTTTTGGAAACTTTAGAGTGTTTTATATCCTAAGCTGTCAATTATATGCATATTCTAGCATCTGATCCTGAGAAATAGTCCGTTTTACTTTGGGAACGTTATTTTTCCAAAAATAAAAATAGTGCCCCCTAGCTTCAAGAGGTATGCAACCACTGTGTCAGATTTCAAAAAAAGTTGATGGAAAAAGCAACCCATGCAATAATCTGAGACGGCGCTCAGAACATTAACCAAATTAGCCGCCATGTATTAGTCAACAGAAACCAGAAAATACATGATAAATGTTTCCTTACCTCAGATTGCAGTCGTAGGAATCCCAGGTCCACAATAAATGCTTGATTTGTTCGAAAATGTCCGTTATTTATGTCCAATTAGCTACTTTGATTAGAGCGTTTGGTAAACAATTCCAAAGTCACAAAGCGCGTCCACTATAACGTGACGAAATGTCCAAAAGTTCCGTAACAGTCAGTAGAAACATGTCAAACGATGTACTGAATCAATCTTTATAATGTTGTTTACATATATCTTGAATAAAGTTCCATCCGGAGAATTAGAATGACTTCAGATGACCGGTGGAACGCAGGGCCTTCCCCTGTGAACGCGTATGGTGAATGCATGGTCAACTCGTGGAAGTGGTGACTATTTCCTGTCTCATTTGACCCCCCCTTCACATTAGTCATCAGACAAAGTTCAATTGACTGTTGACATCTAGTGGAAGGCGTAGGAAGTGAAAACTCATCCATATCTCGCTGTAATTTCAATGAGAGCTTGGTTGAAAATCTGCCACACCCAGAAAGAAAAAACAGGAAGTGGAATTTCTCAGGTTTTTGACTGCTATATGAGTTCTGTTATACTCAGACATAATTCAAACAGTTTTAGAAACTTCAGAGTTTTCTATCCAATACTAATAATAATATGCTAATATCAGCAACTATTGACTGAGGAACAGGCCGTTGAATATGGGCACCTCTGTGCACCTTTCATCCAAGCTACTCAATACTGCCCCTGCAGCCATAAGAAGCTAAAAGTTCATCTGTGGAATTTATTTTCTTCTTAATGAGCCAATAAGTTGTGTTGTGACAAGGTACATGTGGTATACAGAAGATAGCCCTATTTGGTAAAAGACCTTGTCCATATTATGGCAAGACCAGCTCAAATAAGCAAAGAGAAATGACAGTCCATCATTACTTTAAGACATTACTTTAAGACAGGTCACTCAATCTGGAACATTTCATGAACTTTGAAAGTTTCTTAAAGTTTCGTTGCAAAAACCATCAAGCTAGCTAAATAGGACAAATGAGATAGCAAGTGCAAGCTAACTAGCTAAATTGCCATAAATGTTTAATGCTTTTTGACCTGTCCCCAAATTAATGTCATTAGTTCAGAGTTTGTTTTGATATTTTAACCTGCGTGTCGTGTTTGGTGTGGGGAGACAAAATAAATGTATGCACGATGGCGCACGCGCGCAGCTGGTTTGGATTGTTTTTCAACAGGACAATGACCCAAAACACACCTCCAGGCTGTGTAAAGGCTATTTGGTCAAGAAGGAGCCTGATGGAGTGCTGCATCAGATGACCTGGCCTCCACAATCACCCGACCCAATTGAGATGGTTTGGGATGAGTTGGACCGCAGAGTGAAGGAAAAGAGCCAACAAGTGCTCAGCATATGTGGAAACTCTTTCAGGACTGTTGGAATAGCATTCCTCATGAAGCTGGATGTGAGAGTGCCAAGCTGTCATCAAGGCAAATGGTGGCTACATAGAAGAATCTAAAATATGTTTTGATTCCTTATGTGGTGTTTTAGGGTTTTGATGTCTTCACAATAATTCTTCAATGTAGAAAAACATTTTAAAAATAAAGAAACGTTTGAATGAGTAGGTGTCCAAACTTTTGACTGGTTCTGTAGCTCTCTCTGCTTCTCCTTAATTTGGGAATAAATGAATTTGTTCAAAACTGTTCAACTATCATTCTCTCTCTCTTTGAGTCAACTACTCACCACATCTTATGCACTGGAGTGCAAGCTAGCTGTAGCTTATGCTTTCAGTGCTAGATTCTCTGATCTTTTGATTTGGTGGACATGTCAGTTCATGCTGCAAGAGCTCCGATCAGATGGAGGACGTCTTCCGGACGTTGTCATAATCACTGTGTAAGTCTATGGAATGGGGTGAAAGCCATGAGCCTCCTAAGTTTTAGATTGAAGTCTATGTACCCAGAGGAGGACAGAAGCTAGCTGTCCTCTGGCCACGCCATGGAGCTACCCTACAGTGTTGTTGAGACTACTGTAGACCTTCATTGCAGCACAGTGTGTTTTAATCAAATATTTGGTGACGTGAATATATTTCTAGTTCTATCTAAAAAGGTTAACTTTAAAACATATATTTCACAATTTTTCTGATATTCACTTAGGAGTATAGTCCTCCCTAGGGCTGTCCCTGACCCCCACAAAAAAACCTGCCAACTTCTTTCAACCAATCGTTTTAGCCAAAGTGTATTTTTCCATATAAAGACACACCCCTATGTGTTTTAATAACATCAACTATATGTAGGCTACTGCGCTTGTCTGATGCATTAAGCACACTGATTAAATAATTAAGACGCACAATTCATTCGAGGGAGCCAGAAATCAAGAGCCTAACCAGAATTTTTTTAAATACCCTGTTCCCGAACCACCTTCTGCTGTCTTTCACAAATTCCATATTACGCTCCCAAAGTTGCCGGTAATAGGCTACGTACACCAGGGGTTGGCAACCTTTTCCACTTGGAGTGCCAATTTATCTTGTCAGTTCTATCGATCTGCGTGCCAGTTATGATTTTCATATGCACATTTTTGTGGAATAGTTTATTTTATGATAGTCTTCGTATCTCAGTCATTGTCATGTGATTTAATAATGAAATTCTATGAAAATTATGCAAGTCTAAAAGTAACTTCCATTGCCAACTTTGTAAAAATATCCTAGATAAAGCTAACAAATAAAAACATTGCAGCCTGAAGGTAGAAAATATCCTGATTTTGAAAAATAAATAACTTTGGCTACTCCTGGCTTGTCTGCAAGGAACTTGAAACATTGTATCAATTTGGTCAGGCCTTAAGCTTGTGCTAACAAACTTACAACATTGTATAAAATATTCTGGACCCTCAGTTAACCATGCTGGTGAGCTCTGGATAGGCACAGCTGTAGGCTATTTGCGTGTAGGATAAGAAGTAATCAGATATTTTCTGACTTTTCCACCCACTATATCAGAGCATTACATTTGTTTTCTCTTTCACACAGTGGTTATTGAAAGGGAGAGAGCTGGAATGTTTTTTCATATTCTACATTAAGGAAGCATTGTCATTGGATGTATACACAGACTTTGTTTACTTGCTGTTTGAGCTGAAGCTAAATATGGCTTTGAGAGGCTCCACAGCTCAGTAGTGCTGAGTTAAGACAGTCAGAAATGCTATTAGATTCCCAAATGGGCACATTTATAAGCCTACGTTTGCACGCAGGCCTGGTAGCCTAGGCCTACTTCTATGAGTAGTCAGGTGCACCTTACTCAACATTGACAGGAGCGCTCCAAACAAAACACAATTAATAAATTGCCAACACGTAAATGGAGTGAAATTAACCAAAATTTGTTTCTCACAAGTGTAGCCTAGGTTGCGCGCTCTGTAAACGTGTCAATTCCAAAAATTGGGTCAACCCTAGTCCTCTGAGGAGCCTCCACTGGTCCATATGTGTAAAGTGTTTTGTTATTAGTCTTTTACACTTCATCTCTCTCTGTCTCTTTTTTTCTAGTCTTCTCATCGCTCGCTCACTCTCGCTTCCTCTCACACACTCACTAATGTGATCTCTTTCACTCTCTGAATTACTTAGAGTAGGTAATTTCCTACTGCAGAAACCTACAATTTAGCAGCAGTCTATTTTGGGGCCTATCTGCTTCCGGAAACAAAGTCATTATTCTGACTCCATCTGAAGGGAGGAATATACCCTGTGATCTACCACCCACCCACTCTTATTACAGATAGGCTTACTGAAATCTGGTTATTACTAAGGTTTTATTATTGAAAATATATTAAAGTTATTCTTAACCAAATTTACATTGTAATGATAAGGACCATTTGCAAAATCAGTTTAGGAAAATTGTATCACCACACAACAGAATCATTTCTGATATGAAGAAAGTGCTAGTAGCCTATACATTGGGATTTTACACAGGGGTTAAGCAGAACCCCATTCACCCATTACTTTGTAATCTTTGTAGTCAGATTAGTTCTACTAAAGCTTTTTGGTCGACCTGACCCAATTCACATAAATGTGATTTATAGATCTGTCATTCTTCATTGAAAGCAAGTCTTAAGCAGGAGATCTGTTCTATGTACTCATTTCTATGCTTCCTGTTTTTAAATGTAGTGTTTACTACTTTTACTTTCGGTTTTTGTACACAATATATTTCAGTGGTTTAGCTGGTACAATGATTCTCTACACTATACATTGCTTGTTTTGTCACACAAACTGAAATTAAGCTTACTATTAGAATTATCGCAACCAGGAAATGATGGAGCGATTGGTGCATATTGCACCTTTTTAAATGTTGACTACATTAACATGTTCTTTCACTATGCAAGAAGAGCATGCTTTGATTGCAAAAGACAGTATTAAAGCTGAGGAATTTGTCTGAAGGATTATGATTATCGATTGCCGATAGGTCTGGATGACTTCAATGTCCATGAAGCCTCATCTGATCCAATGTTTCTACAACATCTAAAGCCTTCCCTCCACTTTCAGGTTTTAATCTTCCTCTTAACAATGCCAACTTTCCACATTTACTCCTGAGTAAATAGCATGTGGTCTGAAGTTTGGGGTCACGCAGTGTCACAAAGCATCCGATTTATGGCTTTCTGCTCAGCCTGTCATAACCATAGTACAGTGTCAAATACATGAAGGGTTGGCCAAATCATGTGATAGTTGCGGTTGGCACTTATCTTACATTTTCCACCCCATTTTTCTGTGCTATTAAGGAAAACTCTTCTAACGCCATGCTCCATTTCTCCTCAGGTGGGTGATATAGTCAAAGTGACGAGGATGAACATCAGCGGTCAGTGGGAGGGAGAGGTAAACGGCCGGAGAGGTCTCTTCCCCTTCACCCACGTCAAAATAATAGACCCCCTGAATCCAGATGAGTGTGAATGACCTGGACCCCAACCAACCAACCCTTCCACAGTGACACCCAAAATGCTGGCTGTGTCCACCCTGTCTGCCAGTGTCACCACGGTTACGCGCTTGCCTGCTTGAAGCTATACCGCAGCGCTCCCTGTTATTGTCACGCCAACCATCGTGCAGCTTTCTGACTGTTTACAGCTACAGACTTAACTAAACTCCTACATCGCCAACTTGGTTACAGTTTGGTCTGTGGTTTTTGCCTTTGTCCTTTAATGTGTGTTGCCATGGCTCCCACGACGCCATGTCTTACCTGGTCATTTTTTTTGTTGTGTATATTTTGTTACATTTGAAGACTTAGGAATTTGTTGAGAGCTTGCTTGTGTGTTTCATCTTGTGGATTGGAGGAGGCTAATGTAAAACAAAACACAAAAGAGGGGCGGGGGGGGGAGTGAAAGGTGACTGAACATCACATGAACTGACTGAGGTCAGGAGAGCAAAGGCATAGAGGGCTTCAGGTGTGGCCTGAGGTTAGAACCAGCCAGGTAACTGTCTCTCACCAAACAATCATTCACTGTTGTACCTTAACCACAGCCACACATACACACCGGTAGACCATTACTTGTTTAGGGCAACTGCTGTGTGTGTGAGGATCAGTCTCTTTTCAGCTCAGCCTGTGTCAAGACAGGGACAGGAGGACAAGCCCACATGGATCCTGCCTTGTGGAATAGCCCACAGCCTCAGTGACATGAACCTAGTCGACAGAGTTCCCTTATTTATGTTTTCCCAAGACAACATGTGAAATGGCCATGTGTGATATCTTTTTGTTTTATTTGTGCCATAAATTCAGGAGTTCTGCAAGGTGTTTGTCATAGTGTAAGTGCATGGCTGTGACCAGGCTATAGCCAATGTTATAAGAGGGCTTATAAATACTTTTGAGGGGTAAGGGCTTTTCTATGAGACAGATGCCTCCTGCATCCAATGTTATGGGTCATGGGAGGTGGGCAAAGGTTTCATCCAGCCAATGACATCCCATCAATACCTTTCACTGAAAATGCAACTTTCGCACAAGCAATCCTTTCCTCTTCTCTCTCTCCAGGTTCCCTATGGTGGTGATTGGTTACACTTTTGTCTTGTTGGTAGATGGTGTTTACTGTCGAGCACAGGTTCTGGGCAGACAACATGGTTGTCTTTGGTATGTCTGATGTTGTGATGCCAGAGCTGTCCTGCTCTCAGGTGTGTGTATGTGTGTGTGCACGCGCTGATAAAGTGCTCTACTAGATCTCTGCTGTAAAGAAGAAAACAGACTTACTCTCCCTGAGTGCTTTCCCTCAATCCCCCTGAGCTTTTTCATTGGGTAGAGTAATACCATTGTACAGCTAGCTATCAATCGTGTCCCAACTGTACTGTTTTTGTTTATTATGTTAGCCAGCTGTTAGACTGAAAATTAGACCGAAGGTCGCTTTCTAAAAACGGAGACAAAAATACCTGTTGGTGGCCTCTGCATGACTTCTTGGCCTTGAGGTTTTTCTTCCTGGTCAAATGCTGCTTTGTCAGTTCTAATTTCCTCCCAAGTATGAATTTAACTTTTCTTTTTTAATATATATTTTTTTAACATTATTTGTGGAATAAATTCTTTCAAATCTAGTTTGGTTTTCCTTGTTCAACCTCTCATATTAACCCATTTGATTAAGCAATACACCAATCCTAATTCTTGTTTTTGTTAGGTGAAGATGTTTTCAACCTGCTCCAGATTTTTTTTCTCTCAAGGCATTAAAAGTATTACTGTGCTTTTCCCCTCGTGTTTAAGAGAGCCTCCATGTTGTATTCTTAATTCAAAATGAAAAATTGTGCCTTTTTATTTTCTTATACCATTTACATGTGTTAATATTTCCCATGGTTAACACCCGTGCTGGTATGACCCTTTATGTACAGAACAAGTCAATAAAATGTACATCTACTTCTTTTAAGTTGCTCTGACGTCTTTCTTATGAGATGGGAATACGAATGCCCCAAATAAGTCTCCTGCTCAGCATAGATGGGGTGTACGTTAAAGTGGAACAGTAGAGGAGTAGGTGGGTGGGATGTTTTTGCTCTCTGCTTCATTTCTATTAGTTCCAGTTTTGACTGTGGCTGTGCCCAGGAGAAAGGAAGCAATTAATTAATGTTAATGAAGTGCTAATAAAAGAAAACTTGCACACACAGCGCTGACCTAGAGAGAGACACTTTTAAAGGGCAAGGTTTAGTCTCTTTTCTCCTTACATGACCGGTATCCAAATATGTACATTTAGGTCTACTACATGCATGTTTCATGTTAATAGGGTATACTTTTGGAAACCTACTCAATTCATTCAATATCATCTTAGTTTGGGCATTGTAAAATTATACTGAACAAAAATATAAATGCAACAATTCAAGTTAGTTCATAGAAGAAAATCAGTCAATTGAAATGAATTATGTCCTACTCTATGGATTTCACATGACCTGTATTCATGGACGCAAAGGGATGCCAGGCTACTGCCCCCCCCCCCCCCCTCCACAAAAAAATACAAATTATGTCAAATAATTTATCTTTTGTCTCTGTGTTTCAGAATTTTCCTTTATTTCGCAAGAGGCTGAATGTATCTCACAAGAGAAAGCATCTGAGCGAGCGAAACAGCGCCCCTCTGTCTCTCTATGTGTAGGCCATCTATCTGATACTGTCTGGTCCAAACGAGTATGACATTGTTGTCACCCATAGCATTGAATGCAAGGGAAGCCCGTGAGCATTTGGCCTCCCTTGACAAAAAAGGTATGCAAAAATAGCCAATCATTGTTGAGCTAGACTGAGCGAGCTCAACTGTGAATGGTCCTGGCGAAAGAAAGAAAAAAAGTGTCTGGGGAAGCCAGGTTGGATGTGGCGTCTCGTATATCAAATCGCTTTGAGAGCATACGTCATTAACAGAAACAACTTATGTTGTTGCATCTCGTTGTCTTGTTCTCAGATGGCTAGCTAGCTAGCTAAAATTGTCCCTTTCTTAAATTAGCCATGGATGGAGATAGGAATTTGGACTTGTAGTTTTACTTAATTCTCCATACTGGCCAATGATTATAACGGCGATTCTGATCCAACCATAAATTCATACATTGTTGTGCCCTTGGCCTGAGAGTGTCACGACTCCGACCGAAGGTGGCTCCCCTTCCCGTTCGGGTGGCGCTCGGCGGTCGTCGTCGCCGGCCTACTAGCTGCCACTGATTATTTCCTCCCCCTCCCTTATGTGTTCATTGAGTGCACCTGTTTTGAATTCTGTATAATTAGTGAGGCTTTATTTAGTCAGCCGGCCCGCCTGGTTCCTTGTGCGGGTTTAATTATTGTGACCTTCTGTGTTGTGTAAACTTGTGTGCACGTCTGTGTGTTACGTGCTTTCCCATTTCGTGGTTTCCCATTTCGTGGGTCTTTTCTGGACCGTTTAAGTCCCCCTGTTTGGGGCGTTTGTTTTGTTTACGCCCTGTGTTTTCGTGGGGTTGGCTTATGTTCACCGTTGTGGTGCATTAAAATAGCACTCCCCTGAACTCTCTGCTTCCTGCGCCTGACTTCTCACCCACTACACTCAGAACGTTACAGAGAGGATGGAAGTTCAATATGTAGCTAGATATAGAAGGTTAACTAACATTGCTCATGAATGGAAGTTAGGCTAGTGAGCAAGCATTTTAGCCAGGTAGCCTAGGACAGCAAAAAATACAAGTATGTACTGTAATAGACCGCTTCGTCAACATGAAAGAGAGGAGGATGGCATTGGCGTTTCTCTACAAGTAGGTTGAGTCAACATGTTTTTCTACTTGCGTGAATGCATGCGCAAGCACACACACACACAAACAGAAATCAGAACCATGGACAGCCACATCATATTTAGCTCATGCTGATTGGACTAAATTGTTTTTGGTATCTTTTAATTGTCACTGTATTAGACTAAGCAGAGGTGATTTGATGATGTTGAAGTGTAAATGGTGCTGGAATAGTGGAGGCAGTTCCTGTTTTCTTAACTCTATGTGGTTCTAAATCAATAGTTGTTCAGTGGTCCGAAATTGTCTGAAACATTAACTTGACCATGCTGTAGGTCATGTAACTGTCTGTTCCATGCAATTTGCGTCATGGACTTCACCGGACAGAGGTTGCTATCCCGTTTTGTGATAAAACAACAGTGTGGTTGAATTTATTCTGTCTCCGTCTTCTCATTGTCTCGGCCTTTAGGCCTATATATCACAGACACAAGGCATACAACGCAATTATCACACACAACACGTAAGTTGTAATATGGCATTGGGGTGGGGTATGCAGATGAGCATCTCTGAGATGGTTTCTGACAGTTTGTACAGAAATAATACCGTTTCATCAGCTGTCCAGGTGGTTGGTCTCAGACGATCCCACAGGTGAAGAAGCTGGATGTGGAGGTCCTGGGCTAGCGTGGTTACACCTGGTCTGTGGTTGTGAGGCCGGTTGGATGTATTGACAAATTCTCTACCTTATGGTAGAGAAATTAACATTAAATTCTCTGGCAACAGCTCTGGTGGACATTCCTGCAGTCATCATGCCAATTGCACGCTCCCTCAAAACTTGAGACATCTGTGGCATTGTGTTGTGTGACAGAACTGCACATTTTAGAGTGGCCTTTTATTGTCCACAGCACAAGGTGCACCTGTGTAATGATCATGCTGTTTAATCAGCTTCTTGATATGCCACACCTGTCACGTGGATGGATTGTCTTGGCAAAGGAGAAATGCCCACTAACAGGGATGTAAACAAATTTGTGCACAAAATTTGAGAGGAATAAACTTTTTGTTCGTATGGAACATTTCTGTCATCTTTTATTTCAGCTCATGAAACATGTGACCAACACTTTACATGTAGCGTTTATATTTTTGTTCAGTACATCTTTTTGTAAGGTCTTCATGGTGAGAAATAAGATTGTGGTCTGTGTTGAAGGAGGGGAGAGCTTGACTTATCTGGCCTTTGGAGATTGCATTACACAACAGAGGTGCATTGCACATCTGCGTCTATATCCACTCATCTTCCAGTATGTCTCACACTTGATTGAATGGCTGACTCCTGCTTCTAGCAGTCTACGTGGTATATTGTACTCTTTGAGCTCAACGTTTGTCATCTCCAGCCACTGCAGCCCAGGCTGACTGGAAGGCCACAGATGCTTGCAGTGATACGCAAGAACAGGTGCATACGAGCAGAGTGCTCAACTACGGCCAACTCTGGGGTTACCACCGCCAACGGGTGTCTCGCAGACAAAGTGGCACTACACTGGCGGCGATATAAATAAGGCCATTACGTAACTGTTTCTAGGCACGTATGCTTCTGAAATAAATGATACAGTAGCCTAGATGTAACTGCATACACAAGAGGGCATTGTTTTACCCCAAATTTGAAACGGTTGTGTTCCTCTTTCTCCTCCCCTGTTGATCCTTCCTTTTACAGGTATGGGCCCCCATTTGATCGAATGGACTTCTACCCGCTGCTCCACTCCAGCCAAGTAGACTTCTCTACCTTCTCGCCCTTGCCACAAAGACTCGAAATCAGACCAACCTGCATCATGTTCTGTCCTATTTAGCTTCCAACACAAAATGTCAGGTTCAATTAGTCATTAAAGGCTAACTTGATGTATTCATTTAGACTGTTAAGGCTTCAATGGTACTTCCTGAAATGAATCAGGCTGTGTAGCACAAGGTCGATACAGGCCTCTCTCCATTCCATTAGCAGCTCGCCCCCAAGCTATCTGTTGGTGGCTGCCATGTTGGAGTGCTGAACCCATAGTGATGTGTTACCCTGGGACGTGTGAAAGAGAAGTCAGGCTCTATCTTCTCTACAATGTCTATATGCTAAGTAGTGGAGCAGGATGAAATTCTGTGGCAGTCTAGATAGGTTAATGAGTCAGCATTGATTGGCTTTGTAAATGCTAGTGTTTACCCAATCCATATATTCTTTTGGCTATTTCAGTGTGTGTGTGTGTGTGTGTGTGTGTGTGTGTGTGTGTGTGTGTGTGTGTGTGTGTATGTGTGTGTGCATTTGTTTCTGTGGGTGTTAGCGTGTGTGAGAGAGAGGAGATGCTCCCTGACTTTCTTCAACCTCAGAGAAAAGGAAGTCTTTGTGGCATGCCTCTCCTATGTTATGTTCTCTCCCTGTGATGGCCGTTCCTCATCTCTGCTTGGTCAGTCACGTCTTCCTCTCTGACGCCTCATCTCCCCTCTGGTCCATCCATTTGTCCTGTCCGGGGAAAGGAATCCGATTTTCTCCTTGGTTGACTTGCTCAAATGAAGCAGAAAGCACAGAATGAATGATGAGCCTATTTTTAGCCAGTTTTCATTAGTCACGGTCAGCTGAACGTATGGCCAGCTCAGGCTCTTGTCATGCTAGGAACAGCTAAAACAGATGTTTAATTGGCACACTGGTCCTGGAGTATCACAACCACTGTCTGTACTCAAGCAGCTGCAGTGGTGTAACTTAAGTGGTGGTGGTGTACTTAAGTAGTATCTGTACTTTACTATTTATATGTTTGACAACTTTTACTTTGACTTCACTACATTCCTAAAGAAACTAATGTACTCCATACATTTTCCCTGACACCCAAAAGTATTCGTTACATTTTGAATATGCTTAGCAGGACAGGAAAATTGGCTAATTCTTGCAGTTATCAAGAGTTATCAAGAGAACATCCCGGGTCATCCCTACTGCCTCTGATCTGGCAGACTCACTAAACACAAATGTTTGTAAATTATGTCTGAGTGTTGGAGTGTGCCCTTGGCTATCTGTAAAAAATATAAAAGGAAATTGTGCTGTTCAGTTTACTTAATATAAGCAATTTGAAATGATTTATACTTTTACTTTTGATAAAATTGTGCTGTTTGGTTTGCTTAATATCAGAAATTTGAAATTATTTATACTAAGTATATTTTTGCAATTGCATTTATTTTTGATACTTAACTATATTTAAAACCAAATACATGTAGACTTTTCCTAAAGTAACATTTTACCGGGTAACTTTCACTTTTACTTGAGTCATTTTCTACTAAGGTATCTTTACTTTTACTCAAGTATGGCAATTGGGTACTTTTTTCACCACTGAGCAGCTGTCACTCACGGTGTTTGCATGGGCATCAGTCCAATAATAATTTTCTACCTAGTTTAATATCTGTGAATATGTTTTCGGCACTTTTGTGCGATTTAGATTACGATAATATAAAAGATAAGAATGTCTAAATGGTTCATGAATATTGAATTTAAATGACTGAATAGGAATGCATTTTGTTCATTGCATTGCAGCTCCTTACATTTCAAAATAGGTTCCACTAACTGATCTGTGCTCAGGTATAAACTAACAATATCTAACTGATCTGCTCTCCGATATAAACTAACAATATCTAACTGATCTGTGCTCAGGTATAAACTGCATCTGTTTTGGGGGTATCTGTACTTTACAACTTTTACTCTACTACATTCCTAAAAATAATGATGTACTTTTTTCTCCCTACATTTTCCCTAACACCCAAAAGTACTTGTAACATTTTGAATTTTTAGCAGGACAGAAAAATGGTCCTGCAATTCACACACTTATCAAGAGAACATCCCTGGTCATCCCTAATGCCTCTGATCTGGCGGACTCACTAAACACAATTGCTTAGTTTGGAAATTATGTGTGAGTGTTGGAGTGTGCCCCTGGCTATCCGTAAATGTAGGTTTTGACATTCTTACGTAGGTGCCATAACCAGCCATAAAATAATGCAATATATGACACAAACATTCATGGCAGTGTTATGACTGTATTATGACAGGTTATGCAAGTTATGTCAGCTGTTGTGACATTGTTATGACCGTGTCATAATGTGTTACCAACTATTCTTAGTGCCCTTCTATGTCCGTCTGTACCCTGCATTACCAACCATCCTATGAGAATGACAAACTTATGGACTTGTGGACTTGTTTACGTGCTGCTGTGCGGTTTGTTGCTAACGCTACTTTGCTACCTGCCAATTTTCCAGTTTTTACTTTTTAATTACCGTATTATATATTTTAAAAAATGTGCTTGCTCGACTTTCCTAATTCAACTTTTTCACCCTAGACGCTTTATCTGGACATGGTTCTACAGGGCCTCCACCAGCCAAAGCTAAGTAGTAACATTAAGCCTTCTAATTGCAATCTCTGTACTCATAATATACAGGAGAACAATCGCCTTACGGAACCCAAACCGGCTGCGTGCGTGCGCCATCGTGCATAGATGACACGCAGGTCACGACATGCAGGTTAAAATATCAAAACAAACTCTGAACCAATGACATTCATTTGGGGACAGGTCGAAAAGCATTAAACATTTATGGCAATTTAGCTAGTTAGCTTGCACTTGCTTTTCTAACTTGTCCTATTTAGCTAGCTTGCTGTTGCTAGCTAATTTGTCCTGGGATATAAACATTAGGTTGTTATTTGACCTGAAATGCACAAGGTCCTCTACTCCAACATTTAATCCACACATGAAACGGTCAACCGAATCGTTTCTAGTCATCTCTCCTCATTCCAGGCTTTTTCATCTTTAAACTTATATTGTGATTGGCATCTAAACTTTCATAGTATTACCACGACAACCGGCAACACGGTTCGTCTTTCAATCACCCACGTGGGTATAACCAATGAGGAGATGGCACGTGGGTACCTGCTTCTATAAACCAATGAGGAGATGGGAGAGGCAGGACTTGCAGCGCGATCTGCGTCAGAAATAGAAATTACTTCTATTTTAGCCCTTGGCAACGCAGACACTCGCTGACGCGCGTGAATAACATAGATTTCAAAATGTATTTTGCAACGCTTGCGCACGCGACACGAGCGGTGTAGTCAGGGTATTATGGTGAGGTTGACCCTTCAGCAAGCCCAGCTTCAGACGCAATTGTTAGGCAAGGGTAATTTAAGTGTAGGAAAGGATGAAACAGCATCTGTGCCACCAATAAGTACAAATAGTAGTATAAATTCCCTCGCAAAATCCCCGCAGACGGACAATTTTCTCATGGCTTCTGGAAGGAAATGCTGTAGGAATGCTCAACCGATGTCGCTAATTCAGCCGACAGAAACTTTCAACCGGTTCTCCCCATTAAGCAACGAGTCGGAGTCAGAGGCCAAGCCTTCTCTGGTCTCTCCTCCTCCCATTATGGGGTCTGAGACGTCGAAGCCTCCCACCATTAGTTCTGACAAATTGAAATCCCTAGTCATTGGAAACTCCATTATCCGCAGTATTAGACTCATCCAGCGATCATTCACTGTTTACCAGGGGGCAGAGCTACCAACGTTAAGGCTAATCTGAAGATGGTGCTGGCTAAGGCTAAAACTGGCGAGTGTAGAGTATAGGGATATTGTTATTCACGAAGGCACCAGCGATGTAAGGATGAAACAGTCAGAGGTCACCAAGCGCAACATAGCTTCAGCATGTAAATCAGCTAGAAAGATGTTGGCATCGAGTAATTGTATCTGTCTCGTCCCAGTTAGGGGGAGTGATAAGCTCTACAGCAGGTCCAATCGCTGGTTGGAAACTGTTTTCTGCCCCTCCCAAAAGGTAGAAATTGTAGATAATTGGCCTTCTTTCTGGGACTCACCCACAAACAGGAACAAGCCTGGCCTGCTGAGGAGTAACGGACCCCATCCTAGATGCAGTCGCACCCCTAAAAACAAAAAACATTTCTCATAAGAAACTAGCTCCCTGGTATACAGAAAATACAGAGCCCTGAAGCAAGCTTCCAGGAAATTGGAACGGAAATGGCGCTACACCAATCTGGAAGTCTTAAGACTAGCTTGGAAAGACAGTACTGTGCAGTATTGAAGAGCCCTCACTGCTGCTCGATCATCCTATTTTTCCAACTTAATTGAGGAGAATGAGAACAATCCAAAATGTGTTTTTGATGCTATCGCAAAATTAACTAAACAACAGCATTCCCCAAGCAAGAATGGCTTTAACTTCAGCAGTCCATCTGTCCTCGTGCTCCTAGACCTTAGTGCTGCTTTTGATATCATCGATCACATTTTGACATTTGTCCTCTGACAAATCAACTGTAAATTTCGGTGTTCCTCAAGATTCCGTTTTAGGACCAGTATTGTTTTCACTATATATTTTACCTCTTGGTGATGCCACCCGGAAACATAATGTTAGCTTTCACTCCTATGTGGACGATACACAGCTGTACATTTCGATGAAACATGGTGAAGCCACAAAATTACCCTCCCTGGAAGCCTGTGTTTCAGACATACGGAAGTGGATGGCTGCAACTTTCTACTTTTAAACTCGGACAAAACAGCTTGTTCTAGGTCCCAAGATACAAAGAGATCTTCTGTTGAATCTGACAAAATTAATCTTGATGGTTGTACAGTCGTCTCAAATAAAACTGTGAAGGATCTCTGCGTTACTCTGGACTCTGATCTCTCTTTTGACGAACATATCAAGACTGTTTCAAGGACAGCGTTGTTCCATCTACGTAACATTGCAAAAATCAGAAACTTTCTGTTAAAAAATTATGCAGAAAAATGTATCCATGCTTTTGTCACTTCTAGGTTACTTTCCGGCTACCCGGATAAAGCACTAAATATACTTCAGTTAGTGCTAAACACGGCTGCTAGAATCTTGACTAGAACCAAAAAATGTGATAATATTACTCCAGTGCTAGCCTCTCTACACTTGCTTCCTGCAGGGCTGATTTCCAGGTTTTACTGCTAACCTACAAAGCATTACATGAGCTTGCGCCTGCCTACCTGTCTTTCCAATTTGGTCTTGCCGTACATACTAACACGTACGCTATGGTCACAAGACACAGGCCTCCTTATTGTCCCTAGAATTTCTAAGCAAACAGCTGGAGGCAGGGCTTTCTTCTATAGAGCTCCACTTTTATGGAATGGTCTGCCTATCCATGTGAGAGACGCAGACTCGGTCTCAACCTTTAAGTCTTTATTGAAGACTCAAGCATTTCCCTTCACTCGCATTAACATCTGCTAACCATGTGTATATGACAAATAAAATTTGATTTGATCTCTTCGGTAGGTCATATGATTGAGTGTAGTCTTTTGCCCAGGAGTACTATTATTTGACCATGCTGGTCATTTATGAACATTTGAACATCTTGGACATGTTCTGTTATAATCTCCACCCGGCACAGCCAGAAGAGGACTGGCCACCCCACATAGCCTGGTTCCTCTCTAGGTTTCTTCCTAGGTTTTGGCCTTTCTAGGGAGTTTTTCCTAGCCACCGTGCTTCTACACCTGCATTGCTTGCTGTTTGGGGTTTTAGGCTGGGTTTCTGTACAGCACTTTGAGATATCAGCTGATGTACGAAGGGCTATATAAATAAATTAGATTTGAGTGTGAAGGTGAACGGAAAGGCTCTGGAGCGACGAACTGCCCTTGCTGTCTCTGCCTGGCCGGTTCCCCTCTCTCCACTGAGATTCTCTGCTGTAACCCTATTACAGGGCCTGAGTCACTGGCTTACTGGTGCTCTTCCATGCCGTCCCTAAGAGGGATGCGTCACTTGAGTGGGTTGAGTCACCGACGTGATCTTCCTTTCCGGGTTGGCGCCCCCCTCGGGTTCGTCCCGTGTGGAGATCTTTGTGGGCTATACAGGGCCTTGTCTCAGTGTAGTAAGTTGGTGGTTGAAGATATCCCTCTAGTGGTGTGGGGGCTGTGCTTTGGCAAAGTGGGTGTGGTTATATCCTGCCTGGTTGGCCCTGTCCGAGGGTATCGTCGGGTGGGGCCAGTGTCTCCCGACCCCTACTGTCTCAGCCTCCAATATTTATGCTGCAATTGTTTATGTGTCGGGGGGCTAGGGTCAGTCTGTTATATCTGGAGTATTTCTCCTGTCTTATCCGGTGTCCTGTGTGAATTTAACTATGCTCCCTCCAGTTTTCTCTCTCTTTCTCTCTTCTCTCAGAGGACCTGAGCCCTTGGACCATGCCTCAGGACTACCTGGCCTGAAGAGTCCTTGCTGTCCCCAGTCCACCTGGTCGTACTGCTGTTCCAGTTTCAAGTGATCTGCCTGCGGCTTTGGAACCCTGACCTGTTCACCGGATGTGCTACCTTGTCCCGGACCTGCTGTTTTCAACTCTCTCTCTCTATCGCACCTTCTGTCTCTAACTCTTAATGATCAGCTATGAAAAGCCAACTGACATTTACTCCTGAGGTGCTGACCTGTTGCACCCTCTACAACCATTGTGATTATTATTATTTGACCCTGCTGGTCATCTATGAACGTTTTAACATCTTGGCCATGTACTGTTATAATCTCCACCCGGCACAGTCAGAAGAGGACTGGCCACCCCTCAGAGCCGTGTTCCTCTCTAGGTTTATTCTTAGGTTCCTGTCTTTCTAGGGAGTTTTTCCTAGCCACCGTGCTTCTACACCTGCATTGCTTGCTGTTTGGGGTTTTAGGCTGGGTTTCTGTACAGCACTTTGTGACATCGGCTGATGTAAAAAGGGCTTTATAAATACATTTGATTGATTGACTTATTTACATGTGTTCCTGACCTGTCCTCCTGTGGGAGTGAAGGACTCACCTCTGTGTCCCTTTGTATCTCTCTGTCATGCAGTCTCTGCTGGGTAACATTGATGACCCTTCATGTTGGAACCACTTGTGGCTTGTGAGAAACCTCTTAAGAGTTGTCATATTTACAACAGTTATGATGTAGAGAACTATACCGATATGGGAATCATATTATTATTTATTTTTGGATATCATGATATCCTTTTGGTCATAATCTGATCTCAATTATCATCACTTTGATAAGTAAACAAACAAGCATGCGCACATCACATGCGTAATACAAGCATGAATGCCCACAAACATTTGAATGCAGTTCATATGGAGCACCAGGCACAGTATGAGGAGGCTCAGTCCATTAAGTCCAGTATATAGCTCAAATAGCCTTCTGCTATTTCCGCTAAATATGACTGCAGCTCTGCATAGACTTGGAACAGAAAATTGCACACACTTCTCTTGACACACATGTCCATAGCAGAGAGCAAGTTTTTTTTTAAAACACACTTGACGATATTTTGGTTTGGACCTCGTGCACAAAGATCATAGGCTCTCACTTTTCTGAAATGTCACAAGTAGCTTTGTTCACAGAATGAATCTCAGCTCCTTCACTTTGTGAGTCAGAGTCAGCTATTCTGATCATTATCCAAACTCAAGTACTGGCTCCAGCTCCACTCTGCCTCTGTGTTGCCATGGTGATGGACGCTGCGTTGGTGGGTGCCGTGGTCTGCAGTCAGTGTTTGACTGGTGAAGAAGGGCAGGTGGTGAGTCAAGGACTGTCCAGGGTACTGTCCTGTACCACCCTCACTCCACTGACCCATGCCCTGGTTAGTAGTGTAGTGGCCATAGAGGGGGTAACTGTAACCCAGGTACCCAGGGTAGGTTTTGGAGGACGTGGGCAGATGGACAGGGGACATTCTATAGTCCTGGGGCATAGCTTGTGCCAAGGGGGTGTGTCCCATGTCCCTGACAGGGCCAGGACTGTTAGTCTTGTGCCCAGGGACAGTGGCTACATCACGGAGGTGAGACTCATAGCTGCGCCTGCCTTTGCAATCCTCCACTACAGAAGATGGAGATGGAAGTCTGCCATGCTCAACAGATCTGGAGAAAATAAAAGTATGTAGCGGGTTACTAATATGTCATCAACCCACATACAGTATGTGAACTCAAACACTCTCTGACTCAAAGTGTCACTTTTAATTGCACAGTATGGAGGTGTAGTCTGCACCATAGAGTGCCTGTTAAGTATAGCGCTGAGTCACTGAGTTTTCTATTGGCATAATGGGTCAGGATTCTGCATATGAACCTGTGTGGGTGTGCAGGCTGTTAGAGTGGGGATTCGCCTGTATGTTGGGTTTCACCTCCATAAAATGGAAGTCAAAGTATGCTTTACAATCTAGTTTATGATGCTACAATGTTGCGCTTATACATGCATGCATGTGTGCCTGGTGGTTGTACAGTACCTGCATGGTTGGGAGGACATAGATGCAGGGCCAGGCACCATCTGCTCCTCGGTGCTGTAGTCCTGTCTGTGGTCGTGGAGCTCCAGTAGTTCAGTGTGCAGGCTGTGGCTCTGGGACGGGTCCTGTTCTATGGCCCAGGGGGAGAAGAGATCCTCCTTAGCCGACACCATGTTCTCCGTTGTTCCCGAGGTTATCCCCCGTTCTGCTGGCTCACAGTCTAATGTTGCCCTTTGGAGGTCTAAATGGGAAACGATTGTGGATCAATGAGACTGCCTGTAGGCCTACGGACTGGACAACCTTTGACATTATACAGATCTGATCAGTCTAATCTTACTGTATAGAGTTAAGATCCACACCTGAAGGACTTTTGAATTCTGTTTCTCTGTCTTGTTTGGCTTTCTTTGAAGCATTTCCAGAACTCTTGTTGGATCGACACCTATATAAAAAAAAAAGACAATAAAAACTTGTAAAGCACATCTCCCCAACTCACACGCGCGTAGTGTTATAGTTCTATTGATCCCTACCTCTTGCTATGAGTACGGGTGTTCTCCCCTTTGAATCCTTTAGCAAAGGGGTTGTGGTCAATCTTCAGTTTAGCGATCTGAAAGCAGGAGTGGAGATGAAGACATCAGATTGGGTTACACCCATTCCCAAAGAGCAAGTTAATTACGAGGCTACGCCGTTTGTATGTGCTTAATACGTGAGTTGATAGACGGACCTTAGTGTTCTGGTAGGCCGTGACTGCAGTGAAGGAGGTCTCAGGGAAGGAGAAGTAATGGAAGTGTCCCCAGCGCACACTGTGCAGACTATCAGCCTGGACCACAGAAAAGCGTGGGATGTAGCGATGCATAGAGTGCAGGATGATCTGAGGAGAGAACAGACACCACTAATGAGTCAACTAATAATGTTGTTTACAGAAGTGACAGCTGTCTACTCTCAGACTGTGAGAGGTTGCGGGCTGGGGATCCAGTAGAGAAGGAGATACGTGTTCTTACATGGCCGTGCTGGTCCAGTGTGTGGTTGGTGAGTTTGAGCTTGAGAAAGGACACCGATTGTTTCATCCAGTAGGAGCCCGGGGTGGGGGAGTCTGGATGCACGTACGTCCGACAGGGGAGCTGGGGCTCGGCTTTCCCAGCCATGTCCCACTGGCCTTTATTCCACTACAAAGAGAGAAAGAAGGGGGGAGGGGACGGGCGTTACTCAGGTGTGAAACGAACCACAAGACAAGCCTCGACACGTAGACGCTCCACAAAAACTCACATACCCCCAGTCTTTACACTGATATATATAAGGAATCTGTGGTGCATATTATTGCAAGCTTGAACAGTATCCTATAGGTATGTATATAATTGCGTATAATCTACCAACATATATACATGAACTGCTATAGCAAAGGAAAAACACTCCTCTCTCTCTCTCTCTGGAGCATATGGTCAAAAGCAATGTGTACTGAGGGGAGGGCCAGTGGATGCATGGAGGGGGTATTGCTCCCCATTCACTTTGATTGGAGCGGGGGGGGGGGGGGGGTTGTTAAATGGCCGTGGCTGAACCTCCAGCCGGGGGTAGAAAAACAGGATGTAGTAATGGTCTTTGATATGCAGTGTGTGTGGTGATTGGCTGGGTGTGGGCGGGGCACCGTCTGGACTGTATGCTGGATGCAGACTGACTGCAAGCTTGTCTTCTACTTCATCTCCTTATGTTTCCTTTTAAAACAATGCCTGGCTATATTCCAAACTGTGACACATTTAGCTTATCTAATTGGAACTTTCCCAATAGAAATGTATTGTAATGTGTGTGTAAGACGTGATATATCAATCAAATGTATAATCAATTAAATGCATTATCAATCAAATGTATTTATAAAGCCCTTTTTACATCTGCATATGTCACAAAGTGCTTACGCAGAGACCCAGTCTAAAACCCCAAACAGCAAGCAATGCAGATGCAGAAGCACAGTGGCTAGGAAAAACTCCTTGCAACTGAGGCATTATATAAGGATGGTGGACATGTTGTTTTTACCCTGTATCTGGAGTTGTCCACCGGAACCATTTCCACCATGAGGACATAGTTGGTATAGGGTTGGAGTCCAGATAGACTGACGTTGCAATGGGGAAACATCCTCCTGATACATACAAATCCACACTAATTGTATTATCCTCTCAATTCCTGATCACAACTCTAGACAAAGCATACTAGCAGCAGATACAGTTTCACAACGTTGGTAAAGCTACAATATTGGTAAAGCTACGATATGGCATGAAAGTACGGGTGAATTGTACTTTGCAGTAAACACACCATAGCATAGAATGTGTTTAGGAGATTTACGCAGATCAAAAATGATGATGAAGGATATAACAACAATTGTACCGGCCATGTTTGGTGATTATCATCTCAGTCCCCAGGTTGTGGAAGGACTTCCAGAGGTCAGCCTTTTCCAGGGTCATCCTGACGTTGCCTTGGTGGTAGGGTTCAGCTGTAGGGGGGGACGGGATCATCATGTTGGGCCTCGGTTCTGGAGAGAGAGAGGGGGACATGGAGCCTTACAGAGTGGACCAGTGCTGGAGAAACCCTTTGTACACAGGGATTTCCACAGACAATGCAACATTTCAACTATGCAATAGACTTGCTGTTACTCTCTTGCTAGACCACTGACTGACGTAGCAAAGGTTGAAAAAGTGATGCTTACCAGAGATATGCTGCATTGCCTGCACGGTTCACCACAATGGTCAAAGAGAAGAGAATTCCTTATCCAAATGTGTGTGCTGATATCGCTGCTGTCAGACCCACATCACTGTGAGAATACTGTGAGAGGAGCTGTAGACTTAGTGGTGGTCCTTGGATCATGAAAGGTTTCCTATCAATACCAAGACTTTCCTTTCCATATCCTTAACTTGTGGAGTCAGAGGGGCTGACCTCTGGAGTTCATTGGTCAGCCCAGAAGGGGAATGGCCCGTGAGGGCAAAGTGGGTGTGGTTACAACAGAGTGGTGTGCCTGGTTTCAAGCCTTTGAAGTGTCAGACAAGAGGGTGGGAAATGGAGGGGGTGGGCATACTGTGGTGCTGTGAAGAAATAGCTGCCTGAACGTGACCTTTTGTTTCTAGAAATCACTGTTTAAAAAAAAATGTATATTTTCCAAATAAACTAATGTACCTTTATTTAACTAGGCAAGTCAGTTATTTACAATGATGGCCTACACCGGCCAAACCCGAACGATGCTGGGCCAATTGTGGGACGCCCTATGGGACTCCCAATCACGGCCGGTTGTTAAACAGCCATCCCTAACATTGAGTGGCTGCTGCCAACATACTAACTCAACTCCAGCCACTTTAATAATGGAAAAATTGATGTAATCAATTTATCACTAGCCACTTTATATTATATAATGTTTACTTAACCTACATTACTCATCTCATATGTACAGTGCCTTGCGAAAGTATTTGGCCCCCTTGAACTTTGCGACCTTTTGCCACATTTCAGGCTTCAAACATAAAGATATAAAACTGTATTTTTTTGTGAAGAATCAACAACAAGTGGGACACAATCATGAAGTGGAACGACATTTATTGGATATTTCAAACTTTTTTAACAAATCAAAAACTGAAAAATTGGGCGTGCAAAATGATTCAGCCCCTTTACTTTCAGTGCAGCAAACTCTCTCCAGAAGTTCAGTGAGGATCTCTGAATGATCCAATGTTGACCTAAATGACTAATGATGATAAATACAATCCACCTGTGTGTAATCAAGTCTCCGTATAAATGCACCTGCACTGTGATAGTCTCAGAGGTCCGTTAAAAGCGCAGAGAGCATCATGAAGAACAAGGAACACACCAGGCAGGTCCGAGATACTGTTGTGAAGAAGTTTAAAGCCGGATTTGAATACAAAAAGATTTCCCAAGCTTTAAACATCCCAAGGAGCACTGTGCAAGCGATAATATTGAAATGGAAGGAGTATCAGACCACTGCAAATCTACCAAGACCTGGCCGTCCCTCTAAACTTTCAGCTCATACAAGGAGAAGACTGATCAGAGATGCAGCCAAGAGGCCCATGATCACTCTGGATGAACTGCAGAGATCTACAGCTGAGGTGGGAGACTCTGTCCATAGGACAACAATCAGTCGTATATTGCACAAATCTGGCCTTTATGGAAGAGTGGCAAGAAGAAAGCCATTTCTTAAAGGTATCCATAAAAAGTGTCGTTTAAAGTTTGCCACAAGCCACCTGGGAGACACACCAAACATGTGGAAGAAGGTGCTCTGGTCAGATGAAACCAAAATTGAACTTTTTGGCAACAATGCAAAACGTTATGTTTGGCGTAAAAGCAACACAGCTGAACACACCATCCCCACTGTCAAACATGGTGGTGGCAGCATCATGGTTTGGGCCTGCTTTTCTTCAGCAGGGACAGGGAAGATGGTTAAAATTGATGGGAAGATGGATGGAGCCAAATACAGGACCATTCTGGAAGAAAACCTGATGGAGTCTGCAAAAGACCTGAGACTGGGACGGAGATTTGTCTTCCAACAAGACAATGATCCAAAACATAAAGCAAAATCTACAATGGAATGGTTCAAAAATAAACATATCCAGGTGTTAGAATGGCCAAGTCAAAGTCCAGACCTGAATCCAATCGAGAATCTGTGGAAAGAACTGAAAACTGCTGTTCACAAATGCTCTCCATCCAACCTCACTGAGCTCGAGCTGTTTTGCAAGGAGGAATGGGAAAAAATGTCAGTCTCTCGATGTGCAAAACTGATAGAGACATACCCCAAGCGACTTACAGCTGTAATCGCAGCAAAAGGTGGCGCTACAAAGTATTAACTTAAGGGGGCTGAATAATTTTGCACGGCCAATTTTTCAGTTTTTGATTTGTTAAAAAAGTTTGAAATATCCAATAAATGTCGTTCCACTTCATGATTGTGTCCCACTTGTTGTTGATTCTTCACAAAAAAATACAGTTTTATATCTTTATGTTTGAAGCCTGTAATGTGGCAAAAGGTCGCAAAGTTCAAGGGGGCCGAATACTTTCGCAAGGCACTGTATATACTGTACACTATACCATCTAATGCATCTTGCCATCTTGATGTAATTAAATGTATCACTAACTACTTTAAACAATGCCACTTTATATAATGTTCTCATACCCTACTTTACTCATCTCATATGTATATACTGTACGCTATGCCATCTACTGCATCTTGCCATCTTGATGTAATGTATCACTAGCCACTTTAAACAATGCCGCTTTATATGTTTTCATACCCTACATTACTCATCTCATATGTATATACTGTACTCTATACCATCTACTGCATCTTGCCTATGCCGTTCGGCCATCACTCATTTATATATTTTTATGTACATATTCATTCCTTTACACTTGTGTGTATAAGGTGGTTGTTGTGAACTTGTTGAAATTGTTAGATTACTTGTTAGATATTACTGCATGGTTGGAACTAGAAGCACAAGCATTTCGCTACACTTGCATTAACACCTGCTAACCATGTGTATGTGACAAATACATGTGATTTGATTTATTTGTGATACAGCCTGGAATCAAACCAGGGTGTCTGTAGTGACGCCTCGAGCACTGAGATGTGGTGCCTTAGACCGCTGCGCCATCCAGGAGCCTCATTTACATTGACCCCCCCATTTGTTTTGTTTTTACACTGCTGCTACTCACTGTTTATTATCTATGCATAGTCACTTTACCCCAACGTACATGTACAAATTACCTCGACTAACCTGTACCCCCGCACATTGACTCGGTACCCACTTTATATAGCCAAGTTATTGTTATTTTATTGTGTTACTTTTTATTATAATTTTTTACTTAGTTTATTTGGTAAATATTTTACTTAACTCTTTCTTGAACTGCTCTGTTGATTAAGGGTTTTAAATGGGGGAGCGGGGGGGTTGAGTTATCTCCGTCCTTGACAATGGGAGGCAGTTCTGGCTAATCGTGGCCGATGGCCCCCCAGGCCTGGAGAGGTGCCGTATGGGGCCTAATGGGGCTGGCACAAGTGGCCTGTTAGCCTGAAAGGACAGAGGGAGGGGATGGGGGGACGGATGGAGGCTCCAGTGTTTCTGATGTGTGATAACCCCACCGCAGGGCCCTCCATTCTGGCTGGGATCTCTGATCCCGTGCGGCCCCTGTCTGGGTCTGGAGCACCCTCCTGATCCCCGGCTGAGATCCACACACATGCTAAACACACCCAGAGAGCAGTGAAGGAGTGACGGTCACACAGCCCAGGCACATCCTATCTGAATTTCAGACGCAATCATCATTGAGGTTTGAGAGGACTCCAGAAGTTGGGTTTGAGTCTGTGTTGTGCATACTGTATTTGTGTTAATTACTCTGTGATAAACTATTACTGCACTGTTTTTGAGCACATGACATGGCCCAGATTGGTGAAGAAGTGCTTTGAATAAACATTGTTTAGATTCTGAATAGGTTACTGTGTCTGTGTGTGGACATTGTATGCAACACTTTTCATAGCACAAGGGTAGAGGGTGAGGCCTTTGTGTGTGGTAGCTTTAGTGGCTATTGTCTCAAGAGTTAGTATAGGGATATAATTAAATTCACACAGTGCTAAATGGAATATCTCATAGGGATACAACAGAGGACGTATAACAAATGCATGACACAAACTTTGTATGTCAGTGTGAAACTCATTGTTGCAGAAGGCTTAGTATCTCTGTTCGACTTTGCACCTTCAGCTTTAAGAATGTTCCAGATGGGAAAACCAGGATGACTCAGGCAGGCCTAAATACTCAGGTAAAATCAAGGTGTGTTTGTGTGCGTTGTACAGTAGCCTCGGAGAAGTTGAAGCACATCGGAGTGTTCAATTAGGCCCATCTACTTTCCAGACTGACATGCAGAGACACGTCCCTACCGCCTAGATCAATCTCAGCCTGGAAGGTGGAATTCTGTAGGCCTATGTGCCTGAAGTGTAGGTTTTCCAGATGACCTTTGCAACTCTGATACAGTATGCATGGCAAAAATGGTTACACTTACATATCTTTTGCGTTGGGGCCGTATAATGTCAAAAAAGTTAGACATTGGCTTAATAAAGCGACAGGCCAATATACCACGGCTAAGGGCTGTTGTTAGGCATGACGCAACGCTCGACTTCATCTCAGGCCTAACAACACCTGTGCCAATACATCCTTCAAACACCGGCTTCTCTGGCATTCTCTGGTCTCTTCAGATGAAGTTTCTCTGCTGCAGTGAGCATCTCTGTGGGACGAGCTCACCCTGGTGGATTCTGGTTGCATGGCAACCTATTGGGCTCAGCTGCTTCTGTCTCCCCACACATGCTATTCTAATAATGTGGAAAATAATCTGAGTCACTCAACAGATAAGAACACGTTGAACCACTAGAGGGTACTCTAATTTCTCCTATAGATTATACATTGATACTCTAATTTCTCCTATAGATTATACATTGATACTCTAATTTCTCCTATAGATTATACATTGAACAACTCTGGTATTTACTTCCATATCAACACCACTGTTAGTAGGTAGCATTTAGCCTTTGCCTGCTCAATAGCACATTCAACATTATAATTGTGTTTTATATTTGAAAAATGGAGAGAAGTCAGTTCTGGAGCTTGATCATGTATTATGTGGATGAATACTTTTCACTTTAAATGAAGGATTTTATTCAATGCAAGAAGAGAGAAAAAACTATTTTTGAAGCAAGATTGATTGGAAAAGCTAAGTTGTTTGTGTCAGTGAAGACATGGATACCTTACAGAATAGAACCTGAATAAGAACATCTGAATGCCTTACAACACACTGCTTTATAAGGTTGGTTGTAGTTGAGAATTTAATTAAAGATTTTCTAACTTAATTGACGGAAGTATGATTTTATTTATCCACTTTAGAACAGTGCTGTGTTTAGGATCCAGACTAGTTAGTGTAAAATGTTATTTTACTGCTGTCCCAGCTCTAGGTTTGATGTCATTTGCGTTCAATCTAATGTGAAGGCAATTCCTTTTAGTGCCCCCTTCTGTGACCCAGTCATCTGACATACAGCCATGATCTAAATTATTGGCACCCCTGATTAAGTTGAGCAAAATAAAACACTAAAATAAATCATACAAATACTGAGCTATATTGCCACACACACTGACTTTGCCCTGGTACCTCACCCCCTTAACACACACACACACACACACACACACACACACACACACACACACACACACACACACACACACACACACACACACACACACACACACACACACACACACACACACACACACACACACACACACACACACACACACACACTATCCCCTGCACCTGTCCTTTTGTCTCCGGAGAGAGCGACTAGTCCAGTGTTAAACGTGTCCCTGGCCCTGAGCCAGCCCCAGCCAGTGTACTGTGTCTGTACTGAGGAGATGAGAGGGATGGGGAGGGACGGAATCAGACAAGGTGCTGCTGCACCACAGGAACGCTGCCAAAAGGAACTCAGTGACCTTCCTCTTCTCTCTCCTCCCCGCTCTGCTCTGCTATCTGGATAAGATTACACAGCACCACCATCGCCATGCTGATACCAGTGAATTACCCATCAGGGAGAGAAGGAAGATCAGGTCATGGAGGATAAATTTCCATTGAGAAAAGGTGGAGCAAGAGAGGAAAGGATGAAAAAGATTATAAAGGAGGAAAAATGTCAAAACAGATGGAGAAAGAGGAAAGAGATAAAAGCAGAAACAGGAAAAGACACAAAAAGGTGTTTTCTTTATTTGTTGTGTCAGACTGTTGTGCCCTTAACACAGGGCTTCACCAACACCTACAGTGGGACTGTGACACTCCACAATAGTGTGTGTGTGTGCGTGTGTGTTTGGTTGAGTGGACAAGGCTTGAGCGGGGGGAGGGACAGTCACTTTTTCTCTTTCTCCTCTTGATGTCTCCAGGCTGGCTTACTTCTTAGCTTTGCCCTGGGCAGCTACAGCCTCCATGGCCTTCTTCACAGTCTCAGCGTCTCCCAGGAAAGCCATGGGCTTGACGGGCTTCAGGTTTGCATCCAGCTCGTACACAATGGGGATACCTGTTGGCAGGTTCAACTCCATGATGGCAGCGTCTGACATGCCTGACGAGACAGACAGAAAGACGTGTTAGGAGTGAGCAGAGGTTAGTCTGTGAAATCAAGACTGATCATCCACATAGAGGAAATTCACATAAGGCAATGTATTTGACATGTGTATTCCCAGTGGAGGGTAAGTACAGATCCTCAAAGGTTGGTATATTTCTTAGCTAGTACCACCTTTGACAGGGGAGGTCGTCCATACTCCTCTTTCAGGGGAGCGCTAGGGGGGCCACTAAGTAGCTTGTTTCAGCAGACTTTACCTTTCTCTGCCCTTTCCCTCTGCCCTTTTGTCACCCCCTCTCCCTCTGCAACCCTACAACCCAGCAACCCTGTCGGCATCACCCCGGTCCCACCACTCCTGGAGAATGCAGAACCTTTCTGCAGAAAGGTCGTGTCAGTAACGGGAACCGTGCCCATGGCCTTTTCCACTGTGTCTGTCTGAGCTCCAGGGAGAGAGCAACAAGCTATTTATAGACTCCTGGTTATCTGGAAATGTGCCTTCAGAAAATATTCACACACCTTAAGTTTTTCCACATTTGGTTGTGTTACAGCCTGATTTTGTTTACACAGTACCCCATAATGTCAAAGTGGAATTATGTTTTGAGAAAAATATATATATTCATAAAAAATAATTTAAAAAGCTGAAATGTCTTGAGTCAATAAGCACTCAACCCCTTTGTTATGGCAAGCCTAAGTAAGTTCAGGAGTAAAAATGTGTTTAACAAGTCACATAATAAGTTGCATGGACTTTATGTGCAATAATAGATTTTAACATGATTTTTGGATGACAACCTCATCTCTGTACCCCACACATTGTCCCTCAGTCAGGCAGTGAATTTCAAACACATATTCAACCACAAAGACCAGGGAGGTTTTCCAATGCCTCGCACATTCATAGACTTGTCCTGAAGCCACTCCTGCATTGTCTTGGCAGTGTGCTTAGGGTCGTTGTCCTGTTGGAAGGTGAACCTTTGCCCCAGTCTGAGGTCCTGAGAGCTCTGGAGCAGGTTTTCATAAAGGATCTCTCTGTACTATGCTCCGTTCATCTTTGCCTCAAACCTGACTAGTCTCCCAGTCCCTGCCGCAGAAAAACATTCCCTCTGCATTATGCTGCCACCACCATGCTTCACTGTAGGGATGGTGCCAGGTTTCCTCCAGACGTGACGCTTGGCATTCAGACCAAAGAGTTCCATCAAACCAGATAATCTTATTTATCATGGTATGAGAGTCCTTTAGGTGCCTTTTGGCAAACTCCATGCGGGCTGTCATGTGTCTTTTACTGAGGAGTGTCTTCCTTCTGGCCACTCTACCATAAAGGCCTGATTGGTGGAGTGCTGCAGAGATGGAAGGTTCTCCCATCTCCACAGAGGAACTCTAAAGCTATGTCAGAGTGATCATCTCCCTGACCAAGGCCCTTCTTCCCCGATTGCTCAGTTTGGCTGGTGTTTAGCTCTAGGAGGAGTCTTGGTGGTTCCAAACTTATTCCATTTAAGAATGATGGAGGCCACTGTGGTCTTGGGGACCTTCAATGCTGCAGACATTTTTTGGTACACTTCCCCAGGTCTGTGCCTCAACACAATCCTGTCTCGGAGCTCTACGGACAATTCCTTTGACCTCATGGCTTGGTTTTTGCTCTGTGCTCTGACATGCACTGCCAACTGTGTGACCTTATATAGACAGGTGTTTGCCTTTCCAAATCATATCCAGTCAATTGAATTTACCACAGGTGGACTCCAATCAAGTTGTAGAAACATGTCAAGATGATCAATGGGTACGGGATGCACCTGAACTCAATTTCGAGTCTCATAGCAAAGGGACTGAATACTTATGTAAATAAGGTATTTCGGTTTTAAAAAAGTATAAATTTGAAACAAATTCAAATAACCTGCTTTTGCTTTGTCATTATGGGGTATTGTGTGTAGATTGCTGAGCAAATGTTTTCTTTAATCCAATTTAGAAAAATCAATTTGACTACTACATGATTCCACATGTATTATTTCATAGTTTTCATGTCTTCACTATTATTCTACAATGTATAAAATAGTAAAAATAAAGAAAAACCCTTCAATGACTAGGTGTGTCCAATCTTTTGACTGGTACTGTGTATATATTTATATATATATATATAATGTATAGACACTACAGTTCAAAAGTTTGGGGTCACTTAGAAATGTTCTCGTTTTTGAAAGAAAAACACATTTTTTGTCCATTAAAATAACATCTAGTTGATCAGAAATAAAGTGTAGACATTGTTAATGTTGTAAATGACTATTGTAGCTGGAAATGACAGATTTTTCGTGGAAATCTACACAGGCGTACAGAGGCCCATTATCAGCAACCATCACTCCTGTGATCCAATGGCACGTTGTGTTAGCTAATCCAAGTTTATCATTTTAAAAGGCGACTCCGGGATGCTAGCCTTCTAGGCAGAGTTGCAAAGAAAAAGCCATATCTCAAACTGGCCAATAAACATAAAATATTAAGATGGGCAAAAGAACCCAGACACCGGACAAAGGAACTATGCCTAGAAGGCCAGCATCCCGGAGTCGCCTCTTCAATGTTGACGTTGAGACTGGTTTTTTTGCGGGTACTATTTAATGAAGCTGCCAATTGAGGACTTGTGAGGCATCTGTTTCTCAAACCAAACACTCTAATGTACTTGTCCTCTCTCTCAGTTGTGCATCGGAGCCTCTCACTCCTCTTTCTATTTTGTTTAGAGACAGTTTGCGCTGTTCTGTGAAGAGAGTAGTGCATAGCGTTGTACGAGATCTTCAGTTTCTTGGCAATTTCGCACATGGAATAGCCTTGATTTCTCAGAACAAGAATAGACTGACGAGTTTCAGATGAAAGTTATTTGTTTCTAGCCATTTTGAGTCTGTAATCTAACACACAAATGCTGATGCTCCAGATACTCAACTAGTCTAAAGACCAGTTTTATTGCTTCTATAATCAGGACAACAGTTTTAATTTGTGCTAACATAATTGTAAAAGGGTTTTCTAATATTCATTTAAAATGATAAACTTGGATTAGCTAACACAACATGCCATTGGAACACAGGAGTGATGGTTGCTGATAATGGGCCTCTGTACGCCTATGTAGATATTCCATAAAAAATCTGCCGTTTCCAGCTACAATAGTCATTTACAACATTAACAATGTCTACATGGTATTTCTGATCAATTTGATGTTATTTTAATGGACAATTTTTTTTGCTTTTCTTTCAAAAACAAGGACATTTCTAAGTGACCCCAAACTTCTGAACGGTAGTGTATATATACATTTATATGACTGGGTGCATGTGGTGTACCATACTATGCCTACAGGCCCAGCAGCTGTATTCTCACTGAACCACAGTAAACAAACAGTTAGGTGATTAACTGTAATGTCATGAGTGTATCATTACGTTAGTATTATCATTGTATTGCCATTACCATCATTACTACTGTGTACCATCATTACTACTGTGTACCATCATTACTACTGTGTACCGTCATTACTACTGTGTATCATCATTACTACTGTGTATCATCATTACTACTGTGTACCATCATTACTACTGTGTATCATCATTACTACTGTGTATCATCATTACTACTGTGCATCATCCTTACTTGTTGCAGGCTGCAGACCTTTCAGTTTGTGCAGGGGCTATGCATCTGTTAGATCTGTGAGTCATGTGATGTTTGACAACATGCCAACATTCCTTGTGAAACATTATCTCTAACCTTTTCTCTGTACCTCCTCTACCACTTCCTGACTCCCCTGTGTCCGCCACTGCAGCAGCCCATAATACCAACCCTCTAAGTGCTTGACAATTCCGCGGAGGCTGTTGCCGTGGGCAGCGATGATGACATTCTTGCCAGCCTTGATCTCAGGTACGATGACATCGTTCCAGTAGGGCAGGGCACGGGCAATAGTGTCTTTCAGGGACTCACATGTGGGCAGCTCACCGGGCTTCAGGCCCTTGTAGCGCCTTGACTGGTGGGAGGACAGAACAGCATGTTGGGTTACACTGCACAAATGTATCATCACAAAAGCAGGTATGATGTAACATCCTAGAGGGCTGCAAATGAAACCTGGCAAAGCCTACGTAGTACCTCAAGCAGTACATGTCAGAGGAAATCACCCAAGTCATAGACTGTTGTCTCTGCTACCTCACGGCAAGCGGTACCGGAGCGCCAAGTCTAGGTCCAAAATGCTCCTTAGCTTCTACCCCCAAGCAATAAGACTGGTGAACAATGAGACTGCCCCCTCCCCTTTATTTTACACTGCTGCTACTCGCTGTTTATTATCTATGCAGTCACTTTACCCCTACCTACATGTACAAATTACTTCAACTAACCTGTACCCCTGCACATTGACTCGGTACCAGTACCCTCTGTATATAGCCTTGTTATTGTTATTTTATTTTGTTACTTTTAAAAAACATTTTTACTTTAGTTTATTTAGTAAATATCTTCGTAACTTAACTTAAAACTTAATCGTTGGTTAAGGGCTTGTAATTAAGCATTTCACGGTAAGGTCTACACCTGTTCTATTCGGGGCGCATGTGACAAATAACATTTGATTTCATTTGATTCGTACAGTACATGTTTTGGCTCATACAAGTAACAAGTCTTACATGAGAAGTTCTAGAATTTCATCCAACACTGTTCCATCCATCCAATGAATGCTTTTTTACTTCGACTGAAACCTGCAAGTCTTGCAGGATCTCCTAAGCAAGTCATAAATCTCCTGAAATTGACTGGTTTCCTTGTACAATGGGAACATATTCCAGGGGTAGTTGCACGCAACGCTTTAAAATAATGTGTCAGGTGTTATTATTATTATTATTATGTTAGCAGTCACAGACCTAAAATGTGGTTCACAAGTCTGTTTTGTGATGTACTACTATTCACCACCAGCAACACCGGCCTCTTACTTCACTGATGATCTTGTGGAAGGCGTGGTCGTGTTCCATGGGGGGAGGGGGGATGTCGAAGGAACGACGCCAGATCTTGACCTGCTCCTCTCCGTGCTTCTCGGCTGTCTCTGCCTTGTTGAGACCTGTCAGGCCGCCGTAGTGGCGCTCGTTCAGACGCCATGTGCGGTACACGGGAAGCCACATCTGGTCTGTGCCCTCCAGGATGGTCCACAGGGTCTTGACTGCTCGCTTCAGCACGGAGGTGTGGCAGATGTCAAACTTCATTCCGGCGTCCTTGATGGCCTTAGCACCACGTTTGGCCTCTTCCAGGCCCTTCTCGCTGAGGTCGGCATCAAACCAGCCGCAAAATTTGTTGTACTGGTTCCACTCACTCTCGCCATGACGGACGATCACCAACTTATGGGCAGTAGTCATGCTTGCAGTGTTGCTTTAAATTCCTTTACCAAACACACGAGACACGGCCCTACCTTATGGTACACACACACTCTGAGACCAACAGCCCAGAGCGACTCCTCAAACACTCTTTTTATAGCATTCTGGAATGAGGCCCTGCATAGCAGCCGGGCGTAAACTGCTCTCCACCAATGAGGGCACTTCACCCCTGATGGACAGCTAGGCTCAGCCAATAGGGCAGTGCCTCACATGGACTGGAGGGACATGTCCCAGCTGGGAAGGCCAGAGGTCAGGGATTGAGCTAAAATAGCAACATGACTTTTAAACCGAGAGCTGTGAAATAAAAGTGTAAAGATCAGAGTAAGCTTCTGCTGCTGAGGTGCTGTAGAGTGCACAGGAGGCTGCAGAGGGGAGGATGGCTCATAATAATGTCCGAAATGGAGCAAATGGAATGGCATCACACACATGAAAACCATGTGTTTTATATATTTGACCTATTCCACCTATTCCGCTCCAGCCATTACCACGAGCCCGTCCTCCCCAATTAGGGTGCTAACAACCTACTGTGGTAGAGTTTCTGACATCAATAAAAGACAATGGAATTAGTAATCTAACTCCAAAACTAGAACTGATACAGGCAACTATACTATGCAATGAGGTAGTAGTGACTAGGGTAAAACAGACTAAAACATTCTGTCTCAACATGGGGTTACGTTAGGGGAAGTTGAATAATATCACACATACTCCAGTAGTCCTACTGTATAATATCACACATACTCCAGTGGTCCTACTGTATAATATCACACATACTCCAGTAGGTATACTGTATAATATCACACATACTCCAGTAGTCCTAGTGTATAATATCACACATACTTCAGTAGGTCTACTGTATAATATCACACATACTCCAGTAGTCCTACTGTATAATATCACACATACTCCAGTGGTCCTACTGTATAATATCACACATACTCCAGTAGTCCTACTGTATAATATCACACATACTCTAGTAGTCCTACTGTATAATATCACACATACTCCAGTAGGTCTACTGTATAATATCACACATACTCCAGTAGTCCTACTGTATAATATCACACATACTCCAGTAGTCCTACTGTATAATAACACACAAACTCTAGTTGTCCTACTGTATAATATCACACATACTCTAGTAGGTCTACTGTATAATAACACACATACTCCAGTAGTCCTACTGTATAATATCACACATACTCCAGTAGTCCTACTGTATAATATCACACATACTCCAGTAGTCCTACTGTATAATATCACACATACTCCAGTGGTCCTACTGTATAATATCACACATACTCCAGTAGTCCTACTGTATAATATCACACATACTCTAGTAGTCCTACTGTATAATATCACACATACTCCAGTAGGTCTACTGTATAATATCACACATACTCCAGTAGTCCTACTGTATAATATCACACATACTCCAGTAGTCCTACTGTATAATAACACACAAACTCTAGTTGTCCTACTGTATAATATCACACATACTCTAGTAGGTCTACTGTATAATAACACACATACTCCAGTAGTCCTACTGTATAATATCACACATACTCCAGTAGTCCTACTGTATAATATCACACATACTCCAGTAGTCCTACTGTATAATAACACACAAACTCTAGTTGTCCTACTGTATAATAACACACAAACTCTAGTAGTCCTACTGTATAATATCACACATACTCTAGTAGGTCTACTGTATAATAATACACATACTCCAGTAGTCCTACTGTATAATATCACACATACTCCAGTAGTCTTACTGTATAATAACACACAAACTCTAGTAGTCCTACTGTATAATATCACGCATACTCCAGTAGGTCTACTGTATAATAACACACATACTCCAGTAGGTCTACTGTATACTAACACACATACTCTAGTTGTCCTACTGTATAATAACACACATATTCTAGTAGTGCTACTGTATAATATCACACATACTCCAGTAGGTCTACTGTATAATATCACACATACTCCAGTAGTCCTAGTGTATAATATCACACATACTCCAGTAGTCCTACTGTATAATATCACACATACTCCAGTAGTCCTACTGTATAATATCACACATACTCCAGTAGTCCTACTGTATAATATCACACATACTCTAGTAGTCCTACTGTATAATAACACACAAACTCTAGTAGTCCTACTGTATAATATCACACATACTCCAGTAGTCCTACTGTATAATAACACACAAACTCTAGTAGTCCTACTGTATAATATCACGCATACTCCAGTAGGTCTACTGTATAATAACACACATACTCCAGTAGGTCTACTGTATACTAACACACATACTCTAGTTGTCCTACTGTATAATAACACACATATTCTAGTAGTGCTACTGTATAATATCACACATCCTCCAGTACGTCTACTGTATAATATCACACATACTCCAGTAGTCCTACTGTATAATAACACACATACTCTAGTAGTCCTACTGTATAATATCACACATACTCTAGTAGTCCTACTGTATAATAACACACATACTCTAGTAGTCCTACTGTATAATATCACACATACTCCAGTAGTCATACTGTGTAATATCACACATACTCCAATAGTACTACTGTATAATAACACACATACTCTAGTAGTCCTACTGTATAATAACACACATACTCTAGTAGTGCTACTGTATAATATCACACATACTTCAGTAGGTCTACTGTATAATATCACACATTCTCTAGTAGTCCTACTGTATAATATCACACATACTCCAGTAGGTCTACTGTATAATATCACACATACTCCAGTAGGTCTACTGAATAATATCACACATACTCTAGTAGCCCTACTGTATAGTATCACACATACTCTAGTAGTCCTACAGTATAATAACACACATATTCTAGTAGTGCTACTGTATAATATCACACATACTATAGTAGTGCTACTGTATAATATCACACATACTCCAAAGAACACAAATTAGAAACTGTACTTATTCCCAGTACAACCACTTTTGGGTCTCCACAGGACAACAGTCAGCAAATAAATACAGTCAGCAAATATTTATTTGGGATGTTTGAAATTCTATGTAGAAATGCACCAAGGTTTCAAACCACCCACTTAAACTCTGGGGCCATTACAGGTGAAAATACTGATTCAGCATTAAACTGACCGAGAGTCAGGGCGGAGCCCAAACTACAGGGCCAAGTCAATCAATGCCCCCTTTTACCAATCAAAGTATGAGCCACGTTGAGGAAAGAGAGAAATACAATATCAGCGAAGACAATAGTAATGGAACTCTGGGCATGTAGCCAATCTGCATATCTTATATCACAAAAAAGGACAGAGAGATAGAGGAATCACAAAGAGAGAGAAAGACTGAGGATGCTGCCGTGAGAGAGAGCGAGAAATAGAGAGAAAAGAGAGAGGTAGAGAGAAAGCAGGTAAAGCTGAAAGAGAAGGATGTAAACGAGAGAGAAGTGGAGAGGATACTGCGGGGCTGGGTGTGGAGGGGCTGGGTGTGGAGGGGATGGGTGAAAACACTACATAAGCCCCAGGCATTTTAAGAAATCAGTCGGGGGCTCAACTTACTGTTGAGAGTTAGAATAGTAGAGTATACAAGGTGCAATTTAGATTGTTGTGCATCAGCATTTTGACAGTCACTCAATTAGCCCATGTCAGTCACTGACAGTCCCTCAACTAGCCCATGTCAGCTAAAATGTTTTAGATTGGTAAATGAGTCTAGCCAGGTATCTATACTTGTAGTTATCATGGTCAAATTACCCTGACCTCCATGGGGCCCCCATTGATTTTGCTAGTCACTCTCACTCAGAAGTCATATTGACATGGCAAATGTGTAAAATTGCAGCAAACTTGCTTTGAAACTGCAACATTTTCTTTACAGCCCATGTTGTAAAAGTAAATTAGCTTAGAGCCCCAAAAAGTGAAAGCCAGCCCTGAATACAGTTGATAACGCCTGGAACCGGCCCCGACTTTACTTATGACTCAGCTTGCGGCAGCACCCCGCACCTACTGTAGCCTAGCAACCCACATCCATCTCACCTTCAAGGCTTCTGCTTTGAGAACTGTCAGCAAAATACACACATACAAAAGAGACACACAAACACACGTAAATTCATACACTCTCCTCAAATGTGTACAGGCAAAATGCATAATATACTCCACCTAAACATGGACTCATACCAGCCTGTTCTCTCACAAGATCCTCATACTATGCTTAAATGTATGGCAAGTCACTTTGCTATCCATTCTCTCAATCAACAGTCTGGGACAGTATAAAATGTGTATCTCCCCCACCCCTCTCAGGAGGAAGTGGAGGAGGAAAAGGAGGAAGTGGGTGTCAGCAAGGAGGAAGCAGAGTGTTATTGACCAGCTATGGTTCCCTCTTCACTCTGGAGCTGAAAGATAAGAAGCCTGTTTCTCTTGTTAGGGAATAAACATGACAATATAAAAAGACCATTCAACTTCTCTTCAAATTCCTCAGTGTCCCTTCCAACTAAGGCAATCATGAAAATGTATTTGAATTCATTTGACCTATTTTGTATAATAGATGCATTATCTATCATTAGTATTATGATGATCTATTATTATGATTATCAATGCATTATCATCCCAAAAACACAAACACATCTTCACAGACATCATCATATTTATACACATTATCATTACAGCATCTGATTCAGAACCTCACAAGTATCTACAGGCACCAAACAGTAGCTTCCCAGCCATAATGTATAAATAAATAAACACATACCATCCAGCCGTGTGTTCGGTGTTTATCAATGTGGGTTTTCTGTGGTCATGGGTGTCGCTCTCTAATTGGCCAGCAGGGCAGGTGCTGTGTCACTGTATGAGGAGAAGCTGTGTATAATATCAATGCATAGGCTGCTGTAGAATGAGGATAGCCCATTCATTTTCTTCCCCTACAGGGAGGACTGCGAGACCTACATTCAAATGAATGACTCAAGTAATTTCATGCGACTATTCATTTTTACTCTCGGTGCAGGTACAGTGCAGATTTATATTTCATTATCCAGAGGCTTTAGCTATCTAACTCTACTTTCCTGAACATTAACTTGTGAACATTAGTAGTCAAGGTTACTGTGTATGACAGAAACAGTGTAGAGAAACTAGAAACATGTTAACCTCCTTTGTACCCTCAAAAACACAAATATCTCTCCATCTGCAACCTCTCCCTCCCCCTCTCTTTCCTTCTTTCCTTTCCTTTCTCCCTTGCTGTCCGTTGCAGTGTAAGCCTATCGATCCCGCATAGTCAGAGTTTGGGAATGCGCCTGCGTCAGAGTTCTTCCTCCTGCTATAAAAGCTGGAGCCACTGCAGCAGCATCAGTCTGGGTTCTTCACCTGAGCCCTACAGACACATTGACACAGAGCCAGACAGAGCTGCCTGCCCTCCCAGCCCAGCCATGAGTACCCTCGGCTTTGACCCTTACTACTCATCCTCCTCCTATCGCCGCTGGCACGTGGAGGGAGCCCCCCGCGGAGTGGTGACCAAGGGGAGGTCACGATCGGCCTTCTCCTCCCACGCCTCCCCCCTCTCCTCCTCCGTGAGCTCCCGTCTGCAGTACTCCTCTCCTGGCCGGGCTCTGCATTCATCCATGGCCTCTTCCTCCTCTGTGGAACTGGAGCTGAGCCAGGCGACCCAGGTGAGCTCTGAATTCCGCACAGTGAGGACCCAGGAGAGGGCCCAGCTGCAGGACCTCAATGACCGCTTCGCTGGCTTCATCGAGCGTGTGCGGGAGCTGGAGCAGCAGAACCGTGCACTGGAGGCTGAGCTGGTGATGCTGAGGCAAAGGCACGGTGAACCCTCCCGCCTGGCGGCCCTGTATGAGCAGGAGGCGCGGGCCCTGAGGGCCGCCGTGGATGAGGCGCGTGGGGAGCAGCAGGCCGCCTTGGGCCAGAGGGAGCGTCTAGAGCAGGCCCTGAGCGCCCTGCAGGCCCGCTACGAGGAGGAGGTGGTGGCCCGCGAGGACGCGGAGGGCAGGCTGCTGGATGCACGGTGTGGGGCCGACCAGACTGCCCTGGCCAGGGCTGAGCTGGAGAAGAGGGTGGAGACCCTGCTGGACGAGGTGGCCTTCCTCAAGAAGCTCCACGAGAGGGAGGTGGTGGAGCTCCAGGCCCAGGCCCAGCTGGGGGCCCAGGTGGCTGTGGAGATGGAGGCAGCCACACCAGACCTGTCTGGTGCTCTGAGGGACATCCGGGCCCAGTACGAGAGGCTGGCGGCCAAGAACATGCAGTCTGCTGAGGAGTGGTTCCATGGGAAGGTGGGCTCCCTGACGGAGAGTGTTGCCCAGCACAGCGACGCGGTGAGGAGCTCCAGGGATGAGGCAGGGGAGTACCGCCGGCAGCTCAAGGCCCACCTGCTGGAGATCGATACCTGCCGGGGTCTCAACAAGTCTCTGGAAAACCAGCTACACATCATGGAGGACAAGCAGAGCGCTGAGATCAGCAACATGCAGGTCAGTGGTGGTACTGCAGGACGAATTAAACAGCAAATCTGGATTGATGCAAATACCTCAGAATAAATGCAATCTTAATGTGAATTTATGTATGTTTAGAAACTGCTTACTAATAGGTAAATGACTATATCAGAATACAAGACACCAATAATGTTTTTTATTTTGTGCCAAGTGTAACTGATTTAGTAATACAGAATAGGAACAAATAAGATTATTTTGAATACATTTAAAATTTCATCCATTCAGACATTTTAGGCATATTACCTGTATTTTTTTTTTATCCACTTCATAACCTTTAAACGTCTCCCATAGGACACTATTGGCCAGCTGGAGAATGATCTGAGAGCCACCAAGCAGGAGATGGCTCGCTACCTGAAGGACTACCAGGACCTGCTGAATGTTAAGATGGCCTTGGACATTGAGATTGCTGCCTACAGGTAGGATGAGGAGCATTGGCCAGAGCTTCAACTTAAACAAATATAATGTGATAATACTAATGCCAGTCCAGGTCAAGGAAAGTCTTTTGCTCTTTTATTCTAAAGTTTTATCTTTCCCACGATCCTTTACTTTTCCAGGAAGCTGCTGGAGGGGGAGGAGTCTCACTTCAGTGTGGGCGGATCAGGGGGTATGTCCAATGTCTATGGCCACAGCTTGTCAGTCATGCCCTCCTTCAGCCGCTCCATGTTCTCAATGCAGTCAAGCCTGAGCTCTGGCGCCCCCTACCTGATGACCTCACGCTTCCTCGGCTCCTCATTCGTCTCTGGAGAAGACATCATCTCTACCAGCCTGGCCCAGCGGGACTCTGCCAGCCCACCACAGGAGGACGAAGAGGGGGAGAAGGAGGAAGAGGAGGCGATGGCAGAGGAAGAAGCAGAAGAGAAGAAAGAGGAGGGACAGGAGGAGGAAGAAGAGGGTGGAGAGGAGAAGGAGGAAAAGGGAGAAGAGAAAGAGGAAGATGAGGATGAGGGAGGCGAGGAGGAGAAGGAAGATGGAGAGGATGCTAAGGATGGAGATCAAGGTTAGCGTTGGGATATTTCCCCTCAAAGAGTATTCTCTATTGTTGTTGTGTATGGCTTACATGCTGACATTTTTACAAACCTGTATACTAACTAAATTATTCCTCTATTCTCAATTATTTCCTTTTTTGATATAGGTGGAGATGAGAATGCAGAAGAGGATGGAGAGAAAGATAAGGACGAGGGTGGGGAGCAGGATGGAAAGGAAGGTGTGGAAGAGGAGCGGGTAGAGAAAGAGGGAGGAGATGATAAAGAAGGGGGAGATAAAGATGAAGAGGTGAAAGATGAAGGTAAAAGTGAGGAGAAAAAAGATGACGACTCAGAAACCAAAGAAGGGAAGGGCGAACCAGAGATGTCCAAGAGTGAGGAGAAGAGAGAAAAATCTGCCGAAGAGAAAGACTAATCTGAAATACCAAAGGCTGAAAAGTAAGTTTGTGGCCCAAGACCACACAAGCCAAAAGACAGTCTAATAAAACCTCAGCTCGGCAAACAGCAGAAATACCCAACATTATCGACTCCAGTATGCTTGTTAACAAGGTGCTCAATACAATGTCTTTTAGTGCACTAATGCATCAAAATCAAGGTTATCTGCTAGCAGTTATAAGTCAATAAAATCAATAAAGGTCACACAATTCCTCTAGTGTGTGTGTAAGAGTGTGTGTGCTATGCCTGTGCAAGTCTGTGAGAGTGTGGTTTTGGATGGTTGAATAAATACTTTTGAAAGCCATGCAGAGTGTGAAATTGATTGTTTTTGTCCTTATACTGAATCATGCTGAATAATAACTCAGTAAACAGTATTTATCATAGTTTGGGTTTTATCAGGATGAAATGTTGAACATATCATTGATACATCTTGAAGGTGCTTAAAAACATGACCACATAGTTAACCACAATGTGAAAACATATAAGGCCTGTTGTTCATCATACATGACGGCAGGTCCTTTCTCAATGAATTCATTAAAACATTTAACAGGTTATGTGTCATGATTTATAAACATTTTGTAAATGTTGAAAAAAACGATCTATAGAATGGTTTATAAGCTGCTTGTAACAAGACAGAGTACTGTTTAACGATGCTTATTAGCCTATCAGACACACACACACACACACACACACACTGGTGTGTTGCACAGAATTAGATATCTCTGTGTGTTGCATTTCAGGTAACCTGTCTATAATGCCGATCATGAATGCCGAACACAGCTAGTTCTCTGGGTTTGGAGTTGCCTACATCGACATTCGGGGCACGCAGGCACAATCACGACGCACTGGCAGGGATCTGATCTTTTTTTGTACTTTATTCCATCTTGAGGGAGCACTAACCTGGCAAGGTCCACATCAGAGGCTCCATCAGCTATGCAGCTCAGGTCCAATGTGTCTGAGAACAGATGCCGAGGAACGGGAGGAACTTCAGAGAGGGATGGCATTTTTATTACCTAATTTCAGGGCTGAGAACGATCAAATCTGGGATCAGTCCTGTGTTTTTATTGCTTTTAAGACATTGAAATACTGTGGAGCTGATTTTATGACTCTTCACAATTTAGTTGCTTCCTTCGGCACTCTACGTGAGTGCTGAGCTAAAATCCTGAGAGGAAGAATGTTAGCAATCAGCAGAGTCACCCATGGACAGCACCCAACATGGGTCTGCAATCAGCAGAGTCACCCATGAACAGCACCCAACATGGGTCTGCAATCAGCAGAGTCACCCATGGACAGCACCCAACATGGGTCTGCAATCAGCAGAGTCACCCATGGACAGCACCCAACATGGGTCTGCGATCAGCAGGGTCACCCATGGACAGCACCCAACATGGGTCTGCGATCAGCAGTCACCCATGGACAGCACCCAACATGGGTCTGCAATCAGCAGAGTCACCCATGGACAGCACTCAACATGGGTCTGCAATCAGCAGAGTCACCCATGGACAGCACCCAACATGGGTCTGCGATCAGCAGAGTCACCCATGGACAGCACCCAACATGGGTCTGCGATCAGCAGAGTCACCCATGGACAGCACCCAACATGGGTCTGCGATCAGCAGAGTCACCCATGGACAGCACCCAACATGGGTCTGCGATCAGCAGAGTCACCCATGGACAGCACCCAACATGGGTCTGCGATCAGCAGAGTCACCCATGGACAGCACCCAACATGGGTCTGCGATCAGCAGAGTCACCCATGGACAGCACCCAACATGGGTCTGCGATCAGCAGAGTCACCCATGGACAGCACCCAACATGGGTCTGCAATCAGCAGGGTCACCCATGGACAGCACCCAACATGTCTTCAATTTAATATAATAGTCACATACTAAATTCCAAACAACCAAAATCGCTTAAAACAATTAACTTGCGCGTAATGATGCACCAGGCAAAACTGCATTGCAGAGGACTGGATACAGCACCTTCAGAAAATATTCACACATCTTGACTTTTTCCACATTTTGTTTTGTTACTACCTGAAATTAAAATGAATTAAATTCAGATTGGGTGCCACTGGCCTACACACAATACCCCATAATGTCAACATGGAATTATGTTTTTTGACATTCTTACACATTTATTCAAAGTGAAAAGCTGAAATGACTTGAGTCAGTATGTATACATTCCCTTTGTTATGGCACGCCTAAATAAGTTTAGGTATAAAACTAAAAGCTAATCAAGTCACATAATAAGTTGGATGTGTGCATAACAATGTTTAATATGATTTTTGAATGACAACCTCATCTCTGTACCCGACACAGACAATTATCTGTAAGGTTCCTCAGTTGAGCAGTGAATTTCAAACACAGATTCAAACACAAAGACCAGGGAGGTTTTCAAATGCCTCGCAAAGAAGGGCACCTATTGGTAGATGGGTAAAAATAAAAAACGCAGACATTGAATATCCCTTTTAGCATGGCAAAGTAATCAATTACACTTTGGATGGTGTATCAATACAACCAGTCACTGGTTGGTCGGGGTGGGTGCTCATATAACATGATTGTCTAGCAACCGCTTGGTGGGTGGGCATATAAAATGTACTTAACAGATGTACTTTTACTATGTTACTGCTATGTTACTGCTATTTACTATGTCTGCCCCTGGGTCCAGTTTGACGTACTAGGGCAGAGGCTTTACATGTATTGGAATTAAAACGTGACAAGTTTTATAACCCACTGCTTTTTTGCCTGCTTTGGTTTGTTTTTATTCATGCAATTTGGCAAAGTCCACTGATGAAAAGGGTTGAAATCGCACTGAGTGAGCATAGAGCGTCGTCCCCGCAGTGTCGTCCCCGACCAGCAGTGTCGGCAGGGGCAGTAAGGTTCAGCCCAGATCAGATGAGGACAAGCAACGTGAGGACAAACAACGGAGAAACAGCTCATATAGTCAATTTACAGTCGTAGCCGACAGGCAGACCTCTCTAAGGTTTTTCTTCTTGTGATATATGTTGTAATCTTATTTGTTTATTTTACTTCATGAGATTACAGCTGGATGCGCTCACATCGGACAATTTAACTTAAATTGAGCTGCTTTCGTGTGTCCCTTTTACAGCACGCAGCAAATGGAAAGTGTGCAGACACATGCCACAGTCCTAGCTAGGCTACTAAAATGTTGCAGTCTGGTTTGGGTTTTTAAAGCTTGACAATGAATAACCAAAAAACAAAACCTGCAAGAAAACACCATGCAAAAGAGAAACACGGAGGCATATTTTAGCAACATATTGAGCAGTAACCCAGGCTGGCTACTCAACTACAATATAATGTTGCATTCTACCGCACCTGTGATCCATGCAGTGCAAAAAAATGTAAAACATGTTTTAAGTTTAAATGTTAAAACAAACCTATAGCTATGTTTTTGTTATTTGTTGTTAAATACTTTCTGATTAGGGTCGCAGCATATTATGCACATCTGCAAGCATAGCAGCCAAGGCTGGACAAATATTATTTATAAGAGATAAAATAGCATGCAAAATAGCATGTTTAAATATGTTAGAACGCTATATACAGCATTCTCTGTATATAAGTGGACATTGTAAAGAGCCATATTTTTTCTAATAAAACAATGGCCAGTTTGGGTTGCAGTTGCACGTTTTTTTGTGAAAACAAATAGGTTATGTCTGGCCTGCAAATTCGTTGTGTTTTTTATATAGGTCCCCTGCACTGATTGAGTTTGACACCCCTGGGCTAGCTGATCTACATAGCAAGCTAAAAACACAGTGCCTAACGTTAGATAGCTAGCTGCTGGGAGGATGTCATGTCATTGGAGGAGTGGGTGAGTGACCAACAACCCCCCCATATCGTTTCTCAGTGTCTACAGCTAGAGATGCAGTTGTCATTTGGTTAGCTGGCAAGAAATGTGATTCGCTTAGCTAGCTAGCTATCTATGCTGAATTTGAACGATTGTTATCCACATTTAGCATATCTCTTAGTTGTCAGTCAAATGTATTTGGCATTGATGAAATGGGTGGGCAGGCAGACAAGTTCCCATTCAGTTGTCTAAACGTGGGTTGGGACAAGCATGCATTGGCAGGCAAGATGCAGAAGGACAAGCAAGCTACTATTCCCCATTGTTTCACTGCAATGCTGATGAGCAACTAGCATCAAAAGCTTGAGAGGGTTTATCCAATGTTCCCTTGTTAGATTTTAGCTTATCTTGCTCTGGCTAGCATTAGTTGTTAATCTTGTTGTTGTAGATGTGCAAAGGCAACTGAGGGAGAGATACCTTGTTATGGTTGTTTGATCAATAGGACTGTGAAGTTCCCAAATGTAAGAGGACTCCTGTGGTATGTACATATTTGCAGAAATCCATTCAGGTGTATTTTGTGGCTTTTGGCCAATGCCTTGTAATGCTCTAAAGTCGGCACTGTTGCTTCTGCCTGTAAACACACAGTCCATTCCAAAGTGAATGACAGCAGGCCTGTGTGGCAAATGGCTTATTTGATTGGCTATTAGCTCTGATTGGCTATGGCATACCATTCTGCATAGACACCAGTCCTGGACAAGACAGTTGTTTTTATTAGGTTTTATTTGCTGCAGTGTCTATTAATTGTCCAAACAGAATTTTCACAAATGCCTTACTATACGTCATTCCCAAACATTCTACAAATGTATGAACATTTGAAAATGACCATAGCTAAGTGCTCGCTTGTCAGAAAATAAAAACAAGGTGTCATATTCTTACTGGAGGTGTATATGAACCAATTTTAATACGATGTCATGTTACTAAAACACTGTCAGTTCCACTTTAAGTGCCATTGAACAGCGTATGGTAGTAGGTGCCAGGCACACCATTTTGTATCAAAAACTGAAATGTTGCTGGGTTTTTCACGCTCAACAGTTTACTGTGTGTATCACAAATTGTCCACCACGCAAATGACATCCAGCCAATCTGACACAACAGTGGGAAGCATTGGAGTCAACGTGGACCAGCATCCCCGTGGAACGCTTTCGACACCTTGTAGAGTCCATGGCCCGACGAATTGGAAGTTCTTAATGTTTCTACTCTCAGTGTATGTGGATAGGATTTCAAAGAAACTTATTCAGAGGTTTTTCCAGTGTGGATTGCGCCTGAGACCGTTGCTGTCCACTTTCCTGTGGTGCTGAACTTCCAAACGAGTCGCTGTCTGTTTCAATGTTGCTGAATCTCCAAATTACCTATCACTCCATTGTTTAAGTTGTAAATTATGTATGTAAAATGTAAAATACTTTAAAACAGGTATAGTTTCAAATCATGTTTAACATCGTAGATAATGTTGTTCTCGAATAATATAGCTAATGGCTGAAAGACTATGTCATATACCATACATTTCTCAGTCTAAATCTTTCATATTAGTCTCTCATGTCCACTGTTGTTTTATTTTCTTAATTAATCTATCTTCATTGTATATTTGTCGAGAAATGTATGTATATATATATTTTTTTTAATCTTTCTCACTTTTTATTATTTTATTTATGTACAGTATGTAAAGCACTGAAGTGCAATTTTCTTTGTTTCAGAAATGTGCTTTGCAAATAAAGTTTGATTTGATAAATCAACTCTAATCAAGTGCTATTTGCATGTGATGGCATAGGATTGCATTGTTCATATTATTGTTGGTGGCCTATTCTTAGATGGCATGCACGTATTACCTACCGATTGTGACTTTAAATATCTGTAGAGGACAGCCTGTGGATGTTTATGTGGCTTTGTATATATTCTAGGCTGCAAAAGATAATGAAGGATGCAATCTCATCCCCATGAAAGCAGATGAGGAAGTTGAATATTGTGTGCATATTGTGGTGAGAAACCTACTGTATATACAAAAGTGAACGTACAGGACAGAAGAATTGCACAAAGCAGGGGTGTCAAACTCATTCCACTGAGGGCCGAGTGTCTGCAGGTTTTTGTTTTTTCCTTTAAATCAAGACGTAGACAAGCAGATGAGGGGAGTTCCTTAGTGACCTTAATTCATTAATCAAGTACAAGGGTGGAGCGAAAACCCGCAGACACTCAGCCGTCCGTGGAATGAGTTTGATGTGTCATAAAGGAACAAGAGACCATATTTTGTATTTCAGTACGACATTTATTGAGCAAATGCTGCTGGGAAATCATTCATGATGAGTAAAGACATGGGATTGCAAACTGTAGCACCTCATGTATGTTCGGTATTTAAATTCAAGTCCATCCTATGCATACAATAATGTATGTGTGCGCATTTACAGATTTATTTTCAATTGCACTCGTAAACATAATAGACACGGATACAAAGCATGTTTAAGGCTAGGAGTTTCTTCAAGGTTATTTATGCGTTAATTGCTTTGGGTTCTGTATGTTCATGATCATGAGTTCATTGCACCATCGTCATTCTCTTTCTTCACTGTATTGTATTGTAGTCGATTGTATTTTTTTGGCTCAATTGGTATCGTCACATAATAAGTAAGCTTACTTCTGAAGTGGACCCTCCCACCTGGGCCCCCCAAAAAACGTCATTTGAATGAAGATACATTTCTATCACTCTCCCATCCATCCATACATACATACATGTTAGAGAGGGGACTCCCTCCCTGAGCTAGCATGCAGACGCCCCCACCCGTGAGCCCTCCTGTGAACTGCAGATAGAAAGAAAGAGAATTAATCATCTGTCCCATTCCCACATTTTCCTGACCACATCTGCAGAAAAGCTCATTTATAGCTTCACTCAACATGCATTTTAGAAATTTTAGCTTAGTCACATCATATGGCTTCTCTCTTTGCTTTTCTGTATGTTTGAGAGTGGTTATCTTTATTACATCGCTCTAGCTGTATGATTGCTTGTCGTCGTGTCCTCCTCCCTGACCCTCCTGGGTGGATTGGTTGGAGCGCAGTCACTCGGTTTCGGTCACCACCTTGACGGACTTGGAAGAGTGTTTCTCCATCGTCTTGCTGGACACCATCTTCTCCTGGATCATATCCTCAGTCTCCTTCACAGTCTCGGTGACAGTGACTGATTTAATGACATGCTTGGCTCCATCCTCTCCAGTGGTGATGGTCTCCACCGTTTTGGTGATGACCACCTTCTGGCTGGGGTCATCTTTCTGGCTGAGGTCATCTTTCTGGTTGGGGTCATCTTTGGTGGGGCTCTCGTCCACTCCATTTGAGATCACATCCGTCTCCTCTTTCTTCCCATCGTCCTTTTTGTCCTCTGGGGCACCCTTCTCCACTTCTCCGCTCAAAGCTGCATCTTTCTTTTCCACCTTCTCTTCCTCTGAATCACCCTTTTTGTCTACTTTCTCTTCTGCAGCCTTGGGGGCCTCTGACTTGGGAGCTTCTGGTTTGGGAGCCTCATCCTTAGGGGACTCTGCTTTAGGGGATCCTAATTTGGGGGATTCAGATTTGGGGGACCCTGCAGGTTTGGGTGATTCAGATTTGGGGGAACCAGTAGGTTTGGGGGATTCAGATTTGGGGGATCCTGCAGGTTTGGGGGTTTCAGATTTGGGGGAGCCAGGTTTTGGGGATTCAGATTTAGGGGAACCAGCTTTGGGGGATTCATGTTTGGGGGATCCAGCTTTTGGTGACTCAGACTTAGGGGACCCAGCCTTAGGGGATTCAGCTTTCAGGGAGTCTGGCTTGGAGACCTTTGGGGCCTCAGATTTCTGGACCTCAGCTTTTGGGACCTCACTCTTGGGGGCATCTGTTTTGGGAGACTCTGTCTTGGCTACATCTGCCTCATCTGTTTTGTCATCTTTCTCATCCTTTCCTTTCTTATCTTTCTCATCCGTATCATCTCCATCTTTGGATCCTTTGTCACTACTTGCAACTTCCTCTTTATCACCACCCTCTTCTTCTCCCTCTCCCTCTGCTGTCTCTTCTTCTCCTCCACTTCCTTCCTTCTCTCCAGCCTTCTCTTTGTCAGGAGAGACCTTTGATTCTGGGGCTGTCTCCTCTCCCTCTTCCCTTCCTTCTCCCTCATCACCACCTTCTGCATCATCTCCCTTCTCACCCTCACCTTCTTTCTCACCCTCTTCTTCTTTTTCTCCCTCCTCAGCACCCTCTCCTCCATCTTCTTCTTCATCGCCACCGTTTTTGTCCTCCTCTTCCTCCTCAGCAGGGGCGCTGGAGCTCATTTGGGATTCAGTGGAGGCTACAACCTCTTCTGAGTCACCCTCTCCCTCTCCCTCTTCTCCATGTCCCACTGCTTCTTCTCCTTCCTCTTCTCCCTTATCCTCTCCTTCCTCTTCTCTGTCATCTGTTGCCTCTGCCTCCAGTGCGGCAGACAGCTCCTGGGCAATCTCTTCCAGGGCCTCGTCCATTTCAGACTTCTCATCCTCCACCCTGGTCTCCTCAATGATCTCCTCTACAAACTTGTGCTGGACCTTCAGTTTGGGAGGCCCAGACTTGGACTTCTTAGAGGAGGTGACAGCTTGGCGGTAAGGGAAAGTGCTAAAGTGGGTCTCCTCACCTTCTAGGAGTTTCCTGCAAAAACAATAGAAAATTAGATATAGTATAGTGTAGGCTTAATATAAAAGTTAGGGTTGATATATACTGAAAAAATATATAAATGCATCATGCAACAATTTCAAAGATTTTACAGTTCATATAAGGAAATCAGTCAATTTAAATAAATGAATTATGCCCTAATCTATGGATTTCACTTGACTGGGCAGGGGTGCAGCCATCGGTGGGTCTGAGAGGGCAAAGGCCCACCCGCTTGGCAGCTGGGACCACCCACAAAAGGGCTTTATTACAGACAGAAATACTCTTCAGCACCACCAAACCACCCCACCACCCCTCAGACGATCATGCAGATGAAGAAATTGGATGTGGAGGTCCTGGGCTGGCGTGGTTACACGTGGTCTGCGGTTGTAAGGCCGCTTCGGCGTACTGCCAAATTCTCTAAAGCGACGTTGGAGGCAGCTCATGATAGAGAAATGAACATATCTGGCATCAGCTCTGGTGGACATTCCTGCAGTCATCATACCATTTGCATGCTCCCTCAAACCTTGAGACATCTGTGGCATTGTGTTTTGTGATAAAACTGCACCTTTTCAAGTGGCCTTTTATTGTCACCAGCACAAGGTGCACCTATTTAATGATCACGCTGTTTATTCAGCTTCTTGATATGCCACACCTGTCAGGTGGATGGAACATGTTGGCAAAGGAGAAATGCTCACTAACAAATGTAAACAAATGTATCTACAACATTTTTGAGAAATAAGCTTTTTGTTCATGTGGAACATTTCTGGGATTTATTGTTTCAGCTCATGAAACATGGGACCCACACTTTAAATGTTGCCTTTATATATATATAAAATATATGTATAAATGTAAAAAAAAATGTGTAAAAAAAAGTATATATATATATATATATATATATATATATACTTTTTTTTTTACACATTTTTTTTTACACTTGATGAAATACAATCTTTTTCCTTAATGTGTACAATTTTTGTTTCCTCCTGTTTCCTTTTTAAATATTTGTTTTGACCAATGATAGGCCTAATTAGCACACTACCGTCGCACTGTACCTGTATGCAGCAATCTCGATGTCAAGAGCCATCTTGACATTGAGCAGGTCCTGGTACTCGCGCAGATGACGCGCCATCTCCCACTTCGTGCCCTTGAGCTCATTATCCAGCTGGTGGATGGTCTCCTGCAGAAAACAAGACCAAGAGACATCAGCTGGTTAGGAGCTGTTATTACCTAGGCCTATGTGGAACTCTGAAAAAATACTTGATTATCTATTTTTTGGTGCAGGGAGGATATGTCTCCAAAAGGACAGAACCCTCTGGAAGTAATATGAAAACTGAAAATATAGATATATACAATTTCGTATTTTGTTCCTAGTAATTGCGCTTTATCAACCAGCACATTTAAACGTGTGTAGATTTACAACACATTAAAGCACTGTGAGATTTCATTACACTATCGTTGCAATAACAATTGAAAGTGTGAAGTCACCCCGTCTCCTTGTAAAAGGGCAAATCAATTGATATGTTGGAGACCGTTCTGCGCAAAAGGTTAGGCTATTATTGTTCTGTGAAATAATTTATTCTGACGCAGTGTACACTGTTTCAAGGGCAGCCTCTTCACACTTGTTCAACAGTCGAAAATCTGTGTGGGGTGAGGCAAGGACACAGCCAATGAACGCATCGACCCGCGTCTCTGACTCGGCAAAAAAAAAAAAACGTTTGCTGCATTATGTCTCCCCTTAATTAAGAACCATATAATGTCCTGACTTTCACCAATTGTCGCAGCGTATAAGTAGCCTAATGCTTCAACAAGGATGGGCGATGTAAAAGCTGTGCCCATAAGATGTCAGCATTGTGCCATTTATCTTAAAGCAAATGCGCAGACACCACCATTGCGCAGAGCTTATATGCCTAGATAAAACACATCTATCTATATTAACACAATATAGATTATAATATGTATACGTTTCATTCTCAAAGTAGGGAACTCTCCTTATAGGTAGACCTATATTAAAAATAAGAATAAAAACCTCAAAGGAATCGTGATAATATCCTCACACGACTCTGGCACAATTTGATAGCCTATATCATAAACGAAACACATCTGATAATATTATTTAGCCAACTCTCTCCACTACATTGCTTCTCTACTTACACAGAGAATACAACTTTATAGAACACTTCACCATTAAGCCTGTGGCTGTGGGTTTCTGTATGAAAACAATGCCAACAGCGGGTCTCATCATACCTGCAGGCTGGACAGGTCGTTGTTGTGTCGGTCCTCGATGTCATTCAGCTGCCTTTCCAGTGACTCCCTGGTTCCCCGGACCGATTCTAATTCCACGGTCTTGGACTGGAGCTGGCGGCGGTAGTCTGCAATCTCATCACGGGCGGACTTTATTGCATCTTTGTTTTGTTCCGCAGCATCAGTGAGCTTGGAATAGCGGCACATGAACCAGTCCTCTACCTGCTGCAGGTTCTGGTTGGAGTGGCCCTCGAGCTGGGTGCGGATCTCCCGGAGCGCCTCGGTGATGTCCGTCTTCTGGAAGTCTTTCCTCTCCATGGTCACCTGCGACGCCTGCACCTGGGCAAACAGCTCGCTCACCTCTTCCTCGTGGTTGTTACGGATAAAGGCAATCTCATCCTGCAGTGACTGGACTTTCTTCTCCAACTCCGACTTCACTAACTCAGAGTCGTTCATATCTTTTTTGAGCGCCCGGATGATGCCTTCCGTCTCATCCCTGATGCGAGCTTCCTCATCGAAGCGGTCCCTAATTCTCTGGATGTCCTCCTCGATGTGGTCTGTGTCGAGCTGGATCTGCGCCTTATCGTGGTGGATCTGCTCCAGCATGGAGCGTAGCTCCTGGAGCTCCTGGTCGTATAAATCGCCTAGCTGGGACTGCGACACCTGCTTCTGCCTCAGCGCCTGGATCTCCTCCTCAATCTGGCTGTTCTGCTGCTCCAGATAGTGCACTTTATCGATGTAACCGGCAAAGCGGTCGTTTAACCCCTGGAGCTGCTCTTTCTCATTGGAACGCTTGTAGTCTCCGTTAGTTTGACTGAAATCAACGCTGTCGGCGGAGCTGAGGAGTGTGGAGCTGTACGCTCTGGCTACAGGCATATTGACGCTCCTCTTGTAGGGCTTGTTAGGGCTTGACCGGGACCAGGACTGAGAGCGGAACCCGCTGGAGGGGGTGCCGGAGGAGCGGCCGTAGCTTGTCCTACTATCCATGCTTCTCCTGAATGGACTCCCTACGGTGTCCACCGGGTGGTAACTCATCCGGCCAGACAAGGGGGTGCGTGTGCAAATGGAAGGGAAGGTGTGCGAGGTGGAGTATTGGGGTGGGTGCGTGTGTGTGTGTGTGCAGGTGCGGGGTGGATGGCGCTCACAGCATTCTTAGCCTCACCGGCTGTCCTTTATATACCGCGCAATCTCTAAAAAGGCAAGTAGGAGCTGTTTTTACTGGCTCGTTGATCTAAGGGGAGGGCCATGTCTCAACCAACCCCTCAGACCTTTCAAGAAACACCACGTGGAAGTGTGAGGGTTCGTGGGTGGCGGTTTGAAAGGCAGAGGAATAATCACACAGGGGGAGGGGGGGGGGGGGGATTATCATTAGGATGATTCCAGGACTGGAATCATTCATTCGAAACCATTCATTCGGAATCATTCATTCGAAACTCAGATGCTGAGTCATTCATTAGGATAGCCTATGCGTTCAGGTATTTATCCGTTGTCGCTTGTCACCGAGTGAATATATAACTTTCTCGCAATATTGAACATTGGTGTGAGAAAGGAAATTATACATACATCTCTGCATTTGCTCATTCGAACAACCAATGTGCAGCATTTCTATGCATGAAGATGTGACTTATGGAGGAGTTCAATTTCCCATGTTAATTCTTATGTTCCCTATTGTTAGTCAGCAAAAAAGGTTACACCAGAAATGATCAATTTACCAATGTAATTCAGAACGAGACCAATATCAGCACCTTGGAAAGAGACAGTCCGCCAGACGCGAGTCACTAGTTTAGCGCTAGCAGCACCCTGGGCAGCGACTTAAAGCAGCAAAACACAATTCCCGTATTTATAAAACGGGAAAAAGTGTTCATACATTTTCTTTCAACTCGAAAGTATTGTAGAATGGTCGATCCTTAAATTAATTGAATGAGTATTTAATCTTTGCCAACGAACATGTATAAAGCCGACCCTAATTTGTTAGTATTGATGTTAAGTGTTTGTGCTAAATCTTCAATATAGGTGATCGATTACTTCTTGACATCAAATCTCCCGATGACAGAGGGATTACCATCAGTGACATACCGATGACGTATAAACGGAGACCACCATAAGGGCATAAGGGTTCAATCAACAAGGCTACATCATGCATGAATCATCTGTGAGCACTTGCTAGTTTCAGGAAATTATGAAGCATGAAGTTCACCTTGGACAAATTTGCTCTCTTGTGCTCTTTTTGAGACATTTCTAATCAAATCATTTCTGTAGTGATGAAAATGCATCCAGACTGTACACTGTAAAAATCGAAAGTCTCAAAACACCATGATTGTGTAATGAAACCATGAAAAGTAGTGTGCCTAAACTGAGATCTGGTGTTTGGAGGGTGTTTGACTGTAAACGCAATGTAAGTGTTTTAATAGACAGCATGTGTTTTAAAACAGAAATCAAGTCCTCTGAAACACTCACAGTGGTTCTTCAACCTGAATATTGGCGTTTTGAAGAGAGTGTTGTGAAAACACTTTTTGGCGTTTCAGTGTGTCAAAACACAAAAACTGTTTCTCATACAATCAATGGTTTAGAAATGCAAATGGTTTATAGCCTAAATACTTGATTGATGGTAAGGGCCTATAGATAATATTTTTTTGTGGAATTCCATTTTTATTTGTTCAATGCTTTATCTAGACAGATTAGAAACGGGGTAAAACGGTGCATTTCAATGGCATTTTACCAGCTCAACCAGGTAGCCACACTGTAAGAAATGATTCTGGGGTGAATGTAAATTGACCAAAAAAAACAAAAACAACATACACTTAATAAAAAGGAATTCAAGTCTTGCAGTGCCCTTGGCTAGTGGTAACACATCCGGCTTAGACATGTCACCCCTCTCCCCACCGAAGACCGGGGTTAAATTCCCTGCTCCAACCCTTCCATCTGTTTCTCCCACCTATCTGTATCCCCGCTGTCTTTTCAGAACTGTCTCAATAAAGTGTCAAAATAAACCCAAAATATATATATTTTAAATGTACGCAAGTCCTTTCTTTCATTGATTTGTTCATTTCGTTTTACGTAAATAATTTTCGAAAAAATCCAACCTAATATGTTGATTCAAATGTAAATATATTTCATGAAGATAACCAAAGAGAAAGAACATTTAGTGATTGAACTCACTGGAAGTCTTTTGTTTAATCATCTTGACACAATGACTCTGTTTTTAGAGGATTGTGGATCATTCAAAAAATGTTGTATGCACAAAAGAAAGAAAATGATATTTCTATATTAGTATTAAGCTTGTTGAGCCATGAGGTGCAATGGATCATGATGAATGGATATCAAAACTGTCAGGCAAAGTTAAGTTCAATGAGGACAGCACCCATTCCCACATTCATGATTGTCAATGGAAGAGTCAAATGCAGAATCCTCAATACTTGCAGTTAAACCTCAAGTTACTGATGGTGGTTTGAACACTGCTTGAAAATGCCTGCCGAAACGATGACCAAATGACCAAATACACAAGGTTAAACATTAAGACACCAGAAAAACAGATCTTATTCTGCGCTAGACAGTAAATCAAAGCCTCATAATGGTGTTTAGAAGCTTTAGAGAGATGAAACGGCACCAAAAGAGAAGGGATCTCATTCTGCACAATTTATTTATTTAACCTTTATTTAACTAGGCTAAACAGGACTCGAAACACCAAAAATAGTGGGGTCTTTTCGCAGTCCCAAAATCCAGAACAAATTCAAGAAAGCATACTGTATCATACTGTAGAGCCCTTATTCCACGGAAATTCAATTTCATATTGCTCAAATAAACAGCAAACCTGGTTTAAAAAAAAACAGATAAAGCAACACCTCTCCCCTATTTGACCTAGAGAGTGTATGTGCGTATGCATGATATGTAGGCTACGTGTGCCTTTAAAAAAAAATGATGTCCTTGAGCTGTTTTTGTCTATTGGTGTTCTGCATTATGTCATTCTATATTAGGTTTCATGTATTGTGTGGACCCCAGGAAGAGTAGCTGCTGCTTTTACAACAGCTAATGGGGATCCTAATAAAACACCAAATACCAAACCTTTTCTGTTAGTGCTCCCAATCCCTGGCAAGGTGTTACACAACACTTGATAAAGTGGTGTTACAACACACCATGTAATGTTTCAAAACATTTCAGGATGATGTGTTTCACTACTCCAGCAAAGGTTAAGGTTTCGTCTCCTTCAAGTTGTTGGCAGCTCATATGCCACTAGTTTGAGTGTTGTTACAAAGCACCTCATTTTAAACGATGTAACATTGTTTCCATAATATAATGTCTCCCCCGTGGCTCAGAATCTTATCTGGCCATCTGAATGGGTGCTCCCTGCACAGTAACACTCATGAGTATGGGTGGCTCAGCCTGACAGATTGGTGACTACTGCCTATATCTGGTGGTCCTGGAGATGATTTTCAATCATCTGCAAGGTTTCAGACAGAGCTAGTTTCCTTTGGGAGATAAGATGTCTGGTGGATTCTGGAGCAGACTGCCACAGATGCATAATACAACCCAGAAACGATTATTTACGATCTTTGACTAGTCATGCAAGGTAGCTGGCATACTTTAACTCACTCATTTTGTTAACCCACCAAAGTTCTGTAATTATTTTTAGCCCACCCATGAGCTGTGGTTTTATATCACTTCTGCAGCCTCAGAAGGACTGTAACTCCATCTGTCTAACTCTAACAATGATGGGAAACACCAACTGCTCTGTACTCACAATTTAAAGAGGGCTAATCTCTTCCTAGCATCATTTTTTCTTCTTCTCTGAGAGCTTAACGAATTGGAAGAAAAGTACTTTTGTGAATAGAGTCATTACACGTTTGAATTTTCAGCATGTTAACGTTAGACCCTGCCCCCATTGGATTTGACATTGAATCTGAGCATAATGAGAAGCAATTGGACTGCACTTAGAGTCCTGAATATGAGTACAATCAGTATACCATATCATCTAGCAGTTTCTCTTCAGGACAATATTTCACTTTGATTAATATGCTTTCGCTAAGAGATACAGAATATAATGCATACGTTAGTCTTTGGGTTGTGGCTGAGATCCCATGGGACGGAGAGGCTGCTATCTCCTCCCTGCATTGAGATGTTTTCTCTAAGGAGTGAAGCCGCAGTGTTGTTTGCCAGATCTGATTGGCTGCAGTCTGCTGTCATTCTTATTGATCCCCCATCAATCCTGCTCTAATCCTTTCAGAGGTAACAGAGGTCACTGCAAACCCTGTATCTGCAACTGCTGCAGCTAATGCAACAAAATGGCTGTCTCAGGTTTTGGCCAATAGGTTGCCTTAGATGGCCATATTTCATCGAATGAAAACTGGCGAGGCTATTTTTGACAAATGACAAGGCTATTTTTGCCCCCCAGGACATTATTACCCACAAAATGAAAATCAATGAGATTTGAATTGTATTTTTCACTTTTAACATTATTTGTTTTATATCAAGCATAAGAGGGGAGAATAAGTTATTCCCATTTCTGAGATAGAATTAGACTCTTCCCATTAATCACCCATCTGTATTCTGTTATCTCACTCATTGTTTTTCCATCGCAACAGCTAGCTCTGCAGAGCGAACCCTAATGCGTTTGAGAGCTCAGACAGTTTTAGATTGTGTTTGTACCAGAGAGAGAGAGAGAGAGAAGGGGACACAGAGAGAGAGAGAGAGAGAGAGAGAGAGAGAGAGAGAGAGAGAGAGAGAGGGACAAGGACAGAAAAAACAGGTAGTTACTGTGAATCTCCGAGCAGAATGTGTGTACTAGAGGTTACTTGGGTGATTATACTTGTATAAAGCACTAACTCACTTTCTCCGTGCTGATCCTTCAGTGTCCTAGACCACTGGCCTCTGCTCATTGCCCCTCTCTCTCTCTCTGCTTTCCTGCTGGCCTCAGCCTTTTAAACATGTAAATCACCACACAAGTACAATAGGCCAGCCACTCAGCCTTCAAGGTGCTTTTGGCTGGCACAGCTAGGGGTGGTGTGATGCATGGAGGGGGTAGAGAAAAGGGGTGTTGTTTATATTCAGTCTGGGGCTCGGGCTCCAACGCACTGCAGAAGGCTTGGAGTGTTTTCAAGTGGCACTGCAGCAGAAGCAGGCTGTGAACAGAGAGCAAGCAGCCAAGCCCAGTCCAGGCTACAGAGCAGAGCTCTCCCTGCTAGCTCCCAATAACATCCTGCATCCCCCTGCAACACCCTGGCCACCATCACCGCAGACTCAGCTTCAAACAGGAAGGAGACCCGACCCAGACCTGATATAGGTTCACTCAGATTAAAGTCTTATCTGTTCTTTTAACTTATCGAATTAGATCTTATTAAATAAGATAAGTGTATCAATAAAGTTATGTTCAGGAGCATCTTCTTGACACCCAACAGGATATTACAAACTCAGTTCCACTCTCTTGTTCTATTATGTATGTCTCTACACATTATTTAATGCATGAGCGACTACATTAATTCAAAGACAGTAGAGAGCGCCACAAGAGATCCCTCTGGCCAAAGATGGGAAAGGTAGGCAGAAGAGAGGTCATTGGATATAGAGGTAATCAATACAAGTACTGGGGTGATTAATCTGATACTTATTGGAGCTAATAGGGCGTGGCAGAGGAACAGAGATGTAAATAAGTAGATCCAGAAAACACAGTTTGGCAAATCACACCACCATGCAAGGAAATACAAGTCTCTGGCTAGCACACTGCATCATCAGCTAGATGCAAATGAACCCAATGTATGATCTATAGACTGTTATGTTTTACCTTTATTTAACTAGGCAAGTCAGTTAAGAACACATTTTTATTTTCAATGACTGCATAGGAACAGTGGGATAACTGCCTTGTTCAGGGGCAGAATGAAAGATTTTTACTTTGTCAGCTCAGGGATTTGACCTAGCAACTTTTGGTTACTGGCCCAACACTCTAACCACTAGGCTACCTGCCGCCCTGTGTCCTACCATAACATACAAGTTATTTTATTGTGTTAATTTATTGTGTTACTTTATATAATTTTTTACTTTAGTTTATTTGGTAAATATTTTCTTAACTCTTTCTTGAACTGCACTGTTGCTTAAGGGCTTGTAAGAAATAATTTCACGGTAAGGTCTACACATGTTGTATTCGGCACATGTGACAAATAAAGCTTGATTTGATTTGAACTACCCTTCGAGTTCATGTGAGGACTCATGAACCTGGCCCATGCCAGACTGTAGTGGTGTAAAGTACTTAAGTAAAAAATACTTTAAAGTACTACTTAAGTCGTGTTTTGGAGTATCTGTACTTTACTATTTATATTTTTGACAACTTCTACTTTTACTCCACTACATTTGTCAAGAAAATAATGTTCTTACTACTCCGTATTTTCCCTGACACCCAAAAGTACTCATTACATTTTGAATGCTTAGCAGGACAGGAAAACAGCCCAATTCGACTCACTTATCAATAGAAAATCCCTGGTCATCCCTACTGCATCTGATCTGGCGGACTCACTAAACACAAATGCTTTGTTTGTAAATTATGTCTGAGTGTTGAAGTGTGCCTCTGGCTGACCGTAAATTTAAAAAAACAAGAAGATGGTGCCGTCTGGTTTGCTTAATATAAGGAATTTGAAATGATTTACACTTGTACTTTTGATACTTAAGTATGTTTAAAACAAAATACTTTTAATCAAGTATTATTTTACTGGGTGACTCAGTTTTACATTTTCTTTTAAGGTATCTTTACTTTTCCTGAAGTATGACAATTGGGTTATATTTCCACCACTGCCAGACTGCTGCTCATGCTTGGGATGGAAGTTACTCCTTACAAAAAAAGCACATCAAATTTGCATTTTCACATGTCATATCGATTCACATGTTGAGCTACAATTTCTGATTTGAAGCCATATTTTCACATGTATTACATTTAGAATTCACGTGTTAAAATCAACTCCACGTGAAAATCTCAAGTCTCAAAATGTTCTCATGTGAAAAATCAAATTAACAGGTTCACATGTAAAAATGTAACTTTCACATATGGAATTGCATTTTCACATGTGAAAAACAATCAAATGTTAAAATCTAATTTGCAGTTTCATATTTGAAAAACTTTCACATCTTATTGTTCTTCACATGTGAACTTGCAATTCCACATGCGAAAGTGAAAATCTAATTTGCAGTTTCACATGTTAATGTAAGAAAACTCATTAAATTAACACAAACACTGTATAGCCAACAAAACATGGTTAAAACTACAATTTTTATATCATGGATGGTCATTGAGAGTGGTTGCATTTCTCCAGCCCCATCCCTCAGCTTTTTACTAAAACTGTGGCAGAAAGAACACCTTGTTAATGTTTAAATTAATAATTCCCGTTTTAAACATCTTTAATAATAGGGTAAAAGTGTTATTATGTGGTACAGTCCTCTAGTGAGTGAATTACTTTTGTGCCATTAACCTGTCTTGTCGGCGGTAAAGGATATAATGGCCCTCCACGTCCTCCTCACTATGGCTTCAAACCCCAAGGCCTGCTGAGAGGGGGGGCACGGATACTGGGGTGGCACTCCAAGCCTGGCTTACTTTTAGGGATCACCGTAGCAAGTGTTGACGTTAGTATTAGCCTGTTCCAGGTGCCCAGGTTTCCTGATTTGTTGAGGGCAACCACTACAGCAAGCAACAGTTCATGGGCAGCAGGTAGCCTAGCGGTTAAGAATGTGGAGACTGTAACAGAAAGGTTGCTGGTTTGAATCCCCGAGCCGACTTGGTGAAAAACCTGTCGATGTGCTCTTGAGTAAGGCATTTAACCCTAATTGCTCCTGTAAGCTATATTGAATTTTTTAATTAAGAGGGTCATAACAAGAATCATTTTGCTATTTGATTTAGAATTTTAAGAGCTAAACAATCGACATGTACAGTGCATTTGCAAAGTATTCAGAACTTTGACTTTTTCCACATTTTGTTACATTACAGCATTATTCTAAATAGCCCATAATGACGAAGCAAAAACAGGTTTATATAATTTTTTTCAAATGTATTAAACATAAAAAAATGAATTATCACATTTACATAAGTATTAAGACCCTTTGCTATGAGACTCGAAATTGAGCTCAGGTGCATCCTGTTTGTCACGGCTGATGAAAGGAGCGGACCAAGGTGCAGCGTGGTGAGCGTACATTATCTTTAATGAAGAAAAAGACGCCGGACAAAACAATACACACTACAAAACAAAACCGTGAAGCTTAAGGCTAAGTGCCATAAAGAAAGTCAACTTCCCACAAACACAGGTGGAAAAAAGTGTGGTTCCCAATCAAAGACAACGATAGACAGCTGTCCCTGATTGAGAACCATACCCGGCCAAAACATAGAGATAGAAAATCATAGAAACACAAAACATAAAAAATGCCCACCCCAACTCACGCCCTGACCAAACCAAAATAGAGACATAAAAAGGATCTCCAAGGTCAGGGCATGACACTGTTTCCATGAATCATCCTTCAGATGTTTCTATAACTTGATTGGAGTCCACCTGTGGTAAATTCAATTGTATGGACATGATTTGCAAAGGCACACACCTGTCTATATTAGGTCCCACAGTTGACAGTGCATGTCAGAGAAAAAAATTCAAGCCATGAGGTCGAGGAGATTGTCCGTTGAGCTCCAAGACAGGATTGTGTTGAGACACAGATCTGGGGAAGGGTACCAAAAAATGTATTCAGCATTGAAGATCCCAAAGAACACAGTGGCTTCTTCCTAAATGGAAGACGTTTGGAACCACCAAGACAATCTTCTGAGCAATCGTGGAAGAACGGACATGGTCAGGGAGGTGAACCCGATGGTCACTCTGACAGATATCCAGTTCCTCTGTGGAGATGGGAGAACCTTCCAGAAGGACAACCATCTCTGCAGCACTCCACCAATCAGGTCTTTATGGTAGAGTGGCCAGACGGAAGCCACCCCTGAGTAAAAGGCACATGACAAACCACTTGGAGTTTGCCAAATGGCACTGAAAGGACTCTCAGACCATGAGAAACAAGACACTCTGGTCTGATGAAAACAAGATTGAACTCTTTGGCCTGAATGCCAAGCGTCACACCTGGAGGAAACCCTACGGTGAAGCATGGTGGTAGCAGCATCATGCCGTGGGGAAGTTTTTCAGCGACAGGGACGGAGAGACTAGTAGGGATCGAGGGAATGATGGACAGAGCAAAGTACAGAGAGATCCATGATGAAAACCTGCTCCAGAGCGCACAGGACCTCAACAATTTCTAAAAACCAGTTTTTGCTTTGTCATTATGGGGTATTGTGTGTAGACTGATGAGGGGAAAAAACGATTTTATACATTTTAGAATAAGGCTGTAATGGAACAAAATGTGTAAAAAATCAAGGGGTCTGAATACTTTTTGAATGCACCGTATGCGTTTGTGAGAGTCTCACCTTTACACAGTGTGCAGCCCAAATTGTTCAGACGCTATTCGGACGCTAAGACGCTTGTGGGGGTCGTAGGCCAAACCGTTCAGACAATTTTGTGAGAAGACTGATTTTCGGGATGTCTCGTGATCTGACAAACACCTCTCTAACTCTGTCACCTTTCACCTCAAAAGCGTAAGTGGATGCATAGGTGGATGCGGTGGATTGAGACCCATCCAATGCTAAAAAACAAATACAGTATCTCTATCTTAAATTGACTGATTATTATGGGGATTATTGTATTATGTTAATTCAATTTACTTGGGGGCGCGAACATCGACCTCAGGGGGTTCAATATCAATAAGTTGAGAACAAAGTTGTTGGTATAACAAACAAAAATAATGGTATTGAAATCCAAACATAAACCAAAAAGTATTGATAGTAAAATAAAATATTGCGTGTCCACAACAGCGAAAATCTCCTTTTTCAGCTGAAAGACAATGTCATTTGATGTTGTACTTACTTTTGATGTTGTACAACGATTTAAGTCATCGTTTTAGTCAAAGTATGATAAATTTGGGCTTGAACAGGGAAATCCAACACGGGAGTGTGGCCAATGGCATGGATGGAGTAGAAAGTGCTGCTGGGTATTTAGACCACACCCAACACCACTTTTACCTCAGGCACATAGAGTAGTGTTTTCTATCTAAGCCAATATGTAATATATAGGCCTACAGTGTGTTGCATTGGGACCAATGGAGAGGGTGGAGTAAAAAGGTGCTGCTGGGTATTTAGACCTCAGTCCCCCAAGAAATAACACCATATATATATTCTACAGACCCCACTGAGTATTCCCAACCTACTTTTACCTCGGCACATAGAACAGTATTTTCTTTATAAGCCAATATGTAGTTTATAGACCTTCCGTGTATTGCATTGGGAGCAATGGAATGGGTTGAGTAGAAGGTGCTGCTGGGTATTTAGACCTCAGTCCACCAAAAAATAACACCATATATAGATTCTACAGACTCTACTGAGTAATCCTAAACCCAGTTTTACCTCGGCACATGGAATATAATTTCTCTATAAACCAATGTGTAATTCAGATACACTCACTGTATTGCATTTCTGTGAATGGAGCTATATTTGATTTATTTAACTATAGCCTACACAATAGTTTTCAACATACCAGTATGTGTGTAAACTTTCTAAGGAAATGCTGGTATAAATAATACAATATAAAAAAGATCTATCAAATTATCCATTTATTTTTTCAAAGGTTGTGAAAACAGTTGTTCAGCACTGGAGTGCAAAAAAAAAAGGATTCTCCCAATGTTTAGCATTTCTTTGCAAGGGGAATCTTATAAAAAATAAACAAAGGGAATCTGTGATCGTGCTGCCTGCATAATGTCCTGCTGCTAGGAGAATGGTAATATTTGGTGTGTTTACAATGACGAAGGTACAAAAATAAGTCCGAATTCAGACCTGATGTCATGGTTTTACCACTATCCATGGTGTTTTTGTCGACGACGCAACATATTTCAAATTTGCCAACAAACTGTTTTTTTCAAATTGCATGCGTCTTGGAGCTTAAATTGGGATCATGTATACTGTGCTAATAACGACAATACAAGAAAAGGGTAAGAGTGAGCAATGTACAATACAGCGAACTTGGTAAACAAGGCATTTGTGATAAGTGCATGGAGGCCACCATCTTTATTCAACTTCGCTATTCGCAGAGCGTGGGCTGTGCCAGAGACCGTATATGGGCTGTGCACACGGACAAAGGTGGAGCTCATAGAGATAGATAGAGGACTCATCTTTGTATCTGTGCAATTATAGCATCTGTGACAGCATTGGCAGCGCCATTGAGGCTGTCTCCATTTTGAAGATGTCATTTTTCTTCCTCTCAATTGGCTGATCCCTCCTGATGACCCGGTTGGACATGACTTCAACAGGATCAAAAGGAGGGATCAGCCAATGAACTTGGAAGTCCCACCCAGTTGACTACATTAAAATGGTGGAAGGCCTCAATGGCGTTGCCCATGCTAATACGGCCGTTTGGCCACTAGAGGCCTCTATTATTCTCTATGGTGGAGATGTGCACGCCCGATTAATCAATATTTACAAGGAGCACAGGAGGTTGGTGTCACCTTAATTGGAGATAACGAGCTACTGGTAATGGCTGGAGCGGAATAGTGGAATGGTATCAAATACATCGATGCCATTCCATTTGCTCCATTCCGTCCATTATTATGAGCCGTCCTCCTCTCAGCAGCCTCCACTGATAAGGAGCCATGCGCCAGTGTTCAGAGGGTGGAACGAAACCAGCATTTCCACACTAGGACAGGAATTAAGTTGAAATAGTGATGTTAACTTCCATTGGAGGGGTCCCTTAAAAGCAAGAGCAAATTAATTGTTACTGAAAAAAAAAAACAGAGCTGCCGGAGAGGATGGCTGCCGTTTTATTGGCTCTTAACCAACCTTGCTATTTTATTTCTTTTTTCGCATTGTTTGTAACTTATTTTGTACATAATGTTGCTGCTCAACAGAGAAAAATGTCCTCATGTGTGCTACCTATATCCCCCCAAATAGAATCCCCATACTTTAACGATGACAGTCAACAAATTCCATGCTCAGTGACATACTAGTCTGTGGCGCCCTAAATGCCAGAAATGGACAAGAAACCAACACCCTCAGCACACAGTGGGACAAACACCTGGCGGTGACAACATTCCCTCCCCCATATGCCTCCCTAGACACAACTATGACAACATAACCAACAAAAACGGGTCACAACTCCTGCAGCTCTATCAGACGCAGAGTAAATCTAATCAAATCACATTTTATTAGTCGCATACACATGGTTAGCAGATGTTAATGTGAGTGTAACGAAATGCTTCTACTTCTAGTTCTGACAGTCCAGTAATATCTAACAAGTAATCTAACAATTCCCCAACAACTACCTACTACACACAAATCTACCATCTCTGTCGGTGCCATGCTGTGTATGTACATAGTCAATGGTAGGCTTCGAGGGGACTCCTATGGTAGGTACAATTATAGCTCATCTCTTGCAGTAGTGCTGTAGGTGACTGTATTACTGACCTCAGCCCAGAGTCTCTTAGAGTGTTCACAGTCAGTCCACTGATACTGTAACGCTCACCTGAAGAAGTGGACCTAGGTGCAGCGTGGTAAGTGTTCATGATCTTTAATACTCAGAACACCAAACAAAAACAACAAAAGGAATAACGAATGTCACGTTCTGCCGGTTTCACAGAGCTAACCATAAACAAGATCCCACAACATAGGTGGTAAAACAGCCTACCTAAGTATGATTCCCAATCAGAGACAACGATAGACAGCTGCCTCTGATTGGGAACCACACTCGGCCAAACGCAAAGAAATACAAAACATAGAATGCCCAGACATAAAAAGGCTCTCTAAGGTCAGGGCGTGACAGTACCCCCCCCCCAAAGGTGCGGCCTCCGGCCACAAAACCTGAACCTATAGGGGAGGGTCCGGGTAGGTATCTATCCTCGGTGGCGGCTCCGTTGCGGGACGCAGACCCCATTCCACCTCTGGCTCCCCCCACTTTGGTGGCGCCTCTGGTGCGGGGACCCTCTTCGCCGACCCCGGACTGGCGACACTCTCTGCAGGCCCTGGACCGGGGACCCTCGTTGTAGGCCCCGGGCTGGGGACCCTCACTGCAGGCCCCGGACTGGGGGCCCTCGCTTCAGGCCCCGGACTGGAGACCGTCGCTGGAGGCTCCGGACTGGGGACCAACAATGGAGGCTTCATGCCATGGATCCTCACTGCAGGCTCCGGGCCATGGATCATCACTGGAGGCTCCGTGCCATGGATCATCACTGGAGGCTCCGTGCCATGAATCATCACTGGAGGCTTCATGCCATGGATCATCACTGGAGGCTTCGTGCCATGGATCATCACTGGAGGCTTCGTTCGTGGAACTGGCACAGGATATACTGGGCCGTGGAGACACACTGGAGGTCTGGAGCGCAGAGCTGGCACCACCCTTCCGGGCTGGATGCTCACCCTAGCACGGAAACTGCGGGGCGTAGGCACAGGACGTACTGGGCTGTGGAGACGCACCGGAGACACAGTGCGCAGAGCCGGCACAGGATATCCTGGACCGAAGAGATGCACCGGAGGCCAGGAGGGCTGAGCCGGCACAATCCTTCCTGGCTGAATGCCCACTCTAGCTCGACTAATGTGAGGAGCTGGCACAGAGCACACCTGGCTGAGACACTGCAGAGAGCCACATAAGATGGTGCCTGACTAGTCACACTCTCCCCACGGTAAGCATGGGGAGTTGGCTCAGGTCTATAACCTGACTCTGCCAATCTCCCCGTGTGCACCCCAATTGTTTTGGGGGGGGCTAACTCTCCTGCCTGCGTTGTCATGCCAAGTCTTTGTATCTTCGCCATTCCGCCTATTATCCAGCCTGCGCCCAGGGTCCCTTGCCTTCCAGTATCTCCTCCCATATCCACTCCTCCAGAAAACGATGCTTGGTCTTTTTGTGGTGGGACCTTCTGTAACGCTCGTCTGAAGAAGTGGACCAATGTGCAGCGTGTTAAGTGTTCATGATCTTTAATACTCAGAATACCAAACAAAAACAACAAAAGGAATAACGAAAGTCACGTTCTGCCGACTTCACAGAGCTAACAAAAAACAAGATCCCACAACATAGGTAGGAAAACAGGCTACCTAAGTATGATTCCCAATCAAAGACAACGATAGACAGCTGCCTCTGATTGGGAACCACACTCGGCCAAACGCAAAGAAATACAAAACATAGAATGCCCACCCAAATCACACCCTGACCAAACCAAATAGAGACATACAGTGCCTTGCGAAAGTATTCGGCCCCCTTGAACTTTGCGATCTTTTGCCACATTTCAGGCTTCAAACATAAAGATATAAAACTGTATTTTTTTGTGAAGAATCAACAACAAGTACACAATCATGAAGTGGAACGACATTTATTGGATATTTCAAACTTTTTTAACAAATCAAAAACTGAAAAATTGGGCGTGCAAAATGATTCAGCCCCTTTACTTTCAGTGCAGCAAACTCTCTCCAGAAGTTCAGTGAGGATCTCTGAATGATCCAATGTTGACCTAAATGACTAATGATGATAAATACAATCCACCTGTGTGTAATCAAGTCTCTGTATAAATGCACCTGCACTGTGATAGTCTCAGAGGTCCGTTAAAAGCGCAGAGAGCATCATGAAGAACAAGGAACACACCAGGCAGGTCCGAGATACTGTTGTGAAAAAGTTTAAAGCCGGATTTGGATACAAAAAGATTTCCCAAGCTTTAAACATCCCAAGGAGCACTGTGCAAGCGATAATATTGAAATGGAAGGAGTATCAGACCACTGCAAATCTACCAAGACCTGGCCGTCCCTCTAAACTTTCAGCTCATACAAGGAGAAGACTGATCAGAGATGCAGCCAAGAGGCCCATGATCACTCTGGATGAACTGCAGAGATCTACAGCTGAGATGGGAGACTCTGTCCATAGGACAACAATCAGTCGTATATTGCACAAATCTGGCCTTTATGGAAGAGTGGCAAGAAGAAAGCCATTTCTTAAAGATATCCATAAAAAGTGTCGTTTAAAGTTTGCCACAAGCCACCTGGGAGACACACCAAACATGTGGAAGAAGGTGCTCTGGTCAGATGAAACCAAAATGGAACTTTTTGGCAACAATGCAAAACGTTATGTTTGGCGTAAAAGCAACACAGCTCATCACCCTGAACACACCATCCCCACTGTCAAACATGGTGGTGGCAGCATCATGGTTTGGGCCTGCTTTTCTTCAGCAGGGACAGGGAAGATGGTTAAAATTGATGGGAAGATGGATGGAGCCAAATACAGGACCATTCTGGAAGAAAACCTGATGGAGTCTGCAAAAGACCTGAGACTGGGACGGAGATTTGTCTTCCAACAAGACAATGATCCAAAACATAAAGCAAAATCTACAATGGAATGGTTCAAAAATAAACATATCCAGGTGTTAGAATGGCCAAGTCAAAGTCCAGACCTGATTCCAATCGAGAATCTGTGGAAAGAACTGAAAACTGCTGTTCACAAATGCTCTCCATCCAACCTCACTGAGCTCGAGCTGTTTTGCAAGGAGGAATGGGAAAAAATGTCAGTCTCTCGATGTGCAAAACTGATAGAGACATACCCCAAGCGACTTACAGCTGTAATCGCAGCAAAAGGTGGCGCTACAAAGTATTAACTTAAGGGGGCTGAATAATTTTGCACGCCCAATTTTTCAGTTTTTGATTTGTTAAAAAGTTTGAAATATCCAATAAATGTCGTTCCACTTCATGATTGTGTCCCACTTGTAGTTGATTCTTCACAAAAAAATACAGTTTTATATCTTTATGTTTGAAGCCTGAAATGTGGCAAAAGGTCGCAAAGTTCAAGGGGGCCGAATACTTTCACAAGGCACTGTAAAAAGGCTCTCTAAGGTCAGGGCGTGACAGATACCCCTATCAGATCACAGCAAAATCACACTCAACAGAGCTATGCCCAATCATGAGGCATCAAAGCCAAAGGAACTGAAGAATATTAAGAAATGCTATAGATGGAAGGAAAATAGTTTGGTAATCTACCAAAAAACTATGAAGCAGTAACAAATTCAATTCCTTCTAGACAATTTCCTGGAAAAAGGTTTCACTGTAATAGTGAAGTTGTAAACTTGGCAGTAGAAAACCTAAACATATTTGACCTCTCAGCATCCCTATCAAATCTAAAAATGTCAAGCAGACAACCTAAGAAAATGAACAACAATGACAAATGGTTTGATGAAGAATGGAAAAACCTAAGAAAGAAATTGAGAAACCTTTTCCAACCAAAAACATAAATACCCAGAAAGCCTGAGCCTATGCCTTCACTATGGTGAATCACTAAAACAATACAGAAATACACTATGGAAAAAGAAGGAACTCAGGTCATTGTAACAAACAGAAAACATATACATGGTCAAATACAAATCTTAGCATCAACTATTAAAGACTACCAGAACCCACTGGATTCTCCAATTACATTGAATGAATTACAGGACAAAACTACAAACCCTCCAACCCCAAAATGCCGGTCGGATTGATGTTATCCTAAATTAAATGATAAAATATACCCACCACAAATTCCAATTGGCTATACATAAACTCTTTAACCGAAGACGGATCACCCCAATCCACAAAGTGGAGACAAATTTGACCCCAATAACTACCGGGATATGCGTCAACAGCATCCTTTGGAAAAACATCTGCATTATCATTAACATCAGATTCGTACATTTCCTCAGCGAAAACAATGTACTTGAGCAAATGTCAAATTGTATTTTTAGCAAATTACTGTACGACAGACCACATATTCACCCTGCACACCCTAATTAAAAAACAAACAAACCAAAACAAAGGCAAAGTCTTCTCATGCTTTGATGATTTCAAAAAAGCTGGAATGGAATGAGGGTCTGGTATACAAATTGATGGAAAGTGGTGTTGGGGGTAAAACATACGACATTATAAAATCCATGTACACAAACAACAAGTGTGCGGTTAAAATTGGCAAAAAACACACATCTTTCCACAGGGCTGTGGGGTGAGACAGGGATTCAGCTTAAGCCCCACCCTCTTCATCATATATATATCAACAAATTGGTGAGTGCACATGAACAGTCTGCAGCACCCGGCCTCACCCTACTAGAATCTGAAGTCTAATGCCTACTGTTTGCTGATGATCTGGTTCTTCTGTCCCCAACCAAGGAGGGCCTACAGCAGCACGTAGATCTTCTGCACAGATTCTGTCAGACCTGGGACCTGACAGTAAATCTCAGTAAGAAAAAAACAATGGTGTTCCAAAAAAGGTCCAGGACCACAAATACAAATTCCATCTAGACACTGTTGCCCTAGAGCACACAAAAAGCTATATATACCTTGGCCTAAACATCAGCACCACTGGTAACTTCCACAAAGCTGTGAACGACCTGAGAGACAAGGCAAGAAGAGCCTTCTATGCCATCAAACAAACACAAAATTCGACATACCAATTAGGATCTGGCTAAAAATACTTGAATTAGGTCCGCTCTCCAACCAAGAATTCACAAAATGGGACAAACACCAAATTGAGACTCCGCATGCAGAATTCTGCAAAAATATCCCCTGTGTACAACGTAAAACACCAAATAGCCGAATGCTTGCAGAAAAGAGCCATTCAATTCAATAACCACCTAAAAGGAAGCGATTCACAAACCTTCCACAACAAAGACATCACTTACAGAGAAATTAACCTGGAGAAGAGCCCCCTAAGCAAGCTGGGTCCTGGGGCTCTGTTCACAAACACAAACAGACCCCACAGAGCCCCAGTACAGAAACACAATTAGACCCAACCAAATCCTGAGAAAACAAATATTGAATTACTTGACACATTGGAAAAGATTTACAAATTAACAGAGCAAACTAGAATGCCATTCGGCCCTAAACAGGGAGTACACAGTGGCAGAACACCTGACCACTGTGACTGACCCAAAATTAAGGAAATCTTTGATTTCTATGTGTACAGGGTCTGCCTTCAGCAGCCTTTCTCAATAGCAAGGCTATGCTCACTGAGTCTGTACAAGTTTTAATCACACCCATCTCCAGTCCTACATGGAATGCACACACAATCGATGGGTTTAAAAGTGGAAAAGGTTAGCCTATGCTACTGTATAGGAGTATCCATTTCAGACTTTTTATTTTTCTAAAAGCTTGTCAATTTGATAAATTAAACAAAGCATTATCGTAAAGAGAAAAAAATGCTTATTTTTTATAGTGCCTCCATATAGAGACAGGTGTTTTATGGATAGGGATTTAGTGATAATTTAATGTTTGTGTGTTGGCATGGTGTAAGGAATGTTTATGGGTGAATAGTGAAGTGAGACTACGTGTAATTGGAAACGATATTGAGGATGTGTGTGTGTGTGTGTGCGTGTGTGTGTTTGTGTGTGTGTGTGTGTGTGTGTGTCTGGAAAGGAACTAATGGAATGGCATCAAACACATGGAACCCATGGGCTCTATATATTTGATACCATTCCACTAGTTCTGTTCCAGCCATTACCATGCGCCTGTCCTCCCCAATTAAGGTGCCACCGACCTCGTGTGGTGTATATATGTGTGTGTGTCTGTGTGCGCTGCATGAGTGGGCTCAGTTAGAGGACAGACATGGTCTGATACGTGGCCAGACAGTCACAGCCGCCACCAGCCATAAATAACAGGTTGTTCAGAAATACCAGCTGGAGCGTCGCCCCCTTTGCCCTTTCTCTCTCTCTCCAATTTATCTCCCCATCTCCTTCTCCCCCGACCCATCTTTATCGCCTTCTATCCATGTCATGCTTGCCACTTTCAGTCGCCATCTTTTGTCCTCTGTTGTTCACAATGATAACATACAGTAGTTGTTTGTCTGTATACTCAGACACCTGTTTGCCTGGACATATTTACCCTTAGTAAGCAGTTTTGTTGCCACAGAGGTGTCCTTTATTGGATTTGCTACATAAACTCCCTCAATATTACCCCAGTAGTTGGTATGTCCTGTTGCACTTCAGGACTGGAAGGTCATGTTCTGAAATAAACCTCAAATATCATCCCAATTCTAATATCCCAATCAACCAGTTTTATGACTACAGTATGCTGATGCCGATATTGGCATCATAGTGAGGTAGAGTATTTTGTTTTATTAATCAGTGTCAGCCTCGTAGATCAATATAAATATGTAGTATACCGAGGAAAGTATTTCGATCAAATCTATAAGCAGAGCTGTGAGCTGAATGTCATAGTGAATAGCATAGATGGGCGTGGCTGGATAGTGCTTGCTAGTGTGGGGAGAGGGACGTAACCTGGGATATGGCGTGAGTGAAGCAGCACCAAACTGTACTGGGATGGGGTGTGTGTGCCGGGAAGGAAGGAGGAGGAGGGAGGGGGGTTGACGAGTCAGAGGCTCTGGGGAGCCGAGCTGCATGGGGTGAGGGTGGGGAGGCAGTGATGTCATATCGAGCATTTGGGGCGGAAGGGTGCATGGAAAATGAGATGGGAGGGGTTATCCAGGATCTGCAGTTTATCTGCAATGCATCAGCAGCAGCTCTCTCTCCCTGTTTCTCTCCCTCTCCCTCTCTCTCCCTCACTCTGAATTTGTGAGTAGCATAAGGCAGATGCAGCATGTTCTACTCTAGATGGTCCTTTAATGACTTCCATGTAGCCACACAAATTGAGCCATTCCCTATTTCCCCTCCCAGGGGAGAGATTTTCAAAACGGTTTTAGTTAGATAGCCTTAAAATAGTGTGTTGGGTTTAGACTGCATTTTAAATGTGGCTACAGTAATTGCCACTTATAGAGACAGTGGGTAACTAATTAAGTCGCTCTGCTAAAATGTAAAATGTACATCCATCCATTGACTACAACCTTGTGCCATTGTGAACATTTCCATCCCAATAACATCTTTCTCCCTGCCCTGTGATAGAGATAGAGCCCTTCAACCAACCACGCATACAGTGCATTCGGAAAGTATTCAGACCACTTCACCTTTTCCACATTTTGTTACTTTCACCGGGAGTCTATGGATCCGGAAGACGTGCTGCCCCATGAGCTGGGCCATCTCTTTGGCAGAGGGTACCTTGAGGAGAGGAATGAAGGCTTGGAAAACCGGTCCACTACTGTCAGGATGGCGGTGTTACCATCAGACGGGGGAAGACCCATGATAAAGTCCAGGAATATGTGAGACCAGGGACGTTGAGGGACAGGCAGTGGTTGAAGAAGACCAGCCAGAGCTTGCCGAGGAATCTTGTTCTGCGCACAGACCGTGCAGGCGGCGATGAACGTGGAGAAGTCAGGGACCATGGTATGCCACCAAAAGCATTGTCGCACAAAGGCCAGTGTCCAACGCAAGCCTGGGTGGCAGGCAAGCCTGAAGGACTGGGCCCACTCCAGGACCCAGTAGTGGACAGCGTCAGGCACAAACATCCGGTTATCTGGGTCCTATAGTGGCGTGACAGCAAATCCGGCTTGATGTTCTTGGATCCTGGTCGGTAGGAGAGGGAGAAGTTGAACCGGGTGAAGAGCAGGGCCGACCTAGCTTGCCTGGAATTGAGATGCTTGGCGGTGCGGAGATATTCTAGGTTCTTGTGGTCGGTCCACACAATGAATGGATTATCCGCCCACTCCAGCCAGTGCCTCCACTCCTCTATCTCCTCCACAATGCCATCTTCACTGTGAGAAACTCACGATTCTCCACATCGTAGTTCCTCTCCATGGCATTGAGGCGATGGTAAAAGGCGCAGGGATGTAACTTGAGGTCCAGGGCAGAACGCTGGGACAGGACAGCCCCCACTCTGACAGCCGATGCATCGGCCTCCACCATGAACTGGCGGGATGGGTCAGGATGAATCAAGATGAAAGTTGTGGGGAAACGGTGTTTGAGATCCCTTAATGCCCGGTCAGCAGCTGGGGACCACTTGAACGAAACCTTGGGAGAGGCATGTGCAGACAAGGGGGAAGCCAGGGTGCTGTAACCCTGGATAAAGTGGCGATGACATTTGACGAATCTCAGTAAATGTTGCAGCTGCACTCTGGACGTAGGCTGTGGCCAATCCACCACCACTCTCCCTGCAGCGATGATGTAACCCAGGAAGGGGATAGTGGAGCGATGGAATTCGCACTTCTCCGCTTTCACAAAAAGCTGGTTTTCCAGGAGGCGTTGGAGAACCTGTCGGATGTGGGGCACGTGTTCTTGAGTGGAGGAAGTTGTCAAGGTAGATGAAGACGAACCGGATCAACTAGTCGTGGAGGACATCATTAACCAGAGCCTGGAACACAGCGAGGGCATTGGTAAGGCCAAGTGGCATGAACAGATAGGTAGGTTGATGGGAGTGGTATTGTGAGTGACCCGGCCTATAGACCATCCCGTCCAGCGCTCTAACATCTATAGGAATGGAGAGGGGCTGAGTGGGGATGCCAAACTCGGATGCCAGGGTAGAGTCCAAAAATCTCTCATTGGCCCCAGAGTCGATGAGTACCCAGAGAGATTTCGACTGAATCCCCCACAGCAGAATGGCATGGAAAGGGATGCGAGTAAAGTGAGAGGAAAAGTTCTCCATAAGGCCCACCAGAGTACTCGACCCTTCTTGATTAGCCTGGTTTTTTAATGAGCAGGTGTCTACGAAATGTCCTGTAGCTCCACATTATAGACAGCTCTGGTGAGGAGTCGGCGTAAGCACTCAGCCTGAGTCAATCTATCCCTGTCCAGGTGCCCGGACTCCAAAGGAGGCGAGCCGGCAGCCCTCTGTGATTCCCAAGAGAACTCGGGTGACGTCGGGTTCACTCGGATATGTAGAATTCGGGGGTCTCCGGGATTCTTCGGAGACGAGGTGGGAATCGAGGGCGAACGAGGGTGACAGGGCACAGATTCTCTCTCCCTTCTACGTTCTCGAAGCCATACATCGATCTGGATGGTCAAGGCTATGAGAGAGTCAAGGTCCATGGGGCAGCTCCCAGGCTGAAAACTCATCTTTGACCACCTCTGATAATCTGTGAAGGAACATGTCGAACAATGCTTCCGGGTTCCAGGCACTCTCATCCGCCAACATGCGAAAATTCACTGCGTAGTCTGTCACACAATGAGAGTCTTGACGTAGCTGGAGCAGCCTCTCTCTCGGACAACGGAGAATCAAACACCTTCTGAACTTCCGCCACAAACTCCTCTAGACTGAGGCATACGGCGGACTGTAGCTCCCACACCGCCGTAACGCAGGCGAGTGTCCTCTCGGACATCAGCGTTATGATGTACTCTATCCTCGAGCGGTTCGAGGTGATCAAAGAAAGCTGCAGCTCAAAAATGAGGGAGCACTGGGAGAGAAAAGCCTGGCAGGTCCCGGAATCTCCAGCATAGCACTCTGTAGGAGGTAAGCAGGGTTCTCGGGACACTGGGGTAGGCTGGGAGATTACGGGTGTGACCTGCTGCCCAGTGTGGAATCCGCGGAATCGCTCCAGCAAAGTCTTGAACGCCTGGTCATGGTATTCTCCCAGTGTATGGAGTCCCTCCATAAGACATTGCAGTAACTCCTCGTGTCGTCCAATGGTGGCTCCTTGCAGGGAGCCGGCATTGTGGAGCTGGTCTGAGTCTGCTGGGTCGGTTGTGGCCAGTTCATACTGTCATGTTTTAGGGAAGACCCAGATGCAGACAGTGTCGAAGTAACACATTTCATGTGTCCAAAGGTACAGAACTGCAGGCAGTCTCAGGGTAGGCAGAGGTCAATAATCCAGTGTGGTGGGACGAGGTTCAGGACGGCAGAAAGGCTCAGGGCAGGTAGAATGGTCAAAACTGGGAAAACTAGAAAACAGGAACTTTAGAAAAGAAAGGCGCAAGGGGAAAACCGCTAGTAGGCTTGACAAACAAAACTAACTGACAAACAGAGAGCACTGGTATAAATACTCAGGGGAGATGGGAGACACATGGTGGGGGGTGGAGACAAGCACAAAGGCAGGTGAAACAGATCAGAGTGTGACATGGAGTCCACCTGTGGTAAATTCAATTGATTGGACATGATTTGGAAAGGCACACACCTGTCTATATAAGGTCCCACAGTTGACAGTGCATGTCAGAGCAAAAACCAAGCCATGAGGTTGAAGGAATTATCCGTAGAGCTCCAAGACAGGATTGTGTCCAGGCACAGATCTGGGGAAGGGTACCAAAAAAATATATTCAGAATTGAAGGTTCCCAAGAAGGCCTCCATCATTCTTAAACGGAAGAAGTTTGGAACCACCAAGACTCTTTCTAGACCTGGCTGCCCAGCCAAACTGAGAAATCGGGGGAGAAGGGCCTTGGTCAGGGAGGTGACCAAGAACCCTATGGTCACTCTGACAGAGCTCTAGAGTTCCTCTGTGGAGATGGGATAAACTTCCAGAAGAACAACCATCTCTGCATAACTCTAACAATCAGGCCTTTATGGTAGAGTAGCCAGACGGAAGCAAAAAGGCACATGAAAGCCCGCTTGGAGTTTGCCAAAAGGCATCTAAAGACTCTGTCTCTGGTCTGATGAAACCAAGATTGAATTATTTGCCCTGAAAGCCAAGCGTCACATCTGGAGGAAACCAGGCACCATCCCTACGGTGAAGCATGGTGGTGGCAGCATCATGCTGTGGGGATGTTTTCAGCGGCAGGGACTGGAAGACTGGTCATGATTGTGGCAAAGATGAACGGAGTAAAGTACAGAGAAATCCCTGATCAAAACCTCCAGAGCTTTCAGGACCTCAGACTAGGTCGAAGGTTCAACTTCCAACAGGACAACGACCCTGAGCAGACAGCCAAGACAATGTAGTAGTGGCATCGGGGCAAGTCTTTGAATGTCCTTGAGTGGCCCAGCCAGAGTCTGGACTTTAACCCGATCTAACATCTCTGGAGAGATCTGAATATAGCTGTGCAGCAACGCTCCCCATCCAACCTGACAGAGCTTGAGAGGATCTGCAGAGAAGATGGGAGAAACTCCCTCAATACAGGAGTGCCAAGCTTGTAGCATCATATTTTCTGTGTAACCAACTGCACTGTTGGTTACGGGCTTGTAAGTAAGCATTTCACGGAAAGGTCTACACTTGTTGTACTCGGCGCATGTGACAAATAAAGTTTGATTTGATACCCAAGAAGACTTGATGCTGTAATCACTTCCAAAGGTGCTTCAACAAAGTACTGAGTAAAGGTTCTGAATACTTATGTAAATTCGTTTTTTATTTTTTATATTTTTAATACATTTGCAAAAAATTCCAAAAACCTGTTTTTGCTTTGTCATTATGGGGTATTGTGTGTAGATTGATGAGTAAAAAAAAGAATTTGATACATTTTAGAATAAGGCTGTTACGTAACAAAATGTAACCAAAATGTAACCACAGATAATATTATGACCCTAAATCATTTATTTATGACAAACTGAGCATGGAAGCCATATTGGAGCCGCCTCATTGACCCTCTTTGAAGGAGCTGTGGGTTCTTTATCCTGGGAACAGAGAGGGCAGTCTCCAACATCCACAAGGAAACGTTAATGACACTCCCTCACCCAACCCAGGTATTCTACAGACTATTAATCCAACATGACTCAAATGTAATGAGGCCCTGCAGTAACGCCTCAGTCATCAACAGCACCCTGGCTCTGAGACCCCTTGTTTGCAGTCTGAGCCCACCATGTGAAGTGCCCAAATGGGCTTTAGGGGATCTCCTCTTAGCTGGTCTGTCTACGCTGCAAGGAGTCTGTATGAACCTGAAAGTCAGAGTTACTGAGGACACAGAGCAGCATATTGCTCTAACACACAAAAGCACACACTCTTTTGTACTGACAAGGTTTTGCCCTCATGCTGAGGTTAAAAGCGATGTGTGCTAAAGTCAGCTATTTTTCATCAGGGAAGGACGTGAATGGATGCCCAACCACCAGCAGAGTGAATAGATTAACCCTATAACAGTGTATGTGACTGGAATAGAATATGTCTCTAATGCATTTACATCGTCTCTTTCCTCCATCTAATCTTACCCCCGCTCTGTCTCCCTCACCCATACTCTATTTTGGCATATCTCCTCCTCTCTATCCCTACCTCTCTATCCATCTCCCACTCCTCATCTCCCCCTTCTCCTCTCCTTTATGTCTCTCTTCCCTCTACTTATATTGCTCTATTATTTTTGGCAATTCACTGGAGATCAGTAAACTGACACACTGTTTTTTTCTGCAGTCACCCATCACACTCCTTGTCCTCTGCATTCCCCCTCCCCTTCCATCCCTGCACTTCTTCTCTTGTTTCTCACACTGTTTCTCTCTTGCCTATAGGTTCTGTAGATTCTGAGTAAGATGCCTTTGGTGGTCAAAATGTCCACTGTCAGAGAGAAGCTGCACAAATACCATTGCAATACAGTGACCTCACCTGACTTTGTCATAAACCCCCGTTTTGTCTGCGGTCAATAATAACATGGGTTAACCATATGCCCTGTCTGTCCATATTATCTCTGGTTGTGCTGGCTCAGCTAAACCAGACTCTGAATGAGTCAATAGTAGCGCCATGAAAGATACACCACTTGGAGTCCATCCCTCATGAAAAAGTACCACTGAATTACTACTCATCCCTACTACACAATATTTACACAAAACCTACTGTTTTCACTACTTGTTTGCTATTGAGTTGTGTACTAAACTAGTAGTGATTTATGTAGAAATTTAAATAGTAATGAGTGATAACTTGGGAAGTTTCACTATTTCCTTATCAAATCACTACATTATTCTTCCTTAATGACTACTGCGTAACTACTGAGCTTTAGGGTATCCACTACTTAAAACCTAAACATACCTACACAATTCCTCTTCTTATGTTCACAATTACCACACAATGCCTACACATTACTGTGAATGCCATCTGTGTGTGTAGTGTTGTGTCACTACGGATCACTACTGAATTACTCCTGATCCTTATTTATTTCCAACATAAACCCTTTTGAATTACCATTCAAAACAGTTACTCTGTTTGCCTCTTCATCATCACTACTGACATCATCTTGATTCACTACTGTGTCACTACTAGACTAGTGCACATGTTATTTCCTCAAGTGTAAGAGGTGTGTAACTGGCTGCAGGGAAGTCAGGCGCAGGAGAGCAGAACTGGGTAACAACCGAGTTTAATGTTTAATGATGCAAAACAAACTGCACCCAGAACAACAAAATACGGGTTGAAATAACCCGTCGCAAACCAGTCTGAAGTGCACAAACACTTTACAACAAACAATTCCACACACAGACATGGGGGGGGGGGGGACAGAGTGTTATATGCACATCAGGTAATGAGGGAATGTAAACCAGGTGTGCGGGAAAACAAGACAAAACAAATGGAAAATGAAAGGTGGATCGGCGATGGCTAGAAGAGCGGTGACGTCGACCGCCGAACGCCACCCGAACAAGGAGAGGAACCGACTACGGAGAAAGTCGTGATATCAAGTTTCTAACTGCAGTTATAACATACAAAGATTAAACAATATGCTTATACAAACTTCAATGCAATATTTTATTTATTGAATTATGTATTTACACTTTTATTTATCCCTTTGAGGCTTTGTCTTCATTCAGCTTTGATTTAAGCTTCTTCAGATCCTCTTTTTTTTTTGCAGCCACATTTCTCCACCACGTGCAGTAACTGTTTAGAAAATAAAGACAAGCAGAAGAGACAACCAATTATAAGCCATTATCAATCATCTGCTAACAGAGGTCACATAAAACAACACAGAAAAACATTTGATAAACAATATTAATCTTATCAACAATAGCCTCCAGTCTTCTTATGTCGAGGGCCTCCTTGGCAGCAGGTCAAAAGAGGTAAGAAGAATTGGTAAGTACACCAATATGAACACACTGTACATTTGCATACAAACACAGCATGGCGAAAACAAAGGCTAGATAGCTACATTTCAAGGGAGATAGCAAACAGCTAGGCTAAACTCAATACAACTCTATGGCAAGGCTAACGGTTAAGACTGTTTTGGCTAGACAACCACATGAAAGTATTCATAAAACATAAAGGAAAGTTACATTTTACAGATGGTTCCAGCATAAAGGCTATGAAAGACAGGATGACAATGGATGGAAGATGATTACATTCGGGATTGTCAAAAACAGTAGCTAGCTAACCACCAACTACTTCCTGTTTTGTCTTCTTCTGCAGTCGCAAAAAGCCGGTGTAGTCTGGCTGTAGTGTTGTGATACTTATTTACTACCATCATCAAGTAGTAAAAACTTTACCTGATTACTAATGAAAAGCCTGTTTAGTAAAGCTATATAGTGTTTTGACTACTTATGTTACGGTTCTTCCGATGAAGGAGAGGCAGACCAAAACGCAGCGTGGTTACTTCCATACATCTTTAATAAAGATAATGATGATGACAATACAATACAATACAATACAATACAATACAATACAATACAATAACCGTTTAAAAAAAAAACCTAACCAGCCCTATCTGGTGCAAACAAACACAGAGACAGGAACAATCACCCACGACACACTCAAAGAATATGGCTGCCTAAATATGGTTCCCAATCAGAGACAACGATAAACACCTGCCTCTGATTGAGAACCACTCCAGGCAACCATAGACTTTTCTAGACAACCCCACTATACCACAATCCCGATACCTACAAAAACCCCAAGACAAAACACACCACATAATTAACCCATGTCACACCCTGGCCTGACCAAAATAATAAAGAAAACACAAAATACTAAGACCAGGGCGTGACAACTTATTAACAACCAACATCAACATCAATCAACCTGACTACTACTGGAAACCCTACTGTTTTCCTACTGAACACTATAAAACTCTACTTGTGTATCTTGACTAGTGCGTAACCTACGCATTCACTACACAGTCTCTGCATAGTCACTACTGCACTAACAGGTTTTGTACAGTAATTAGTACTTTTTCATGAGGGATTACATAGTAAGGCACTGTCTGTATGTGTGTATCTATATATATTTATGTGACTATTCTGTGTATCTGCCTATGTCTATGTGAGTTTGTCTTTGTCTGCGTTTTAACGGTTTGTGTGTTGAAGACAATCTCACTGTGACTTGTGAATTTTTGTTTCTCTTCTGGTAAAGCTGTGTGATGTGCTGTGTAATTGGCAGATTTGTTTTGCAGGCATAATGATCTCTTCCAGATGTAATTAGCCCCCGCGTGCGCCAGCCTCAGTGTCAACACTGGGGCACTGTGGTAGACTGCTACAAGGCTGTTTTTCTTTATTTTGAAAGATTTTGGGACTATATCAACAATTGACTCATAGGTTTTGGGTGGAGTCTTCCTTTAAGCCATAAAGTCTCACTCTGGAGGATACTTGTTAAAGAGAGATGAGAGAGAAGGAAGGAGATTTAAGAAAGGGAGAGGGAGCACACTGCAGACTCTCTTGAAGGGAGGGGAGGGTAGAGGGCGTGTGAGTGGTGCATTGAGATGATTAGTAACTGATGAGGGAGGAAGATAAACAAGGGGGATGATACAATAGAAGGAGGCGCCGTAGGTTCCAGTTCACCCTGGGAGGCAAAGACAATAAATATCTAGTCAAAAGAGGTTACGTAACAGTCGGATCCTGCAGTGTGAAATATACAACTTGCCACACTCTGATGGCAGGCAGCCTCTGGCTGGTGTTTGATTCATTTCTGACTTATCTACCTCTTGAACCCAATCAGTGGGAATGATCTAATGGTGTCTAACTAATGAGAGTGAAGAAAATGGAGTGTGTGTGTGTGATTGACAAGCATTTCGCTACTCTCGCAATAACATCTGCTAACCATGTGCATGTGACCAATACAATTTGATTTGATTTTGTGTGTGTGTGTGTGTGTGTGTGTGTGTGTGTGTGTGTGTGTGTGTGTGTGTGTGTGTGTGTGTGTGTGTGTGTGTGTGTGTGTGTGTGTGTGTGTGTGTGTGTAATAAGGCTGTCTTTACACAGGCAGACCAATATTGGTATTGTTTCCACTAATTGGTCTTTTAACCAATCACATCAGATCTTTTCACATCAGATCCAGAGCTGATCAGATTATTATTTAAAAAAATAAGCATCTTTAATATTACAGATTATGGGTCAAATCAATTTAATTGTTTGCATCATTTCTAATCTCCCTTATTTATTTTTATAGATTTTTCTCACAACCCTACCATCCCTCGCCTGATTGGAGTAAACTAATGGACAACAATACTTCTACTGCTATTTACAGCTCTTTTCGCTCACATGTCTGGTACATGTACGTGTAGTTGAATAATTATACATATATTCCCAATTTCCTCTTTCTGCAAGTGCTGGGTCTTCACCCAAAGCGGCCAATACACCATTAATTCTGATCAGTACAGTACAGTACAGGTGCTGGGACCGAGAGACTGAAAAACAGCTTCTATCTCAAGGCCATTAGACTGTTAAACAGCCATCACTAGCACAGACAGGCTGCTTCCTCCATACAGACTTGGAATCATTGGCCACTTTAATAAATGGAACACTAGTCACTTTAATAATGTTTACATATCTTGCTTTTCTCATCTCATATGTATATACTGTATTTTATACTATCTATTGCATATTAGCCTATGTCGCTTTGACATTGCTCATCCATATATTTATATATTCTTATTCCATTACTTTACTTAGATGTGTGTGTATTAGGTATTTGTTGTGGAATTGTTAGATATTACTTGTTAGGTATTGCTGCACTGTCGGAACTACAAGCACAAGCATTTCGCTACTCTCGCAATAACATCTGCTAACCATGTCTATGTGGCCAATACAATTTGATTTGATTTGATCTTAACTCCAACTCTCTGATTTCCACAGATGAACTCATCTTTCCCTGTATAATTTTGCTATTTCCTTTTACAATACATCCCTTCATTTTACGGGGAGGGTCCTGAACCTCCCTATTTGTAACATTTCTACCGATATTGCCCTAAAACAAATATTTTACCCAAGAGTATAATGATATTTCCCATGACTGATCGTGGTTTTTCAGATCACCTAACAATACAGTCTGCAGGTCCATCGGAACCCAGATTTTTTGGACATAACAACCATTCTGAAACCTTGCTCCAAAAACGAGCCACCAATGGGCGTACCAGAAAATATCCTCTCTTGATTCTCTCTTGATTCAGAATCTGCACAAGGCTGACTGTTCAATGCCCAATATATTGAGCATTATTTTCGTAGCAAGTATTTTATATTGATGATGTGATGTGTCAATTGTTGTTTTATAGGTCAGTTCATAGACCCGATGCCAAGGTGGGACATCAAAAACCTGTTCCTAACTGACTTGAATGGTATATGGCATTGCTGGCAAACCTTTTGACTTAAAGTGAAACTAATATTTGTATTTATTTATACTAGGCATTGTAAGTCAGTCATCATTTTTATGAGCTGATCTGAATGGTCAGAAGACCAGTTAGTGAAAAATATATTAGAATTGGGCTGCCTGAACAAGGCTGATCTCACAACATGTGAGCTTTATTATATAGGGCTACTCATGTAAAGCTGCCAACCAGGAATCAGGGAGGGAGGGGCACAGGCTGAGGGTGAGGCTGGAGGAAAATAGAGGGGCGAGTTATCCACAAAAACACAGGATCGATCTGGTTAAGCCAATCGTAGTGTCTCTTTATATTTCGCAAGAGAGAGGGCAAAATCCCTCAAGTCATTGTGACTGCTGCTCTGTCTCCCTGTCACAGCTGTGAGAGGGTGCAGACAAGGACACGCCTGCCGTAACAATGTCCCAGGCACAGGTTCCAGATACTGAAACCAACCCCTCATCCCACATGACAAGTGTGGGCAGAGAATTTGGATTCGCCTGCCTCTATGTCAGGGCTCTCCAACCCTGTTCCCGGAGAGGTACCGTCCTGCAGGAAAACTTACAGGAGGCTAGCTCTCCAGGAACTGGGCTGGAAACCACTGCTCAATGTGACTCTATAAAGGAGCTATTTAGTGTATCCTGTTATTTCTATACTCCTCCGTGTCCATGTATCACCAGTGACTTAGTAGATACATTAAACAGGCTGTTTAATACTGTAAACCCTTTGCTGCTGGCTCTCTCTCTCTCTTTGTTAGGGCAAGGGAAATGTGCTGCGTATGCAGGGAGGCTGGCTGATGTTTGGTGCAGGAGACAGGGGTAGTATATAATGGTGCAACTTCTTTTGCTATGGTGGTGAGCTACCTTCGCTTTAAGTATGTGTGTGTGTGTGTGTGTGTCTGTGTGTGTGTGTGTGTGTGTGTGTGTGCGTGTGCGTGTGTGTGTGTGTGTGTCCAGGTTCAGCTTGGTAGGTTGTAGATGACAGTCACACTGCCCTCTGCTGGATGTGCACCCACTCACTGCAGCTTTCTCTGCTCTAGTGTAGCATATAACATATAGTAGTAGAGGAAGTTCTTCTGGAAATACAGAGTTAATAGCTAAATCTAGTGGAATGTATAACTCATTGGTAAAGTTTGTTAAAGACTTCTGAAGGCTGAATCCTGTGCATTAACCTTAAAGTATGTATTCAGTGTTATTGTTTTAGAATGTGTATGTGTCGTCCACCTTGTTTCCTGCATATCGCTATCACAGAAAAAACAGTTTGTCTGTTGGGTCTTATGAGACATAGCTAGAAATGATAGTAGCTAGGTATTAGACTGTCTCTCAGTGAACAGCACTGAAGCATACTGTATAACAGTAGAGGCTGATACAGGGAGGACGGCTCATAATAATGGCTGGAACGGAGCAAATGGAACGGCATCAAACACATAGAAACCATGTGTTTGATCTATTTGATACCATTCCACCTACTCCGCTCCAGCCATTACCAGGAGCCCGTCCTCCCTAATTAAGGTACCACCAACCTCCCGTGCTGTATAATGTGGTTTCCTCCCTATGAGATTACAACAACACTGATCCACCACTGACTATGTGACTGACATATTGATGAGAATATCTTTCTCTGGCACTTGCTTGAAATTATGTCATAGAAAATTCTAACTCATTAAATGCACAAGCACATTTACGGGGTCAGTTGTCACAAGGTAAGGAAAGAGTCAACCATGATTATTTTCTGACCTCAATGTTTGAGTGCACATTTTTTGTTTGCATTTTTTATGTCATTTAAAGCAGGGGCATCAGAGCGGCATTCTGGTATTCTATGTGTGATAATGAAACCAAAGAGGATGAACTAATACAAGAGTCAAAAGGTAAGATTCTGTAGACGTGTCGGTGGAACAAAAAAAACTAAGCCCAAACTTGGGTAACAAGAACAAAGACCGTTGTATTTCTAATTTGAATCCTTTGACGAAAAGGCTAGTTTTTCACTTTATTCTCAGGGGAACGTTTGGCACGTACTCACATTGCAAAATTATACTTTCCCTCTCCCTTCTGACAAAAGGACGAAAATATGCTGATAAAGTCTAGACTATTCCCTGGTATTGAGAATGGTGCATTGCAATGCGGTTTGGTTTTGGGCATCAAAGTAAATATGGCAACCCGAGGGAGAAACAGTTGCTGTTTCATCTTTTGCTACTTGACAGCTTTATGCTTTTATTCACCTACACTACATAACCAAAAGTATGCGGACACCTGCTCGTCGAACATCTCATTGCAAAATCATTGGCATTAATATGGAGTTGGTCCCCCCTTTGTTGGTATAACAACCTACACTCTTCTGGGAAGGTTTTCCACTAGATGTTGGAACATTGCTGTGGGGACTTGCTACCATTCAGCCATAGGAGCATTCGTGAGGTTGGGCACTGATTTTGGGTGATTAGGCCTGATTCATCACTCCAGAGAATGTGTTTCCATTGCTCCAGAGTCCAGTGGTGGCAAGCTTTACACCACTCCAGCGGACGCTTGGAATTACGCATGGTAATCTTAGGCTTGTGTGCGGCTGCTCGGCTATGGAAACCCATTTCATGAATCTCCAGACGAACAGTTCTTGTGCTGATGTTGCTTCCAGAGGCAGTTTGGAACTCAGAAGTGAGTGGACCACCGATTTGCATACACTACGCGCTTCAGCACTCGGTGGTCTCGTTCTGTGAGCTTGTGTGGCCTACCACGTCGCGGCTGAGCTGTTGTTGCTCCTAGACGTTTCCACTTCACAATAACAGCACCTACAGTTGGCAGCTCTAGCAATGCCAAAATTTGACTAACTAGCTGTGTGCTCGATTTTATACACCTGTCAGCAACGGTGTGGCTGAAATAGCCAAATCCACTAATCTGAAGTGGTGTCCACATACTACCAGAAACAATGCGCAGTGGTTACTAGAATCTATCTATGTGTCTTGGTCTCCCTGTTATTTCACAAAGGCTATGTTCCAGTTAGCTTTTATGAGCCGGGCTCTCCTAAAGATTTAAAGACCTCACACAGACTGCTAGCAGCCATTTAGCCAGCCTCTGCAGTTTCTGTCTCATGAAATATGTACGACGTTAAGCACAGTCATCAGTCACTTACATCTGCATGATATCCTGTTTTCTGACCAACTGACGCGGCCCTGATATTCAGGCCACTGACTGACTGAACTATAGTAGAGTTCCTGTCTACCGACAATGTCCGAAAACAAAAATAAAATACCCTTCTTCCCTGTTATGAATATTTCAAAAGCTACAGTATGGTTGGTCACTGTACCGTATGGTATTTCTGAACTAATATGAAAATGCCTGCCTGGTATGAATTTCATGACAGCTGCAATCCATTCTCCCAGAGTGGAGCAATGTAAAAGTTTGATTAGATTCTGTGTGTGATATATGGTGTACCTGAATAATTGTGAATCAGTAAGGGATGAGTGTGTCTTTATTTCATATTGGTATATTGGAGATGTACAGGTTGAATAAACATTTTTACCAGTGGGTTGAGACAGCAGTGGGGGGATAGATGGGTTGGAGACCAGGTTAGGGGTGTGGGTGGGAGGTATGACTCTGGCACCAGGGTGCTGTCTCTGAGCCTTTCCAAAAGTGGTGAGTCATCTCTATCTGGGCGGTACACCTCCCTCACTCCCTCCCTCCTTTCCTCCCTCCCTCCATCCCTCTGCTGCTATGCCTATTCTGTCTAAGTAATTAATGGTTTCCCTGGAAGCCCAACAAGTGCATTTCATACACATAGCCATATGATTAACAAGCAAACCAGGTAAAAATGTAATTTATAAATATCAATATAATATTTGTAGTGTACAGTGTGCTATAGCTCAGTTAATAGACCCTTGTTAAAATGTACTGAGCAGCTCTTCAACGATGCAGGCACAAAGCTGGTACAGCTGCATAGTGAAGCTAGAGTCATGTATAAGGAAATGAGAGGGGAGAGAGTTGGGAGAGCAGGTGTGCTAACTAGCCGTCCTCCTTAGCCTTGATAGAGAATGAAGCAGGACTTTACCTGAGCTTGGCCAAGTGTGAAACACAAACTGCCACTCAGTGGGCCACACACACACACACACACACACACACACACACACACACACATAAGCACCTACATTTTCTTAATGCAATGGAGCTTACTCATTAACCTGTCACCATTGAGAAATCAGCAATATATTTTGCTAACCAAAAAGTTACATATTAGTTTCTAACTGTCTGCAGGGATTCTTCCCTCTCCTATTTAGTTTCATGTTCCTTCTATCCACTTTTTCACTTTCTACCAGACAGATACTCCCTATCTTCTGTCTGTCCTCTAAGCCTTTCTCAAAATAACATATTTTATGTTCCTGCACCTCTTGGATGTGTTTCATTCTCCCTCTCCTCCTCCTTTCTATTTTTCATCTCCCCTAATGTGGAGCCAACGCCCAGTTTCTGCAGTGCTGCGCAGTCTCTCCCCTCCTTTCCTCTCTGCAATGAGTGGGAGGAGGGAAGAGAGGAGAGGTTCACTATCACTCAGTAGCTCGATGCTGCAGTGCACCTAGGTTGGCCATATATATGAACATAATACACATTTAGATCAGATCGTTGGTCGTTGAAATCTTTTGTCAGTCACTTGCCTATACCCTCGTTCAATAACAAGGTTATTATAGTTTTGGTTTCTATGTTTTTCAATTTTTATTTGGAATTTAGTTTAGTTTCAGTTAGTTTTCAAACCTGATTTGCTAGTTTTTATTTAGTTTCAGTTGTATAAAAATGCAGTATTTCCATTTTGTTTTTACATTACTTAGCTTCAATTTTAGTTTCAGTGTTAGGGACAGGAAGCATGTGTTGGCCATGTTAGGAGGAATTTGTTTTGTATAGATTTTTTTGTGTGTTTTCTAGGATGTCACTTCTTACTGGGGGACAGTAATACATAAGGTGATGGACGAGGTCATAGGTTAGGTTAGGTTAGGTTAGGTTAGGTTAGGGGCAATCAGCAGTTGCTACATCCATTTTTGGACTTATAAATGAATTATATTTATCCATTGATTCTTGAAGAATATAACTTATAAATGCCTCATGAGATGATTAACTATCAATCCCCATCATAACCAAAAATATAAGCTTGTTTTTCTCAAATGTTTGTAAACAAAGTAAATGTAAACAAACAATGTAAAGCCTCAAAACATGACTCAAACTTGAATTTGTATATCATGTATCGTCAGTTATTTGAACCAATAGCTATGTAAATTAATTTTAGTGGTTACATTTCTCCAGCCACATCGCTCAGCTTTTATTTTTAACCAAACTGTGGTGGGGAAAATCTTTGTTATTGTTTCAATTGCTGATTGGCCCTTTAAATTATAAAGTAACCAATCCAATGCTATTTCACCTCAGTAGGACATCATGTTAACTAGCTAGCTGATTCATTCCCTGATAGCTAGTGATAGTTAGTGACAGTGATGTAGTCATGGATATCCCAGACCTTGGAGCATCGTGAGCTAGGCAAGCAACCCATCTGTCTAGACTAGAGAGACTAATAGTGATGCACAAAGTAGGCATTGCCATTTCCTGTCAGCATTTACCCGCCAGATTCAGTAGCTTCAAAACGCCTCAAAGCTTATTTTTTTTTGTTTATTTCAGTTTGTTTTGGAGTAAAATATAATAGTTTCAGTATAGTTTTAGTTTTTCAAAGGGTCTGTAAATTATTTTATTTCAGTTTACTAAATCGTTTTTTATGATTTGTTTTAGTTTCAGTTTTATTTTACTATAATAACCTTTCTTGGTAACTCGCAATCACCTATCTAAAGACTAACAATTCACAGACTCACTCATCTGAAAGTTCAATAACTCATCTAACCACCTGCTCTCTCACTCGTACAGTTCCTGCCTACCCCATCTAGGGACAAGCCTTCCCAGCCATCACTCTCAGCTCTTTAATGTGATGTAATATAAAACTAGTCTGGAGATGGGGACAGTAATTGGAGCATGGAAAGAGGCCAGGGTTAAATTGCCTCAGCGAGGAGGATGGAGCCATAAGGAGAGGAGAAATATATGTTGAGGTATTACATGAGCAATGATTCACTCAATCCTTCAAAGCCAGCAGACTTCAGATGCCTTGGTCTGTGACTGTAGAGTCTGCTCTGTAGAGTAGAGCTATCCCAGGATGCATGTCTGTGTGTCTGACACATCTAACTAATGACATAGAGAAGCAGAGGAGCCACTTCAGGACAAGGGAAATAGGGGGTTTACAGAGGTATAGTGTACCATAATGTTTTAGTTTAATGTCATACTAATCTGGGAAATCATATTTTTGGTCACATCTGCACCAGATCCATATCCCATCAGGCACTATTTCTGATATCCTTGAGTGAGAGTGTCAGTTGAATGAGGTCAGGTCCAATAGATAGAATATCAATAGACCTGGCTTAATCTATGGAACAATGGAGTTGCCGGTTGCAGAATCACTGCAAAGCAAACACATTTACAGTAATGTATTACTTGTCAAAATGCAATTCGACCTGCATTGACCTGCAGGCAGTGGCACTATTCTCAGGAGGCAGATCAATCTAGCCCTCAGAGGTCAGCACATTTCTAGGCAGGGCCAGGGAGAAGCCACTCAATAACAGGTACTGCCACTCTGCAACGCGGGCCTATACTGGGTTCAGAAAGAATGGGATGGTCCAAGAATTAATCAACACCTTTTAGAAGATCTCATTTTACCTAGCAAGCCCCATGACATACATTTGGATGGATGGTTTCGTCATAAACTGTGAGGATAATGATGGGGTACCAGCCTCGTACACACCGAGTGTACAAAACATTTGGAACTCTTTCCATGACTGTTACTGTCACGTTCTGACCTGTTTCACCTGTCTTTGTGATTGTCTCCACCCCCCTCCAGGTGTCACCCATCTTCCCCATTATCCCCTGTGTATTTATACCTTTGTTCTGTTTGTCTGTTGCCAGTTTGTTTAGTCAAGCCTACCAGCGCTTTTTCCCTCTGTTCCTGCCTCTCGATTGTTCCTGTTTTCTAGTTTTCCAGGTGTTAACTTTTTTCTGCCTGCCATCCTGTACCTTTGCCCCACCTATCTGGATTACTGACCCCTGCCTGCCCTAGACCTGTATTTTGCCTGCCCCCGTTGGATTAATAAACTGTTGTTACTTCAACGTTGCCTGCATCTGGGTGTTACCGGAAACGTGTTAGTACGAACTGGACATGACTGACCCAGCAGACCCGGGCCAGCTGCACAACGCCACCTCCTCCCAAGGAGCCACCATTGGTGGACACGGGGAATTGCTTGTGGCCTTATGGAGGGGTCAAAACGTTGGCTGAACGCCATGACCGGGCGTTGGACATTTTGCAGGAGCAATAACACGGGATGTCTGGGAGGCAGCCTAACATGGTGGTAACCCCAAAGCCCCTCAGTAACTCAGCTGTTAGCACGCCATCTCATCGGTCACTCTACCTTCTAGAGAGCCCCCCTCCTCCTTCACCGAGGATTGCTCCAAGATAGCCTACCTCATCACGCTGATGTCCGGGAGGGCTCTCACCTGGGCTACTGCTGTATGGGAACAGCAGCCGGTCATATGCGTTAGTCTGGAGGGGTTCATGAGAGAGGTGAAGAAGGTTTTTGATGCCCCGTTCTCCAGGAGAGAAGCTGCCCAGAATCCAACTCCGGCAGGACTCACGCAGTGTGGCAGACTATGCGGTGGATTTCTGAATGTTGGCAGCGGAGAGTGCTTGGAACCAGGAAGAGCTGTTCGATATATTCCTGCACGGCGTCTTGGAGGAGGTCAAGGATGAGCTTGCAGCTCATCACGTTGACCATCCGTATCGATGAGCGATTACGGGAACGATTTGATTTCGCTCGCACGTCCAGGGATTCCACCTTGCCTCCGAGTCACCCAGGAAGTTCCCGATGATCCCGTTGCCGAGAGAACCCGAGGCTTCCTGACCTCCCCCGAGAGTCGCCGAAGATGGCTGAGTCACCGCTTCCTGAGCCTATGCAACTAGGCAGAGCTGGGCTGTCGCCAGCGGAACGGCAATACAGGATCAACACGAAGAGTTGTCTGTATTGCGGAACTATTGGTCAATTTGTGTCTTCTTGTCCTTTAAAAGACCAGGCTCACCGGTAGGAGCGAGTACTCTGGTGAGCCACATGGAGAACTTTTCTGCTTCCCTTGCTCGTACCCCTTTTCATGCCATTCTGCTTTGGGGAAACCAGTCTAAATCTCTCCGGGTCCTCATTGACTCTGGGGCTACCATGGCTTCCGAGCTGAACATCCCCACTTAGCCCCTCTCCATTCCCATGGATGTTAGAGTGCTAGATGGGTGCTCTATAGGCCGGGTCACTCATTATACCACTCCCATCACCCTACGGGTGTCAGGGAATCACAGCGAGACAATTCAATTTCTGCTCGTCAAGACTCCTCAGATTCCTGTGGTTTGGGATTCTCCTGGCTTCAGCGACACAATCACCTCATCAACTGGTCTACGGGTGCCATCATGGGCTGGAGTCAGTTCTGCCACGCCCATTGCATGAAGTCAGTGCAACCTGCCGGGAACATATTCCTGGTGGCTAGAAAGTTGCCCCGGACCTCTCCGCCATCCCCGCGGAGTACCATGACTCTCTGGGAGGTTTTCAGAAAGGCCCGGGCCACTTTGCTTCCGCCGCACCGACCCTATGACTGCGGGATTGACCTTCTCCAAGCTCCGGCTGGTCTTCTTCAACCACTGCCTGTCCCTCACTGTCCTTGGTCCCACAAAGAGTACACCACATAGACATGCAACTGCGAGAGGTAGAACTAAAGGCAAAATGGGAAAAGGGTTGTTGCAGTGACATATTACCGCCACACCGGAAATCATGAGTCATGACTGCAGTAAAATTCCACAGTAATCTCCTCTTGTTCACTCTGGACATGTTTTGGTGGTACCCAACTTACTAACAACTATCAGGTCCTAATTGCCTTGTACTGAGGAATCTATTGTCCCTCTAACCTCTCTGACATCAATGCAAATGAAATCGAAAATCACATCAAACACTTATCATCAAAAGAGTAGACCTATCATACTTTTAAAACTCACCTTACTGTGGTGATCAATTTGAAGAAAGAAGTTCAACAGTAGGTTGAAACAATGTAAAACATGGTTGTTGTGGATGTTGTTCCCAAGCCTAACACAATGACATGGACAGCGCTTTCTAAGGTGATGTTTAATTCTAAACAACCATATGCATATTAGAGCTTATGCATGTGTGCATATGCGAATGAGCCCGAGCCCAAAACTTAAATAAAATTATGATTGTGACCTTACAAAATACATATCCTACCGCATATTACACATTGGCAGAAAAACATAAAACAAAACTAATTTAAGATGTCTGATAATTAATTGCGCTGGCCTATACTCCAAAATTATACTAATTTGAGTAATTGCCTTTGATTGTGGACTATATTATTATGCATAATGGATGGACTAGTTACTGAATTCAAGGTTGATGCCTCTGGAATTTCTACACTGTTTGAGTAAGTGAAGTTATGGAGATTGTACTCTTATTAGAGAGACGTGAGAGAAACAGTTCCTCCGTTTAGGGTTCTTTAATGTTGATTGGAGATTAACAATGTTTGCAATTCTGTGCCATGTCAATCACCTGTGATTATTCAATTACCTGTTCATTTATCCACACAAGATGTGGTCTGGAAATAATAATACACATGAATACAATGGCATCAGTACTAAGTTAAGGCACATTAATTTAGCAATGACAAAACAAGCCATTCAGCTCTCATCTGTTATAATAATCCAATGACTGAAACAAAAATGCAAGTAGCTAGCTAGATCAGACTAACTAGCAGAATCCAGTATCTACAGCACAGTTCTTCCAGAACACTCTCTGGGCTGGGATGGAGAAGAGTCTCATCAAAATCTTAAATGAGTAGCTTGGTCAGTGGATGATGCGGAACCAAGACGATGGGGTGCATAGCATCCATCTCCAGGTGCTCTGCTCTGCGCAGCCTACCGCCAACTCTAAGGAGTTCTGAAATCTTATCGTACTCAGGAGACAACGGACCGAGACGACTGTTAGAAGGTATAAACCGGTTTGACATGACGGACTTGACCTCATCAGGAAGCGATTCCATCTGAGCTTGCTTCAGGAGGAGATTCTCTGTGGCTATGTAGTCTGTTGCTTCGCTGGGTGAACTGGAGAGTGGATTGGCCACCTTCATGAGGTCTTTCCATGTATCAAACTTGCTTGTATATGGGAGCTGAGGGCTGGAACTGACAGAAACATATCCACAGAAGGCTGATTTCTTCTGTTCGCTGTCATCAGGCTCCGGGTCAGAAGGCATTGAAGGCCACTGATTTTCTGAGTGTTGGAGGATCTCAGGGCCTTGGTGCCATCAATGTGGTTGGGCCAGCTCTTTCAATGTCTTTCCCCAAGTGATGTCATCTGCTGTGTTGTTTGCGGTATCCACATTCCTCCAGTTGGCTACATCTGTAAGGCTCTGAATCTCTGCAACACGAATTCCTACAAAGACCTTGTATCTACAATTTTCTTACTTGAGCCAATGAAGGACTGTGGTGGAATTGGACAAGAAACTTATGCACCAGATAGTGCATTTGGCTCAACTTGTTCGATGGGCAGGGTGAGTTCTGCTCGGAGGACAGTGGCAAGCTGAGCCCCAGTGAGTGCAGCACTCAGCTCCAAGCGAGGCATTGACAGCTGCTTCTTTGGTGCCTGGCTAAAACAAAGAAAATGTTTAATCCACAATCTAGACAACAGAGCCAAATGCACTCTCTGGTGCATAAGTTGTGGAATCTCTTGTTCCCAGACAAGCCATCTGTCCAGCAGGCTCTGGGGCTGAACAGGGTCGTCCCAACCTATCCCTTCATTCCACAGGTTCTGGACAAGTACCTTGGCTCAGGTTATTCCTCATTATAGGTCTGGAGCGCTCCACATTGCAGTGCTTCTATCTCAAGGAGTCTCTGAGGCAGTTCCAACATAATCCCAGGGTTGGTTCATGGAGATTCGTGCTACTTTGGGAAAGCCACAGTTCGCTGCTTTCTTGATCTGGCCTTGGGTGGTAGGAGTTCGATGACAGCTGGTACATTGCTAGCCCACTGGTGTGTCTCAAAGTCTCCATTCTGGGAGTAACTGCCACAGTCCGTTAACAATATATCTTGCTTCATTGGCAGAGGGCGTGTTTCAAAGGCAGTTGTCCACGTAAATTACTTCACAGGGTCTTGGTTGGCTCCTAAGTTGTCCTAAATGTGTCGCTGCATAGATAGCGCAACAGGGACAACAAGTTGTGCCGAATTGCAATACCTATCACTCAAAGATGGTTGGTTCTAAAGTTCTATGCTTGTTCTGCAAGATGAAGTGTAGCACCTGTTTGTCAGCTGGTAAGAAGCGGATCTGATGGAACACGCCTTTGATATCACCACTCACAGCGATGGCATGTTGACGGAATCTAAGGAAGACACAGATCATGCATGATCCCAAGTTTGGTCCAGGGAGGAGAAGGTCATTGAGCCACTGTCCTTTCTGCTGGAGTAAACAGTTAAACACAGTCCTATCCTTTCCATTGTGATGCACCATATGGTGGGGTATAAGCGAGGACTCAATAGATTGTTCAACAACCTCTGGTGGCACCAGTAATATGTAGCCTGCCTCTGCAGCTTCTTGATTTCCTGGCAGTACACCTTGGCATGTTTTAGGACTTTGGCGAGGCTTCGCTCCATGCTATGGAGGCTTGGCAGCACAGCATCCTTGGGGGTATATAGAGTTGCATCGTTGACTTGATGAAGCATGGGTGTAGCATAGCACTGAGCGCCATCAACCTCTATCCTAGAGGTGGACGTCTGGAGGTAACTGAGTTCAGAAAGGTAATAATGTCCTAAACGTGTTACTGCAGTTAGAGTGCAGTATAACTGCAGTTCAACTGCAGTACACTGCAGTTATTCTGCAATTACTGCATCCAAAATACAGATGCAAATACTGCATACAAAAAGTGGTGTCGGGAGCAACTGCTTACACGCACATTATCACTCCACTATGTCTCCCTGTCATGGCTTTTGCGGCATCAGTACAGATAGCAACATCTTGATCACCAAAGTTAATTTGATGTCACAAAGCTGTCCAGTACTTTAAAAATATTCTCTCCTGTTGTCCTGGTTTCCAGTGGTTTGCAGAAGAGGATGTCTTCCTTAATTCACCCCCATAAACGTAATGGACATACTGTATACCAGGAGCTGTGCCAGGCCTGCCACTTCTGTTGACCCATCCAGCTGTAGCACATATAATTCACTGGCTTGTATGCAAAGCAGTAATTGTTTCAAAACATCTCCAGACATGTCACTGATGCATCGTGAAACAGTGTTGTTTGATGGAGTAATTGTCTGTATAGTTTTATTGGCCTTTTCCCCCAGCATTGTCCCAGCCATATCCGAGGCAGCAGGAAGAATGAAGTCCTCCACAATATTATGGGGCTTGCTTGTCCTAGCCACTTGGTAGCTCACCATATAAGGCACTTCTAGACCCTTCTTATTAATGGTATCTGTTGCTTTTATACATGTCTTACTACTTGAAAGTCATCTTAATTAATAATAGTAATCTTAAATTATAAAAACTCCCGTGACTTGTTTTTCAAATTGGCGTGTTTTGTTTCTAAATGTCTGCACAAGAGTTAAGGTTTCATCAAGTTGTGAGATAGTACTTTTGCACATATTACACAGTGTGGCTGAGGATATAAGTGAACCCCAAATCAATGTAGTCCAACGTCCTTGTCTGTTCGTCTTCAGCTGCATCAGATTCACAACTGTCAGTGTCGATGCTAGCTGGGCTAACAACAAATGTAGAATTACTGATGATAGCGTTGGATGTGCTCGTGGAAGCAGAACAACTTGTGTCATCGACAGGTGCAGGTGTAGTACTGCTGGTAGTGCAGTACTACCAGTAGAGATGGTATGTGTCTCTATGGACACGGGCCTTACTAAATGGACTGTTTAAAAATATGAAGATTTTAAATATTTTTTTTATTTGTATTATAATTTTTTTTTATTTGGCCTACCCCCAACGGCATTGCAGTACCCCAGTTTGGGAATACATGCCCTAGGCGATGTTGTTGGTTCATTTATTGTGCAGGGTGGCTTACAGTTAGCCTACAAATAGTGAATTTGTAATTTGAATATCCTAGTAATAGGGAATGTTTTATATTTTCATAATTAATTGGGTGACATATTACCTTTAGCTATACAGATATCTCACCACCTTGGGTTTCCATCTCATCCTCTCTCTCCCTTATTCCTTTCTTGAGCATGCAGACAGGCAGTCAATAGTTTAGTGAAATATGTTTTTTTTGCGAAAATGTGTTTCTATCAATGTTCCAGAACAGATTTCACATGGTTTCCAAAATTAAGCACTGGGTAGCTGTTGGAACAAGGTTGGAGAGCACATGGCATACAGAGTTTGGGCAGAATATCACCTGTAGGGCAGCGATAGCATGCTCCTCAAACAGTGGTTGATGGGTGGAGTGAAGTAAGTAAGTGTTCTCATATTTATTTTTCAGCTGCTCATAAGCACGTGCTCCGCTCTAAAACCGAAGTCGCCTACAAAAATGGACAGGCGGGAAAGCGTAGATCTTCCATTCGCTATTGGAGTGCATACTATACAGATTACATGTCTTTTTTCCCCCGGCCCTCTTCCTGCCCATTTAATAATGGGCCATTCTAAATCAAAACTAATTTGACATATTAGTAAAGACAAGATTAAATTAAGTTTAGTCTGATGGGTGAACATTTGATAACTCAATGAGAGAACAGCCATGCAGCCTGAGGCATGGAACAGAGCGCAAGCTTTTTTTGCTACTTTCTCGCAATCATCAATAGCCTATAGTAACATCGTGCAGCCCATATACTGTATGTTTTGATTTCTAAGACATTCTGAGGTTTGTATCATTCAACTCTAAAGTTGCCACGTAACTATAAATCCAGCGTATAGGACGAGTTTCAAATGATCACGTTTACACTCAACATAGCCACTTCATATGCGCACTCGCTCTGTAATGGGAAACATATCCTTTCTATTTTATTTAGCTGAGTTCAATTATATTCTTCATACTATGCAATCATATAAAATAAGAAATAATGGCTCAGGACATACAAGCATATCTTGTCAGCTAAATGAACAAGCCTACAGCCTATGGCATGGAGCATAGGCAGACAACATAGGCCTACAGAAAGCCAACTCATATTATGTTCTTCTGAAATACATTCACTTCATATCAAAATATTTCTTTAGACCTGACTAAAATAAATCATGGATTTATTGTGAAGGTGTTTATTAAATTGATTAGACTTTTTTAAAAATGTAGATGTTCCAAAGGCGCATTTCTTCTTTGCCAGCTACATTTATGCCTATACTAGACTATGGAGATATTTTATATATGAATGCTTTAGAAGAAAAAAACACACACCTATTTAGGCGAGGTGCTGGCTAGCGGAGTACAAAACTTGAAAATAAAAGAGAGCCGCACACACTAGGAGCTCAGATGCAAAAATGTAATTACCAACGTTTCGACAACCAAGCTGTCTTCATCAGGGTATAAAAGTACAGGGAACATATTATACCCTCCTTTACCATGGAGCATTAAGATGTATTTTGAATTGCAAAACCCTTACGCACCACTGCACTTTATATATCAGGGTTGGCTGGCCGTCTCTAGTCACTCGTAAGCTCAGTCACTGGTATACTTTATTTTACAAAGCCATTTTGGGTTTACTATCATTTTATTTGGGCATTTTTATTGTTCAGAAATGTGGTGGGTACTCTCTTCGTTTGCAGGACTTTATCCTGCTAACTGTTCCAAATGTCTGAACTGAATTTGGTAAAAGGGCTTTTGTGTAGTCTGCGCCATCAGCTTAGAACGCCTTACAAAATACTTTTAAACTGGAAGAACTTTTCCTGATTGGTGTTTTTAAATCACTGATGAAAGATTTTGAGGCTGATTCCCTGACTTGTCAATGTTTTTAATTAGCTGTTTTATGATTTTGTTATACTCTTGTGAATTTTATGTTTTTTTTACTAGATTACCTGTAGTTTTTCATGTTGTCTGTCTGTAATTGTGTAATGACTTGGTGCTACCTATCTTGGCCAGGAAAAAAAGCCCTATCTTTTGCTACCTATCTTGGCCAAGAAAAAAAGCCCTTCCTGGTTAAATAAAGGTTAAATAAAAACGTGTTACTTAAAATAAATCAGATCCTTGTATATGTGGAGACCTGGAGATGCTAAATGTGTTTATGTTTATTAACGGTCAATTACCATGAGACTGGCAGCCTTTTGCATTACAATAACCGTCTTCATGACCGCCATAGCCCTAAATGGGAACAAAAGAAATTGGAGCTTGAGCACAAGCGAAGGGAAAGAGAATGTGCAGACAGACTAGAACAAGAAGAACTTGTGCATGCCATTCGATTAAAAGAGATTGAGCTGGAAGCGTGACAAAGGGAGATAGATCTGGAAGTACTTCAATCAAGTCAGGCCATCTGCATCCTCAACAGAGTTTGATCTTGGTCGGAACAGCTGGCTTGTATCGCATTTCAGCGAAAAGGAAGTGGATGTATATTTGACTCTGTTTGAGCGGATTGCCACATCCCTAAAATAGCCAAGAGACATTTGATCACTGCTCCTCCAAAGTGTTCTTGTGGGTTAAGCTCAGAAAGTCTATGGCGCTTTATCTCTTGACCAGAGTTCAGATTATGACTATGTTAAAACTGCTATCCTTCGGGCTTACGAGTTGGTCCCAGAGGCATACAGACAACAGTTCCGTAAATTGCGAAAGACAGAATCCGAAAGCCATGTTGAGATGGCAAGGGAACAAGCATGTCTTTTTGATCGTTGGTGTGGTTCTCAAGAGGTCAAAGACCATGAGGATCTAAAGACACTTTCGAGTGGCTCAAGAATTGCCTTCATGAAAAGGTTGATACCTACATTTATGAGCACAAGGATCTCACTTGAGAAAGCTGCAGTTATGGCAGATGATTTTGTGTCGACACATAAAACTACCTACACAAACAAAACGCCCAGTAGTTATCAATATGCAAAAAGAAATCCAGAGAAGTCACCTCCTACTGCGAGGGTTCAGTCCAATGTTCCAGTGCCCAAAGATAAAGATTGGCAGAAAACTGTTTTTTCGTATCTGCCAGTTTTTCATTACTGCCTTGAGGACACATTGTCTCTCAGTGTCCTATGTTGAAAAATAAAACTGAGAAAGAGAAAATCTTTTTTTCTTGTGGGAGCACTTTAGCCCATTAAGTCTCTGGTTGGGACTAGTGTATCTCCTAAACAGGATTTTGGATCAGATGTGTATGAACTCTTTGTTTCAGACGGGTTTGTGTTTCTGTAGAGTGGCGATGCTGTTAAGCCGGTGAAGATACTGCAAGACACTGGGGCAGACCCATCCTTCATTTTGGGGGGTGTTTTGCATTTGTCTGATACTTCAGCAACTGGTTACAGTGTATTAGTACAAGGCGTGGAGATGGGTTGCATGGAAGTTCCTTTGCATAATGTGAAACTCGAGCCCCAACTTATTTCTGTTTCTGTGGGAGTGAGGCCTAGCCTACCAGTGAAGGGGGTGTCATTCATTTAGGAAAAAGATTTGACTGGAAGGAAGGTTGTGCCAAATCGTGTCATTTGTAAGAAACCCAGAGTGAGGAACCTGATGGCTTATCAGAAAAGTACCGTAGCGTGTTCGAAACATGTGGAGCAAGTCTAGTGTTGAGGAGGATGTCAGCAATCCCACCATGGTCGATCTGTCCAAGATATTTATGGGTGATCCTGATTTCTGTGAACCACCTGAGTTGACCTCTCCTTTGAAAACCCCAAAGGTGAGCCCGTATGTAGGACCACTGAAGGAAGAGAGGGTTTCTACAGTTGACACTTTGATGTTCAGGAAGTTGCTGATTGCTAAACAGAGTAAAGATGTTTACCTCTCCCCTCTTTTTGCTCAGATACATCCAGAGGAGGAGTTTGATGAAGTTCGTGGGGTCTACTTTGACAAAGATGGTGTCCTAATGAGGAAATTTACGCTCTCGCACCACTTCTGGGCAAGACGATTGGCCCAGTGTATCTGAAATTGTTGTTCCAGTTACACTTCGACAAGACATACTGATGTTGGATCACGATGGTAGTATGGCAGGCCCTCTTGGAGTCAACAAGACGTATGACCGTCTCTTGCATAATTTCTTCTGGCCTGGTTTGAAACAGGATGTTGTGGCTTACTGTAAATCCAGTCGCGTTTGCCAGCGGATGGGTAAACCAAACCAAGCTGTACCTGTTGCACCTTTGCAGCCTATTCCTGCTTTTGACAAACCTTTCAGCAGGTTTTCTCATGGATTGTATTGCTCCTTTGCCCAAAGCAAATAGTGGTAACCAGTTTATCTTTTCCTTCCTGAGTTTTTTCATGCACGTGATTTCATTATGCTCTCATTGTTCCAAAACGTGATTGTTATGCAACAGGACAGTTACCCGCTCTGCCCTCAAACCAAGGTACACTGCCTGCTAATTATCTATAGGCTATGTTTCAACTTGTCTATTTCAAATTATTTTCTAACAAGTTTTATTTTCTAACAGTTTGAATTGAGGTGTGTTCCGCCTCCTCGTTAATTCACAAAAGAAGTAGCCCATTTCAATGTTGCAAACAATTTATGTTTGAGGCTTTACTGAGCCGGACAAACTTTGAGAGCCCAAGCACTTCCCTAGTGTTTCCCCAGATCAATTATGAAGACATTTCTGTATATCGTATTGTCGTTTCTGCTGTAGAACACATATGTATGTATGTACAGTGGGGCAAAAAAGTATTTAGTCAGCCACCAATTGTGCAAGTTCTCCCACTTAAAAAGATGAGAGAAGCCTGTAATTTTCATCACTTCAACTATGACAGACAAAATGAGAAAAAAATACAGAAAATCACATTGTAGGATTTTTAATGAATTTATTTGCAAATTATGGTGGAAAATAAGTATTTAAGTAAGTAAGTTTATCTCAATAGTTTTTTATATACCCTTAGTTGGCAATGACAGAGGTCAAACGTTTTCTGTAAGTCTTCACAAGGTTTTCACACACTGTTGCTGGTATTTTGGCCCATTCCTCCATGCAGATCTCCTCTAGAGCAGTGATGTTTTGGGGCTGTTGCTGGGCAACACAGCCTTTCAACTCCCTCCAAAGATTTTCTATGGGGTTGAGATCTGGAGACTGGCTAGGCCACTCCAGGACCTTGAAATGCTTCTTACGAAGCCACTCCTTCGTTGCCCGGGCGGTGTGTTTAGGATCATTGTCATGCTGAAAGACCCAGCCACTTTTCATCTTCAATGCCCTTGCTGATGGAAGGAGGTTTTCATGCAAAATGTCACAATACATGGCCCCATTCATTCTTTCCTTTACACGGATCAGTCGTCTTGGTCCCTTTGCAGAAAAACAGCCCCAAAGCATGATGTTTCCACCCCCATGCTTCACAGTAGGTATGGTGTTCTTTGGATGCAACTCAGCATTCTTTGTCCTCCAAACACGACGAGTTGAGTTTTTACCAAAAAGTTATATTTTGATTTCATCTGACCATATGACATTCTCCCAATCTTCTTCTGGATCATCCAAATGCTCTCTAGCAAACTTCAGACGGGCCTGGACATGTACTGGCTTAAGCAGGGGGACACGTCTGGCACTGCAGGATTTGAGTCCCTGGCGGCATAGTGTGTTACTGATGGTAGGCTTTGTTACTTTGGTCCCAGCTCTCTGCAGGTCATTCACTAGGTGTGGTTCTGGGATTTTTGATCACTGTTCTTGTGATCATTTTGACCCCATGGGGTGAGATCTTGTGTGGAGCCCCAGATCCAGGGAGATTATCAGTGGTGTTGTATGTCTTCCGTTTCCTAATAATTGCTCCCACAGTTGATTTTTTCAAACCAAGCTGCTTACCTATTGCAGATTCAGTCTTCCCAGCCTGGTGCAGGTCTACAATTTTGTTTCTGGTGTCCTTTGACAGCTCTTTGGTCTTGGCCATAGTGGAGTTTGGAGTGTGACTGTTTGAGGTTGTGGACAGGTGTCTTTTATACTGATAACAAGTTCAAACAGGTGCCACTAATACAGGTAATGAGTGGAGGACAGAGGAGCCTCTTAAAGAAGAAGTTACAGGTCTGTGAGAGCCAGAAATCTTGCTTGTATTTGCAAAAAAAATCATTAAAAATCCTACAATGTGATTTTCTGGATTTTTTTTCTCATTTTGTCTGTCATAGTTGAAGTGTACCTATGATGAAAATTACAGGCCTCTCTCATCTTTTTAAGTGGGAGAACTTGCACAATTGGTGGCTGACTAAATACTTTTTTGCCCCACTGTATGTATGTATGTATGTATGTATTTATGTATGTATTATAATGTATTTACTGTTTAAATCACGTTTTCAAGTACTTGTGACAAATCATGCATTCCGATTATTGCATAGATTGTAATGGACACATATGATGTGTGTAAAATACTTTTTTGAATGTTGTTCTAATTATGATGAGCTAATGCTAAGCTATTTGCAGGCTATGTGTGGCGCCAGCCATGTTTGTTGACATTATAAAATGCATTCTGGTTGTCACGTAAGCGTCTGTCAGACCAAAGATGTTATAACAAGGGATAGAACAGCCGACTGATTTATGGACAACTATGAACTCTGAAAAATACTAGAGTCGGAGCTCAAGAAAGAGGCCTGAGTTCCCTAGTTGGAATTCCGAGTTGGATGACCGTTCAAACCAATTCTTCCCAGTCGGAGCTAGTTTTTTCCAGAGTTGCCAGTTGTCTTGAACGTGGCATCAGATTGTCACATTGCTACCTCAAACCCCCCTTTTTATTTAGCGTATAAAATTATCTTGTGTTTGCCCCACATTTATTAATAAATCCCACATCATAGTAATATGATATCCCCTCACTATACCTTCCCCCATTTCTACCCCCCACGGACTTGAAAACCCCCCACAAATGAAATAAACCCACCACAAACTCTCCTAAAATGGTTTCATACCTGTTTAGCTTTCGCGTTACGGTTAGGCTAGGCAGTAGGTGTGATGATCTGTGAGGTGGAAATATTTTATTTGCTTTGTGATTTATCAAAAACGGTAAGCCACTTGTCGAGTCATGTGCTACGGTTCTTGTATACATTGTAAAAAGTACATCAACGATTTGTAATATGCTGAAAAGTGGCTAAACTAAGTTTATATATTTCAGGCAATGAGCACCGCCATCTTTGACTTTATTTGCGTTTTATAGTGAATGGCATTCTGGGATTAGGGAGTTTTCGCCAAGTCAAACATAAACAAACATGGCTGCTATCATGAAGAATTTAGCTGTTGTTAGCTTAGCTGAAACGCATTTATTTTCTAAACAACATTACATTAGTCTCTTGTGCTCACCAGAGATGTAGTACATTGTAAACTAGTCTAGCTGTTAGGCGCAACCTATTATTTACACTGATTTATGGAATGAGTTTGGCTGTGGATGTGTTCCGTGTGATTCTTGGATGAGGAAGTTGGTATTTATCTTTTACAATAAAAGGTCAAATTGAGGAGTAAAGTTTAAGACCTTTATTTCCATCAGTACAAAAAAATATTTAGATGCTGTTCAGACACGTTTGTTGCATCATAGGTTCTGTTGCTACAGGTCCAATCACATTTGAGATTGCACACTGCAGGGACCACTCAAAAAGGATCACAAATATGTGATCGTACGCGTCAAAGACTTAACTATAGTGTGCGCTGCCACGCGTTTCCCTGAGGCCATTCCACTGAGGAAAATCACTGCTCCCAGTATTGTTAAGGCCCTGGTGAAATTATTTTCAATGTTTGGACTTCCAAGGTTTGAATTTCATATCGAAGGTCTTCCAGCAAGTGCAAACCATTGCCCCTCTAGTGCCTACCACCCAAGGTGCTCTTGAGAGATTTCGTCAGACCTTGAAGTCTATGTTGAGAGCTTACTGCTTTGAATTTGAGAAAGACTGGCATTAAGGCATCCCCCTTGTGCTGTTTGCAGTGCTGGAGGAAGTTCAGGAATCTGTCGGTTTTAGTTCGAATGTTTGTTTATTTTATTAAAACATTTTTTTAAACTCCATTTTCGCCACAATTTTGTGATATCCAATTGGTAGTTACAGTCTTGTCCCATCACTGCAACTCCCGTACGGACTTGCTACAACATTTTGTTACCTTACTGCCTTATTCTAAAATGTATTAAATGGGTGTTTTCTCTCATCAATCCACACACAATACCCCATAATGACAAATCAAAACAGTTTTTTTTAAATATTTGCAAATGTATAAAAAACTACTTAAATATCACATTTACATAATTATTCAGACCCTTTACTCAGTAATTTGTTGAAGCACCTTTGGCAGTGATTATAGCCTCGAGTCTTCTTGGGTTTGACGCTACACGCTTGGCACACCTGTATTTTGGGAGTTTCAACCATTATTCTCTGCAGATCCTCTCAAGCTCTGTCAGGTTGCATGGGGACATCGCTGCACAGCTATTTCTGGTCTCTCCATAGATGTTTAATCGGGTTCAAGTCCGGGCTTTGGCCTGGGCCACACAAGGACATTCAGAGACTTGTCCCGAAGCCATTTCTGCATTGTCTTGGCTGGAGCTTAGGGTCGTTCTCCTGTTGGAAGGTGAACCTTGGCCCCAGTCTGAGATCCTGAGCGCCCGGAGCAGGTTTTCATCAAGGATTTCTCTGTACTTTGATCCGTTCATCTTTCCCTCGATCCTGACTAGTCTCCTAATCCCTGGCATTTAAAAACATCCCCACAGCATGATGCTGCCAACACCATGCTTCAGCTTAGGGATGGTGTCAGGTTTCCTCCAGACATGATGCTTGGCATTCAGGCCGAAAAGTTCAATCTTAGTTTCATCAAACCAGAGAATCTTGTATTTTAGGCAAACTCCAAGCGTGCGGTCATGTGCATTTTACTAAGGAGTGGCTTCCGTCTGGCCACTCTACCATAAAGGCCTGATTGGTGGAGTGCTGCAGAGATATTTGTCCTTCTGGGAGGTTCTCCCATCTCCACGAGGAGCTCTGGAGCTCTGTCAGAGTGACCATTGGATCTTGGTAACCTCCCTGACCAAGGCCCTTCTCCCCGATTGCGGTCGTGGACGGAGCCTTTCCCGTACTAGGCCGTGACGCAACCGGTCAGGACACTGAATTGTACAGTGGTAGTATTTGGAGCACCTGTGGTTGCATGCCGAATTTCTTCAGCCGCCATAGGAAGTAGATGCGCTGTTGCTCTTGACAAGAGTGGTGGAGTTGCTGATCCATGTCAAGTCTTTGCTGATGTGAACACTGAGGAACTTAACTGCTGACTCTCTCTGCTGCAGACCTATTGATGTGGATCGGGGCATGTTCCCTCCTCTGCTCCCTGAAGTCAACAATCAATTCCTTTGTTTTGCAGACAATGAGGGGGAGGTTGTTGACCCCGAGGGGAATGTCAGTTCACTTACATCCTCCCTATAGACTGGCTCGTCAATGTTGGTTATTAGTTATACAACCATGTTGTAGTCAGAAAACTTGATGATGGAGTAGGTGTCTTGCAAAGCCACAGTCGTGGGTGAGCAGGGAATTCAGCAGAGGGCTGAGGACACACCCCTTGGGGTCCCCTGTTGAGAGTCAGTGTGGAGGAGGTGTTGTTGCCAATCCTCACAGCCTGTGGTCTGCCAGTCCAGGATCCAGTTAGAGGGTAGTGTCCAGACCCAAAGTTCACTTACACCTTAGCCAAACACGTTTAAACTCAGTTTTTCACAATTGATGACATTTAATCAGAGTAAAAATTCTCTGTATTAAGTCAGTTAGGATCACCACTTTATTTGAAGAATGTGAAATGTCAGAAAAATAGTAGAGAGAATGATTTATTTCAGCTTTTATTTATTTCATCGCATTCACAGTGGGTCAGAAGATTACATACACACACATACACTAAATACATTAGTATTTGGTAGCATTGCTTTTAAAATGTTTAACTTGGGTCAAACTTTTCGGGCAGCCTTCCACAAGCTTCCCACAATAAGTTGGGTGAATTTTGGCCCATTCCTCTTGACAGAGCTGATGAAACTGAGTCAGGTTTGTAGGCCTCCTTGCTCACACATGCTTTTTCAGTTCTGCCCACACATTTTCTATAGGATCAAGGTCAGGGCTTTGTGATGGCCACTCCAATACCTTGACTTTGTTGTCCTTAAGCCATTTTGCCACAATTTTGGAAGTATGCTTGGGGTCATTGTCCATTTGGAAGACCCATTTGTGGCCTATCTTTAAATTCCTGACTGATGTCTTGAGATGTTGCTTCAATATATCCACATTATTCTTTATCCCTTATGATGCCATCTATTTTGTGAAGTGCACCAGTCCCTCCTACAGCAAAGCACCCCCACAACATGATGCTGCCACCCCTGTGTGCTTCAAGGATGGGTTGGTGTTCTTCGGCTTGCAAGCCTCCCCTTTTTTCCTCCAAACATAACGATGGTCTTTATGGCCAAACAGTTTTTTTTTTCTTCATCAGACCAGAGGACATTTCTCCAAAAAGTATGATCTTTGTCCCCATGTGCAGTTGCAAACTGTAGTCTGGCTTCTTTATGCGGTTTTTGAGCAGTGGCTTCTTCCTTGCTGAGCGGCCTTTCAGGTTATGTTGATATAGGACTTGTTTTACTGTGGATACAGATACTTTTGTACCTATTCCCTCAAGCATCTTCACAAGGTCCTTTGCTGTTGTTTTGGGATTGATTTGCACTTTTCGCACCAAAGTAGGTTAATCTCTAGGAGACAGAACGCGTCTCTTTCCTGAGCGGTATGATGGCTGTGTGGTCCCATGGTGCTTATACTTGCATACTATTGTTTGTACAGATGAACTTGGTACCTTCAGGAGTTTTGAAATTGCTCCCAAGGATGAACCAGACTTGTGGAGATCTACATTTTTTTTGTGGAGGTCTTGACTGATTTCTTTTAATTTTCCCATGATGTCAAGCATAGAGGCACTGAGTTTGAAGGTAGGCCTTGAAATACATCCACAGGTACACCTCCAATTGACTCAAATGATGTCAATTAGCCTATCAGAAGCTTCTAAAGCCATGACATCATTTCTGGAATTTTCCAAGCTGTTTAAAGGCACAGTCAGCTTAGTGTATGTAAACATCTGACCCACTGAAATTGTGATATAGTGAATTATAAGTGAAATAATCTATCTTTAAACAATTGTCGGAAAAAATACTTGTGTCATGCACAAAGTAGATGTCTTAACCAACTTGCCAAAACTATAGTTTTTTAACAAGAATTTGTGGAATGGTTGAAAAACGAGTTTTAATGACTCCAACCTAAGTGTATGTAAACTTCTGACTTCAACCGTACGTGTTCTTCTTGTCCAGATGTGTTAGGGCCGTGTGAATAGCGATGGAAATAGCGATGGAAATGGCAGTAGGAAAATTGGAGTCGGCAGTGTGCCTGGCATGCTGTCCTTGATGTGTGCCATGACCAGCCTCTCGAAGCACTTCTTGATGACAGAGGTGAGTGCAACAGGTCAGTTGGGCATGCTACCTTGATTTTCTTGGACACTGGGGCGATGGTGGTCTCCTTGAAGCAAGTGGGGACTACAGCCTGGGACAGGGACAGGTTGAAGATGTCCGAGAAGATGCCCGCCTGCTGTTCAGCGCACACTGAGGACGCGGCCAGACATTACATCTGGTTCAGCAGCTTTGTAAGTATTCACGCTTTTGAGGGTTTTCCTCACGTCAGCCTCGGAGAGAGGTTGGCTCGGTATTGTAGAATGTGTTAAGCTCGTCTCATCAGCATTTCAGACACAGAGAGAGGAAGTTTGCATTATTCTACTCCGTGACAGGAAGCAGCTCTGCAGGCTTTGACAGGGGCCACTCAGATACATTCTGAGCGTCTGCCAAGGGCTTTTTGCGCCCAAGCACTTTGATACTCAGAGTGGCTACACCACGGCCAGACTGTAATTATCGATGGTTCTTAATGGACGTAACACAATTGAGTAATTTATGAATTTCCATTAATTTAGCAGATAAGCTTCACCAAGCTGGAAATATATTGGAATGCTATGGATAATGGCAGCAAGAACCGATAGAGCTTGACTAAAGGCCCAAATATTTGTGTAGGATCATTCATGCTGGTGGATGCTCCAACAGCTTGCAAAAATAATGAAAAAAATGTTACAAGACTTTGTAGGTCAATACTGTATGTTGTATTTGTATGTTTGTATGTTTTGTTGTAGGCTATGTTGTATATGGTTATATATCACAGAACGCTGCTGAAGGGAGAACGGTTCATAATAATGTCTGGAATAGAGTAAATGGAATGGTATCAAACACATGGAAACCATGTGTTCCATCCATTTCTATGAGCCCTTCCTCCCCAATTAAGGTTCCACCAGCCACCAATGTTGTATGTTTCTTTGCAATTGGTGATATGTCCTCTCTGATGGACTGAGTTTGTAGCCTACTCAT